>NC_039358.1:97825015-98425015 GCF_003573695.1 Papaver somniferum
CTTTTTCTTTTTCAACTTTTTTTTTTTTTTTTCATGGTATCTCAATTACTCTAATTCACCCTAGCATTGGTAACAACTTGAATCGTGGGCCCCACCTATCACTTAGAGAAACATAGTTTAAAAACAAAATAAAATAAAAATAGAAGTGAAAAGGACTCAACGAGATATGGTGAAACTATCATGTTATTTCTAACACCTGAGCTCTGTGCTTTTATGAATAGACTCTTTAGATGTTTCCATCTAATCAGATTGATTCCTCAAACTCCTACAATCAAAATGCTTCCATCCACTTAGATTAGTTAGTGCAATCCTCAATAGGCATAAATTTCTAGGCTCTGGAGTTTATTTATTGCAAAAAGGTGACAAAAAGTGTTTCTTCCCCACCCCCAAACTTAAATCTTACATTGTCCTCAATGTTCTAAAGATAAAATTAAAAGCATGAACAAGGAGAAACTATTACCACTGGAGGGAAAAGAAACAAGGAAGGATATTACCGTATCACATGAACGCGGGAGCCTCCCAGTAAATGCTAAATTTATAGTCATTAGCTAGACATCAAATACCTCAAAAAGAATTTTCACCTTCCAAAGTCGTATACCAATAGTCGAAACAATTGTGGGTCCATAAGACCAAATAGAACTGCCACTAATAGGAGACAAATGGTCAAGATCAGAAAAATGAGCAGAAAGAGAACAACTTGATCTAAAGTTTCTCGCAAGACAACTGGATTTATCTGGAGTGCCCAATTGGGCTTCATATGAGTGTCTCGGCAAACAGATTCATCCGAAAAACGGGCCTTTAACATATGGATTTTTTCCTGGACTTTATCAGGAGGATCAGGTTGTGGAGTCTGAATACACTCAAGCGATACCTCAGATGCACTAGGCTTGAGTCCCAAGTTAGGGACTTCTATTGGGGATAATTGACAATCTCTACCCCTAAATTTAGGGTAATCACTATTCTCCGTAAGACCTTTAACTATGGCTTGAATTTCCGGATCCGGAGAGTATTTAAAATACTCTAGAGCTTCTTCTAGTTCACTACCCCCAAACTTATAGTTTTGGGTGTCTCTAGATAAACTAGTCACAATATTCCTAATTTCTAGACCATCCGGTTCCTGAAAAAGGTCAATTGCTTTCTCTGAGTTATAATCAGGTGGTTCATCCTCTAAATTCTTTTGAGGTATACTAGCTATAGGACTTATATGTTTCATATCCTCTATGGTCATCCCTAGAGTTTCCTTATTGTGTTGAAGCATGGTTACTGGCCTAATCTCATGATCACTATCCAAATTGGAAGTTATAGGCAAAATCTCAGATGGGCCTACAAATGCATAATTGGGGTCCAACTTAGGAGGATCTTTAGGCTCTTCGAAATAAGGGCTTAAGGTAGATTCGGTAGCTAGTAATGGTTCAAACCTAGATTTCCATCTATCGGTATCTAACATAGGAATAGATCCAACAGAGCATTTACTTGTTCAATGTTGCTATCATCGTCAAAATCCATGCTAAAACGGGCTAGACAACTCTCTAATGGATCTCCGATTCGGTGTTTGGTACAGACTTCGGAACTAAGGTTCCTATCATGTTGACCTCTTCAATGCACGTGTCATCTAGCTCAGAATGTATCTTATTGACATTAAAAATATTCAACTCAATAGTCATATTACCAAAAGATAGATTCATAATACCATTTCGACAGTTTATGATCGCATTAGACGTGGCTAAAAACGGGCGACCTAAAATCACTGGTATTTGGTTCTCTGGATCAGGGACAGGTTGGGTATCTAGGATAATAAAATCCACTGGATAAATAAACTTGTCAACCTCTATGAGAACATCCTCTATCACACCACGAGGAACTTTAACGGACCTATCATCTAACTGAAGTGTTATCTGGGTAGGTTTCATCTCACCAAGTCCTAGCTTGAGGTACACATGGTATGGCAGTAAGTTCACACTGGCTCCTAAGTCAAGCAACGCTTTCTCAACACGGTACTTACCTATTGTACAAGCAATGGTAGGGTACCCTGGGTCTTTATACTTAGGAGTAGTGGTATTCTGAATAATAGAACTCACATGACTAGCTATGAAGGCTTTCTTCTGGACACTGAGCTTACGCTTTCGCGTACACAAGTCCTTAAGGAACTTGGCATAAGAGGGAATCTGCCTAATTGCATCTAATAATGGAAGGTTGATATTAACCTGCTTAAAACCCTCCAATATATCATTAAATTTGGACTCCCTCTTAGTCGGAACTAGCAGCTGGGGAAACGGGGATCTGGGAACAAAGCCGGGCTTAACAGGACCATCATTGGTCTCTTTGGAGACTCTATCAGTCTCCTCATTTTCTGGCTCAGCAGGGTGAACTACATCATGTTCACTATCAGGCATGGCGACCTTGTTGTCAACTTTCTTTCCACTTCTTAGGGTTGTGACAGCATTCACATGATTGTACGATTTCTCTCCTTTGGGGTTAGGATCAGTATGACTAGGGAACCTTCCTTCTTCTCTCTCATTGATAAACTTAGCTATTTGGCCGACTTGAAGCTCTAATTTAGCAAAAGACTGGGCACTATTCTTAAAATTCTGTTTGGTTTCCTCTTGAAAATTACCCTGGATTTTTACTAACATTTCCTGGCTTTGTGATAGCATCTCCTGGCTCTTCCTTAATATACTAAGGGTTTCCTCTAAGCTAGCTATTCTATTCTCAGATGGGTTCTGGGTCTGACCTGAAGAGTTCTTAGTATAACCAAAACCTGGGGGAGGCTGAGAATTACTAGACTGGCCTTGATTCTGGCCCTTAGACCAAGAGAAATTAGGATGGTTTCTCCAACCAGGGTTGTAGGTTTCTGAGTATGGGTCAAACTTCTGACGGTTCTCAAACCTAGAGTTGTTATAGACAGCATGGGCTTGTTCTTCACTAACTTGACCTTCCCAAAATGAATTATCGGGCTCTATTCCACAACTAGAGACTTGAGAGGCTCTATTAGGTTCAACAAGGGACCTATTTTTAGACTGAACCATTTCTAAAGCTTCTAACCTTCTGGACAAAGCAGCAAACTTAGCATCTGACGCAAAACTCGTATCTACCATATTGGTGCTACTTCTATTGACCAAGAGTCTTTTAGGGGGTTCAACACAAGATTCCCACTGTTGGGATTTTTTAGCGATAGCTCCTAAGAAGGTAAAAGCATCATCAGCATTTTTACTAGTGAACTCACCAGCGCACATAGACTCAACCATGGCTTTGGTCGAATAGTCTAAACCATCATAAATAATCTGTACAAGTTTCATATTATCAAATCCATGGTGAGGACACTGAGATAGGAGATCATTGAATCGTTCTAAAAACCTATAAAGAGACTCTCCCTCTTGTTGCACACTAGCACTAATTTTCTGCCTAACAGCTGCAGTTTTATGCTTAGGGTAGAATTTCATATAGAAGGCAGCGATAAGTTCCTGCCATGTTTCTATGGATTCAGACGGTAGGTTGTTCAGCCAGGTCTTGGCTTTGTCTCTCAAAGAAAAGGGAAACATCTTAAGTTTCAAGACTTCATCGGTAAGGTCCTTTATCCTAATTGTCCCACAGATTTCCTCAAAGTCCCTAATATGAAAATAAGGGTTCTCATCATCTTTTCCTAAGAATATAGGGATCATCTGAAGAATACTAGGTTTTATCTCAAAATTAGCCGTAGTGGCTGGCAATTTAATGCATGAAGCTCGGTTGGTCCTAGTTGGGAACATGTAATCTTTCAAAGTTTCCATCGCTGGCACAACAGAAGTACTAGGGGTACTATCCTCACAAAGAGACAGATTCTCAAAACAGAAGTTTCCAAAAACAGGGCTCTCAAAAGAAGAATCTTCGAGCTCCCTGCTTAAATCAGAAGAACTACTAGGTTTTTCGCTAATCAATCGACCTAGAGTATCTCTTTTCCAATCCCTATTAACAAAATCGGGCATACACTAAAAAGAATTCAAAAAGAAATAGAAATCCTAACAAGAAGGTTCTAGCAATCACACAGCAGGCTGACTCGACTTTACCACAGCAAACCTAAAGAATTCTAGCAAACAACAAGCATGATGACTCCACTTAGATTGTTTCTAGACCAGCTTCTAATCCTTCGAAAGGGAATTCGTTACAATTTAAGCAAGCCCCTCTGGAATCAATCTGAGTTTAAGCAAGTTGAATCGAGACGAGGGAAGCTCAGTGGAGCTTTGATACCCAAAACCTCACCGATCCAATGCGGCGCAGTCACGCATTCAACTCGCAGAAACCGTCAAGAACTTCGAGGTGTGCTTAAAAGAGTAACCAATATTTTTCGAATGATTGTCCTGTTAAGCTCGATACCCTATAGGTCTCTTTCTAGTCCAAATTTTAGGCTTAGGTTCGCTTTAGGTTTCGTTTTCCTAAGGCGGGCAAGAAGGGAGCGGTGATGAAATCCGAACCCTTATCTTATATGGTACAGTCCTTGCCCTTTACTAGGAATTTAAAAACAGTCCATATTCAAGTCCTCAGCATATATTCACCTTAAGGAGTCCAGTAACCCGCTTGCAGGAGATTCGCGGGTGTTTAGAATTTTACCTCCCGTACCAGACGGGCGATGAACCGTTGTCGTCGACTCGGGCCACGACTCCTATATCGTGTACGAACCCGAGGGGCCGAGGTGATATTGTAATCACCGTCCTTCCCTGCACACAGTTTGTATTTAAGGGTACCCTTCCGTAGGGTAAAAAAAAAATTAATGTCCCAACATTAATGTCCAAAGTCCATAAAAAAAAAATACAAAAGAAAAGAAAAGAAAGTCTAAAAAAAAATTACAAAAATAAAAATGTCTCTCTTTTTTTTTTCTCTCTTTTTATCAAAAAAAAATAAATAAAATTCTTCTTCTTTTGCTCCTTTTGCTTTGCCTTTTACTCCAAGTCTTTAAATGTCCACCAAAAACTTTGGCAAAAATTTCTTTCGCTCCAACTTCAAGAATCTGAAAGAAAAAGACAAAAAAACAGAAACGTAAAGAAGAACAAATAAATCTAAAAAATGCTAACTAAACACAGGTCCCCGGCAGCGGCGCCAAAAATTTGATGTATTTTCAAATGGTTGTAGAGATAGTGGTAAACAGGGTCTTTTCAGACTTGTGAAGAAAACAATTTTTAGATTTAAATTTAAACAGGCAAATAAAAAGAGTTGTTCAAAGTTATAGAGAAAAACACCAAGACTAGGATTCCACCAATGACCATTTTAATAGTAAACTCTAAATAGTTCTTATGCAATTTTATCTTTAAAATCAATTCTAATATTTGCCTCAAATAAGTTTTTGAAGTAATAATTGTAATTAAAAAGTATAAAACATCAAAAGTTACTAAAACCCAGCATGCTTCATCAAGTCAATTCACAATTACTCAATAAAAACTATTAATTCAATTTTAATTCGTGCAAATAATCAAATAATAATATTGCAAATAAATGTAAAAGTTAGAATTATACCAATAAATTTTGTGCCAATGGCTTCCTCCGTCGTCTCGGCTAATGGGTTTAGCTCCTCATCCCAAAAACACACTCACAAGATAAATTCATGGCTAAAATAGGTGTTTTTATTGATGATTATATGATGAAATAGGAATTAGCAACGCTGTAAAAGTGTTACAACGTCACTGTTACAAATGGTGTAAGTGCTGAGAAGAAACGATAGAACTAAAGTGCTGTAAATAGCGACACAGGGTGTAAGCTGCTGGAAAGAACGATACAAGCCGTGTGCTGTAAACAGCGACACAACGTGTTCTGGTTTTAAGACTGATGAAGAACGATTGCCTTAGCAGGTCTGTTCTTCCTCTTCTTCTTCCTCCTTGAACAGCAGCAGCAGCAGCAACAATCAATGGTATCTTCCTCGTTTCGGCTCTGAACTCTCTCTTATTTGTCTCTAAACTTTTTTTAACCCCTCTTATGACTCGAACCAACACTTATATAGCTACCAAACCCCCAAAAATCTCGAGTGAATCCGACTTCTTCTTTTTCTCTCTTCTCTGCGCTGTTGAGAAAATATCTCTCTCTGATCTCCCTGTACGCGTTTGTTAGCTATATATTTGCCACCAAACTCTTATCAAGACTAGAACAGGACCAAGTAAAAGTCTAACTAGCGTGAAACTCTCCCTGAATCCTTTACCCATTCTCTGTACATATCGGGAAGATACGTATCTCTGTACCAACTCTGTTTATCCAGCCCGGATTATCCAGCCCATTTCGATTGATAAAAACGCATGTACCAACTCTGTTTAGTCCATTAACATCCAGCCCAAACGAATTTGGTGATCGAATCTGTCCCAAAGGGCCCCAAAATTTCAACCCTGTTTGCTGTTCGTGAAGCATTTCATTTCCCGCCAAAATTTTCTTTTGAATTTGAGAAGATGACCTCCCCTTATCTGTGGCTGGTCTCCCTTTAGCAGCTGCCTGGATATAGGTAACCCCTTAGTAATTAGGTTACCCCTTATCCAAAGTGAGAGTCCGTATAGTAATTTTCTCCCACGAGCGCAAAAACCACTTTTTTAGCCAATTTCGCCGCAAAAGCTTATTTCTCCAGAAATACCTACAGGGACATAAAAGCCATAATAAGTACAAAAAATGGGTACTAACACAATATACAATTGGGCTATATTAGACACATAAATGCGTCTATCAAGTGCACCTCCAGAGGACGCAACATGGGAAGATGCAAGTCATATTTCATCTCAGTTCCCACACTTTGTCCTTGAGGACAAGGACATTTAAAAGGGGTGGGTATTGTCATGTACCCACGGGCCTTAAGTCTTGAGCTTAACTATCTCCTTTTACTTTAGATTTTTGATTGTCTTTTCTTAGCCCGTTAAGGGTTTAATTATCTTTAGAGTGAATGAGTAGATTAGGTTAAGAAAGATCAACGACCATGGGTCGTTGGATCACCAATAGAGAGTGAGTGAGGATATTTATTCCAAATGATTGTTTCTGTCTGAGGCAAGGAATGAAAACATTGATTTTAGGCTCTATCCCTTGAGGAAGACAAGGTTATTGTCTTTGTAGTATCAATCTCTAAGTCGATTCACGACACTGTGTGCGAACGGCTGGATAAGGCCAAGGTCCGGAGCTGTTGTTTGCATACCTGGTTTGTGAACAAAACGGTTTAAGTTCTGAAATAGGTTAAGTATGATTCTCATGCTCATGAACTAAAACATTTATGAATTAAGGAATCCAATCTTTGCAAACCGTGGCTTAATGTTCATGAATTGATTCTTGTATAAGTACTTTGTACAATTACGAATCAATCCGATTTTATTACAATTGGTTCATATATATTTCTATGAGATAGTAAACAATTGAACAACTCTATTTGAAACACAATTAGATTTATTTGATTATCTTTCATGATTGATTGATCATCATATTTGTTCTAGAAGTGTTAGATAAATGTCGTTAAGACAAAAGTGTTCATATGGCTAACTTTGGTTAACTGTTATTGAGCCAACTCAATATACATATTTAGGTATAGTCATCCATATCTAAATGAAGGTATATTTCATTTGTGTGTAACAAGATAAGACCATCTAACGGTGGAGATTGATTGCTTTATTTTAAAGTAGAGTTAGCTTAAATCTTAAATCTTAAATCAGGTTTTCATCTAACTGTGAATATTGAATGCTTTGTTGCTAAGCTATCTTAGCTTTGACTATAAGCAAACCCTGATTTGAAAGTCTATATAAAGGAGAACTCTAGCAACTGGAAAACCTAATACTGGCACTTTCATGTGTCCTAGTTGCAAACTAGAGTTGATTATCTTTGAACCTGCTAGGTTTTTCCAAAAACCTATTAGGTTAACAACTTGAAGACTTCATTTGGGATTCGTGAAGCCAGAACCAACTATTTTCTTTGTAGTTACGTGTTCTGATATTACTTGTTCCATCATATTGAGTACTATCTTCTCTAAGATTTGCTTGAGATTCATCTCCGATAGGTAAGATATAAAAAGTAGTCATAAAGTTCTCCGTGTCAGACTTTGTGATTCCACAGTAACTTCTTCTACCACCATATAGTTAAGTTATTGTGAGGTTATTGATATTTCTAGGCTGCTCTTCGGGAGTATAAACCGGATTATCAATTGGTTCCTGTTAACCTTGATTTATCAAAAGTCAGAACAAAACTCCATAAGTACTTCTGTGGGAAACAAATTTATCTACCAGAATAGACTTATCTGTGGGAGACAGATTTGTTTATAAGTCTTCGACTTTGGGTCGTAGAAAATCTTAGTTGTGGGTGAGATCAGCTAAGGGAATCAAGTGTGCAGAATCCGGCGTGGTTCTAGAGGCGTAAGGAACGCGACTGTACCTTAATCGGTGTGAGACTTGGTTATGGCTCAACTACATTACAGTCCGAAGTTAACTTGTAGTAGGCTAGTGTATGTAGCGGTTTAATACAGTGTGGTGTTCAATCTGGATTAGGTCCCAGGGTTTTTCTGCATTTGTGGTTTCCTCGTTAACAAAATTTCTGGTGTCTGTGTTATTTCTTTTTAGCATTATATTTGTTTATATAATTGAAATATCACAGGTTGTGCGTTGTTCAATCAATTGATAAATCCGACCTTGATTGTTGGATAGGAATTGTATGGCACTTGGGCGTTGGTTTTTAGTACCGTCCAAGTTATTTCTCATAACAATCAGGCTCACAGAATTCTATCTATTCGATTGCAGATTGTATTGAGAAATTGAGATTAAGCTCTTTGATATATCTTTTGATTGAGCTCGCTTTTAAGTTGGTGCTCTCAGAATTATATTAGAGTTAGTCCATATAGATTGTCGAACGAATTACTGGGTGTGGTTTTTATAACCCCGTTTTTTCAATTGGTATCAGAGCAGGCAAACACGTTAAAGACCTCATAAATGTGTGTTTATAGCAATCTGTCTCTATGGACAGAAGTGTTATCTCTATAAACGTACCTCCAGTCTACGATGGCTCAAATTACTTATGGTGGAAAATTGTTATGCATGCCTTTCTTCAAGCGCGTGATTTTCAATCATGGGTTCGTGTTGTTAATGGATATAATCCTCCATTAGCTATATTAGACGGTGTAACTGTTGCAAAGGAAATTGGTGAGTATGATCCTGTTCAGATTCTTGCTGCAAAGAAAAATTCTAACAGATTAAATGCTATCATCCAAGACATTACCCCAAATCTTCAGCACCATGTGACCATGTGCACTCGGTCTAAAGATGCTTGGGATATCTTAGAAACCGTATTTGAAGGGAATACCTCTGAGAAAGAATCAAGGCTTCAAAACCTAAATTTTGATTGGGAAAACCTTCGTATGGCTGATGAAGATTCATTTGATGATTTTAATCACAAAGTGTCTGAAATTGTTAATGTATCTTTTGCACTGGGTAAGACTATTCCTGAAAAGGACATTGTGATGGAAATTCTTAGATCGCTGCCAGCTAGATACGATTCTAAAAAACATGCCATCGTTGAGGGAAATAACCTCGAAACACTTTCCAGGAACTCACTTGTTAGAAAGTTAAAAATACTTGATCATGATCAGAACACAGTCATAACATCTGTGTTCAATGTTGTGATCAATACAAACAAATCTTCTAACTTGTCTTGGGATGTTGTCCCAATCATGTTGATCTTTACAGGTCATTGATTACACAAAAGATCAAGGATAATGTGAAGAGAAGCAAAAGATCTGAGAAACAGGTCTCTCTCTCTGATGCTTCAGATGATTCAATACAAGAAGTAAAATCAAGTCAGTTTGCTAAGAATATGCATACATCTGAAGTCTACACAGAAAATTCTGCTTTCTCAGCTGAAACTTCTGTTAACTCAAATTCTGATTCAGAACACGAGTCTGACACTAAGATTTCGAAATTCTTGGATAAAAATGAAGAAATTCTTCATGAAAATATTCAATTGAAGAATTTGTTGAAGAAACTTGAATCATTATCAGGTGAAAAATCTTGACATTGATTGTCTTAATGATGAATTCACCAGCACCCTATCTCTAAAAAATAA
Source organism: Papaver somniferum (assembly GCF_003573695.1). NCBI lineage: Eukaryota > Viridiplantae > Streptophyta > Magnoliopsida > Ranunculales > Papaveraceae > Papaver > Papaver somniferum. The sequence goes on from NC_039358.1 coordinate 97,835,045, forward strand.
AGAGATTGATACTCTTAAGTGTGACCTGCAAAGGTTATCTAGAAGCTCTGACAAGATCTCAGCAATGTTATTTGGTTATAGGTCCTTTGGGAACACAAATGGTATAAGGTTCAAAAGCAAGACTGTGATCACAAACAACTCATTTGTTCCAGCCAGTCTGGAAAAATGGAGGTAAAAGGTTGTGATAAACAAGAGATCAATGGACAAAACGGAAATTCCTCTCTAAATTGTTCGTTTTGCGAAAATACAAGTCATGTTCAAAGTAAGTATTGAAAATTCAAGAGGAACAACAAAAGGATTCCAAGCTTCAAGGTGACATGAAAAGGATGAATATGGCATTGAATAACTAACATGGAACCTCTGATTTTAAGAAGCCTCAATGAACCTGGGTCAGACGAGGTAAGATGTCTCTGTTTATACAACAAACCTTGATATGTCATCATGTGACAAAAGAAGTGAGCATTCTGCTCACTCCATTACTACCTAATGATAGTAATGTTTGCATCTTCTTTATTAACTTGAGAATATGAGGATTGCATCAAGGTTACTCAAGTATTTTATAGTTGTTTATTTTTATCTTAAGGATATGAAAGTTAAGTTTGGAAAAGTGAATATTTTCTTATCAAAAATAGATAATGGGTCGTGAACCGTGAAGAATTTTTCAAAGTGCCTCTTGAAAAAAATGCTCTTCAGGGTTTGATATTTCGGTGTTCTACTTATATTCCTTTGTAATCAAAGTATCCTTCGCTATTTTTTTTTGAAGATACAGTATCATGGCTCCTGTAACCAGAGGTACCACAAAAAGGGATGCAGTAGAAGCAGTTAATGTGTATATATGTGAAGGAATCCAATCTTCGAGAAACAAAAAGGAGAAGTATTCAAATGATGAAAAAGGTTCTCCCTCTAACTGTTGTTTATCTGTGTGTCAGCATGATAATAACTTTAGGTTTATGGTAAAGGATTTCATCAGCAAAAGAAATTATTTAAAATCTCAAATCATTTTATCCTTGGAAAAGATAGCTCACTACGAACAAATGTTGTCTCTGACAAATAACACCTTGTGTAAACTGAAAACAGAGCTTAGTTAGTTAACTGACATTTATGCAGATTTGGAAGAATTGAATGATCCTATAATCAATGAATTTTTCAATAATGAAAAAGAATTCTCGGTTGACGCTCTGAGAAAGCTCTATAATGTATAGGAAACTTCTTATGAGAATTTATGCTTAAGTTTTAAGAAGGATAACTAGGGTTTGGAATAACAAATATTCTGATTACACGTAGCCATTTCAACAATTTTCATCTTGCAATGTTTTCAAATTTATTTAGTTAAATTCTAAGTTATTTGGAAGATGATTTTGTAGTATTACTCTTTATTGGTTTTATATATTGCAAAAATATTTTATGAGATATGTTGTATTTGCGTCCGTGAATTATGATTATCTCATATGATCAAAAGTTAAGTCTATTGTGTCATTATTCAAATATTTATAAAAGATAGAATGAAATTTTGAAAATTCCACATTATTGATCTTTCCCTGATCCGCTTTTATGTGAAAGTAATGTTTTCTTCCGTAAGTTTTCTTATATTGAGCATTACGATTAAATTAATCAATAAGGTCTCTTGTGGTTAATTTATTCGAGTTTACCGGATACAAATCCATGTGGTTTGTTAATGTACAAAGAGATCCTTCTTTTATTGTAAAAATAAGGTCGCTCATGTTGTTCTTTCGGGAATGACATATTATCAGGGAGAGTTCTGAACTGAACTTGTGCTTAGTTGCCATATCTTTGTGGGGAATGCGGCTGTGGAATATTGTAGAAGTTATCTTGTATTTTTATAAACTCCTTGATGAATACACAAAGTTTCGACTATGTGAAATCATCGAAACAAGTTGATATGTTCTTTTTTAGTCATGAATTATCTCTTTGAGAATTTCATTATGATCCCGTAGTTTTCGTACATTTGCCAATTTATATTGACAAAAAGGGGGAGAATTATTTGGTATTTCACACTACATATATATGGTTTACGTATCATTATGTAAGGGGGAGTGGTTTCCATGTGAGATGAAGTATTAAGGAAGGGGGGAGTGATACATATTACCGTAGTATTATTGACAAAGTTGTGATGCAATTGGACTTTGATGTTGTGTAATAATACTATGACACTGTATAACAATGATTGAGAACATCTGTTTTCTTATTATTATGGCTGCGGATCTTCAACAACAATGATGTTAAGTTGAACACGTTCAGAATCGCTGGAGTACTTGGAGTGGTAAAGAATTCAAGGAATGTTGAAGAGACAAGGAAATCAAGCATGATAGATGAGAAGATACAAAGTTTATTTATTTTGTAATCCATATGTATTTATAGTTTTGTCACTAAAATTGACAAAGGGGGAGATTGTTAGAACACTGCTCGGTCGAACTCGCAAGCGTTGTTATTTCAGGCTTGTTTGTCAAGTTTAGTTGGCCAATACAATATTCTTGATTTCTAGTCTACTTATAGCTATGTCTCGGATTATGATATAATGTGTAGTTGAGCTTTAGACTTCACGAGGTTCATCGATTGAAGACGAGATCTACTGAGAAGAGCTTGGAGGAACTTCATCAACAAAAGGTATGTGGAGACTAAACTTATCTATCACACAAAGTCTATTCTATTTTATCTTCTAACGAGACTAAGTCATATATCTATATAGACTTTTATATTATACACATTTGATATTTCGAGTTGAGTTTATCGGTTATCTATTTCTCGAAATATGTGTTGGAAGCTTTTTGCTATAAATATGTTCATCATTATTCTTGACGAGTTTAGTTGGAAGCTAAATATTAAGTCAAAAGATGATCATGTGGAAATTGCCTTGAAACATCTTATATGATTTGATGTCGACTTGAAAAGTTTCGTATTGATCATTCGATCACTTGAAAATTACTTGAAGCTAATAGTTTGTATGAAAAAGCTAATGTCGTCTTCTAAAGATGTTTCAATGATTGAAATGAGAGTTTAGAACAATTAACCATGTCTGGATACAACACGGTATGCATACCTAGTGAGCAAACTGTATTGTTATGATTCAGGTCCGGGAACCTTGTTTGCGTACCTATTATGTGAACGGTTTTACCTGTAAATTTCCGGGAACCTTGTTTGCGTACCTAGTATGTGAACAGTTCTACCTGAGTTGGGTCCGGAGTTGTTGTTTTCACACCTGGTTTGCGAACACAATGGTTTAAATTCTAAAATCGGTTAAGTTTGATTCTCATACTAATGAACTAAACATCAATGAATTAAAGAATACAATCTTTGCAAATCGTGGCTTAATGTTCATGAATTGATTCTTGTATAAGTACTTTGCACAATAACGAATCAATCTGATTTTGTTTCAATTGGTTCATATATATTTCTATGAGATAGTGAACAATTGAGCAACTCCATTTGAAACACAATTTGATTCATTTGATTATCTTTCAAAATTGATTGATCGTCATATTTGATCTAGAAGTGTTAGATGAATTTGGTTAAGAAAAAAGTGTTCATATGGCTAACTTCGGTTAACTTGATCCAACTCAATATACACGTTTAGGTACGGTTACCTATATCTAAATGAAGGTATATTTCATTTATGTGTAACAATGTAAGACCGTTTAACGGTGGAGATTGTTTGCTTTATTTTAAAGCAGACTTAACTTGAATCTTAAATCAGGAGTTCATTTAGCAGTGAATATTGAATGCTTTGTTACTAAGCTATCTTAGCTTTGACTATAAGCAAACCCTGATTTGAAAGACTATATAAAAGAGACTATAGCAATTGGAAACCCAATTCCGACAGTTTCCTGTGTCCTAGTTGCAAACTAGGGTCGATTCTCCTTTAAACTAGGTTTTTCCAAAACCCTATTAGGTTAACGACTTGAAGACTTCCTTTGGGATTCGTGTAGCCAGATCCAACTATTTTCTTTGTAGTAGTTTATTCTGATCTTACTTGTTCTACCGTGTTGAGTACTATCTTCTCTAAGATTTGTTCGAGATTTATCTCCGATAGGTAAGATATAAAAAGTAGTCATAAAGTTCTTCGTGTCAGACTTTGTGATTCCACGGTAACTTCTTCTACCACCATATAGTTAAGTTATTGTGAGGTTATTGATATTTCTAGGCTGCTCTTCGGGAGTATAAGAACGGATTATCAATTGGTTCATGTTCATCTTGATTTATCATAAGACGGAACAAAACTTCATAGATACTTCTGTGGGAGACAGATTTATTTATCAGAATAGACATATCTCTGTGAGACGGGTTTGTTTATAGGTCTTCGACTTTGGGTCGTAGCAACTCTTAGTTGTGGGTGAGATCAGCTAAGGGAATCAAGTGCGCAGAATCCGGCATGGTTCTAGAGGCGTAAGGAACGCGACTGTACCTTAATCTGTGTGAGACTTGGTTAGGGCTCAACTACATTTCAGTTCGAAGTTAACTAGTAGTAGGCTAGTGTCTGTAGCGGATTAATACAATGTGGTGTTCAATCTGGACTAGGTCCCGGGGTTTTTCTGCATTTGCAGTTTCCTCGTTAACAAAAATTTTGGTGTCTGTGTTATTTCTTTTTCGCATTATATTTGTTTATATAATTAAAATATCACAGGTTGTGCGTAGTTCAATCAATTGATAAATTCGACCTTGATTGTTAGATAGGAACTGATTTGCATTTGGGCATTGGTATTTGGTACCGTCCAAGTTATTTCTCATAAAAATCAGGATCACAGATTTATATCTGTTCCATTGCAGATTGTATTGAGCAATTGAGATTAAGCTCTTTGATATAGCTCTTGATCGAGCTCGCTTTTAAGTTGGTGCTCTCGGAATTATATTGGAGTTAGTCCATACAAATTGCCGAAAGAATTATTAGGTGTGGTTGTTATACCCCCGTTTTTCACAACTTCTCTAGTTCACATTCCAGATTCTCAATTCTTTTAGTCCACATGTCCCTTTTTCGTCGGAATTCAGCCTTTACTAAAAGAATTTCCTTACTCAAGAGATCGATTATTTCTCTTGTGGAAGGAGCATTTTCCAATGTGGATTTTTTAAAATTGTTTGAATCATGAACTTGTTCATTATCAACATATGTGAGAAGAACTGCATTGGGTGATTCATCCTCAGAGCAATAGTCTAAGGTTGCTATCCAAGCCTTAGTTTTCTCACAAAAGTCCTTGTTTGGAAACATGGATATGTGATGACCATGACCAAGACATTTAGAACAGTCTATAACATCTTTGTCTATATGAACCCTTTTATCCCTATTCTTGATTGACAGTTTTTTATGATTTTTCCTCTTTCTCTGTCTAAGAGTTTTCTTTAACTGTTATATAAATAGTGACATAGCTCGATTAAGGATATTCTCATCTTTCTTTTTTTTTGGACTTAGAGATTTATCATTAAAATTTCTTCCCACATTTGATATATAATGAATGTCTCTTTTGTGTTCTTGATCAAAGATTTTCAAGTTTCCAACTAGAGTGTTCCTGGAAAGTGTATCAAGGTTATTTCCTTTTATGATGGCATGTTTCTTATCCTCGTATCTTGCTGGTAAGGATCGGAGAATTTTCATCACAATGTCCTTTTGGGAGATAGTCTCCCCTAATGCAAAACAAGCAATAACAATACTATACACTTTTTGATTAAATTCTTCAAACAAATCCTCATTAGACATAAGGAGGTTTTCCCAGTCATAAGTTAGGTTTTGAAGCCTAGCATCTCTCTCTGAGGTATCTTCTTCAAATACGGTTTCTAAGATATTCCAAGAATCTTTAGACTTAGTGCACGAGGTCACATGGTGCTGAAGATCTAGGCTTATGGCGTGAATAATAGCGTTTAACCCGTCAGAATTATGCTTTGCAGCACTTATCTCGGTTTCACTATATTGTATCAGTGGCTTTGCAAAAGTAGCTTCGTCTACAACAACTGTTGGTGCGTTATACCCAATAACTATAATTTTCCATGTCTCAAAGTCACGGCATTGTACAAAGGAACGCATAGCGATTTTCTACCATAAGTAATTTGAGCCATCAAATGCTGGCGGTACGTTTATAGATATTGCACTTCTGTCCATATAATCAGACTGCTTCAAACACAGACTTATTAGGTCTTAAAGTGTTTTCCTGCTCTGATTCCAACTGAAAACGCCGGGGTTACCAAAATACACCACCAACTTTTTCTTAGGCAATTTGTATGGAAAAACTCAACACAACTCCGAGAGTAAAAACTCAATCAAGGGAAGTTCCTAGAGTTATCTCTCTCTCTCTCTTGTCGTTAGAACGTTTACAAAATTGAATCCGTGAACCTAACTACAAAGAGAGTTCTTGGACGGTACCAAAGACCAATGTCCAAGGATCAATCAAGTCTTATCCAACTAATAAGGTTGGACCTATATATTGTGATTGATCAATGCACAACCTGTGATATTTCAATTATAAAGATAAACAATATAATGCAGAAAAAAAATTAACACAGACACCAGAAACTTTGTTAACGAGGAAACTGCAAATGCTGAAAAATACCGGGACTTAGTCCAGATTGAACACCTATTATATCATTGCTCGGTCGAACTCGTATGCATTGCTATCTCAAGCATGTTTTTCAACGTTAGTGATCAAAACTATAAGTCTTGATTTCTAGTCTACTATAGCTAAGGTTACGGACTAGGATAGAAAGTGTAGTTGAGCTCAAGAACTCCATGGAAATCATCATACAAGACAAAGGAGTACTCAAGGAACCGGTGGATCTTCATCGACTAAAAGGTAAGTGGAGACTTGAACTTATCTATCACTCAAAAGTCTATTTATCTCCTATCTTGAGACAAAAGTCGTTTTGCTATATAGACTTAGATTATACACATTTGCTATTTCGAGTCGAGTTTATCTCGCCTATCTATTTCTCAAAATATGTGTTGGTAAGCTTTCGCTTTAGCCAAGTTCATCTTTACCTAGTGACGAAAGTCATGACAAGTTTCAATCACTTTGAAAATTGCTTACTTTGACGAAAAATAGTTTGTGAATAACAACTATAGAATATCAACGTCCTCTAAGAATGTTTCAATGATTGAAATGAGAGTTTAGATAATATAACATTGGAGGATATAAGCATTATTGTGGAAACACATATATGTATAAGTCCTTATTCCTTGAACCGAAGTTTGCGAACTTTGTTGATCAAGAGAACCGGAATGGTGGTGTGATCCAAGTCCGCGAACTCAGTCCGTGAACTGGCGGAAGTTCTCGACCCGAGAAATTCTGCTGGAGTTTGTGAACTCCGTCCGGGAACTTAAGTTTGCGAACCTAGTCCACGAACTTGAGTAGGTTATATCTAAAAACGATGTTTGTGAACTTATTCTTATATAAACTAAGGAATGCAAATTGCAAACCGTGGCTATATAGTTCATGAACCGATTCGAGTAAATCGAATCATTTTGCTTTAATTGTGTCTTGTGTAGTTACATAAGATTTCCTTGCAATTGAAAAACTCTCTAACTAGTTCATTTGAGTCACTTGAACTAGTTATGGTGAAGAAGAATATGGTTGATATGAAAGTGATCATATGGCTAACCATTTGGTTGACTATTCTTAAACCAAAAAATGTACAAGTTTGGGTACGGTTACACAAGCCTAGAAACGTGCGTATTTGTCTGTAACAAGCTAGTTTTCGATCTAATGGTTGAAAGATATTAGCTTGAATCTAATCAGTTTTCATCTAACGATGAATATTGAATGCTTTGTTACCAAGCTAACTTTGATTGCAAACCCTGATTTGTAAGACTATATAAGGGAGAACTCTAGCAACTGGGAAACCTAATCCCCACACCTTCTGTGTGATACTAGTTGTACTACGCTAGAGTCGATTCTCCTTTAACCTTTGGTTTCTTATTCTAAACCAGGTTAACGACTTAAAGACTTCATTGGGATTGTGAAGCCATACCGATACTACTTTCTTGTAGTTTTGTGATCTGATCTTGTTGTTTCTATCGTACGAGTACAATTGTAATAATTGGATTGAGATTGATATCTCTGATAGGCAAGATATAAAAGAAATCACAATCACTTCGTCTCATCGTTTGTGATTTCGAAATATCTTTTTTCGCTGCGTCGATTAAGATTATTGTGAGGTGATTGATAATACTAGGATGTTCTTCGGGAATATAAGTCTGGTTTATCAATTGTTTCATGTTCACCTTGATTTAGACGGAACAAAACTCGTAGGTATATTCGCGGGAGACGGATTTATATATTATCGTAGACTTTTCTGTGTGATACAGATTTGTTTATTAAAGTCTTCGACTTTGGGTCGTAGCAACTCTTAGTTGTGGGTAAGATCATCTAAGGGAATCAAGTACGTAGCATCATGCTGGGATCAGAGACGTAGGAGCATAACTGTACCTTGGATCAGTGTGAGATTGATTGGGGTTCAACTACAGTCCAGGCCGAAGTTAATTTGGAGTAGGCTAGTGTCTGTAGCGGTTTAATACAGTGTATGTTTAATCTGGACTAGGTTCCGGGGTTTTTCTGCATTTGCGGTTTCCTCGTTAACAAAATTTTGGTGTCTGTGTTATTTCTTTTCCGCATTGTATTTTGTTATATAATTGAATATGACAGGTTGTGCGTTGTTCAATCAATTAAAATATCCGACCTTTTGGTTGTTGATTTAAATTGATTGACACTTGGATATTGGTCTTTGGTACCATCCAAGTTATCTCTCTAGTATTTGATAAAGACTCGCAAATTTCTATTTGCTTGAGTATATATCAAATCGAGAGATTGAGATATAAACTCTTTGATATACTTTTTATCTAGATTGAGTCTGACTCTCTAGTTGATTCTCTAGAAAGTATATTGGAGTTTGTCCATACAGATTGCTAAGCGAAATATTGGGTGTGGTTGTTGTACCCCCACTTTTTCAATTGGTATCAGAGAAGGCAAACACGTTCAAGACCTTACAAGTCTGTGTTTGTAGCGATCTGACTCTATGGACAGAGGTGCTATCTCAATTAACGTACCACCAGTCTTCGATGGCTCTAATTACTTGTGGTGGAAAATTGTTATGCGAGCTTTTCTTCAAGCACGTGATTTTCAATCATGGGTATATGTTGTTAATGGCTATAATGCTCCCGTCGTGGCAGTTGGAGATGTAAACGTTCCCAAGGATATTGGTGAATGCACCCCTGCTGAAATAAATGCTGCAAAGCAAAATTCCGACGGTTTGAATGCCATTATACACGCTATTACCCCAAATCTTCAACACCATATGTCAAATTGCATGAGGTCTAAATATGCCTAGGATATCTAAGAAACCGTATTCGAAGGTAACTCCAGTGAAAAGGAAGCTAGGCTTCAAAACCTTAATTCCGATTGGGAAAACCTTCGTATGGCAGATGAAGATACATTTGATAAGTTTAATCACAGAGTGTCTGAAATTGTTAATGCATCTTTTGCATTGGTTAAAACTATTCCTGAAAAGGACATTGTGATGAAAATTCTCAGATCGCTGCCATCTAGATACGACTCTAAGAAGCATGCCATCGTTGAGGGAAATAACCTTGACAATCTCTCCAGAAATACGCTGGTTGGGAAGTTTAAGATCTTTGATCACGAACATTCATCCAAAACTAAGGATGTTGCTGATGAGTGCCAAATATTGTATATATTTATCCCTTTTTGTTGGCATTTAACTCATCTTTTGTGCAGTAATTCTACATTTTATCCCATATTCTGTATTTTCATTGTTTTCAAGAATAAATATTTTTCTTACTTAATTTTGCATTTTTAGGTAATAAATAAAGTTTGGATGAATAGCAGAGCGGAAAAGAGCAGAAAAGTAGTGAAAAGCCGGGAGGAATTACACAAGGAAGCCGCGAAGAATGTTGTGCACAAGACCAAAAGGCTAGAAGTGGGCTTGAAGAAGAAGAATTGTCCTTAAAGAAGATATGGGCTTGGCATACCCAAGGCCCAAAACCCTTACTCAAACACATTTCCACTATCCAAGCCCGTCTTGGATTTCAGCCGTCAGATCGAAGCATCTCAGCATCCTACGGTCTCTCCATCATCGCACATCAAACTCCGAAGCCCCCGCTTTACATCGCAACGCCCATCTCCATCTTGGGTCGTCCGTTTGCTACATCCCTTCATCCGACGGTCGCTCCACGCTTACCTCCGTATCGTCGTTGGATCCACCTACCATCTTCCCATCCATCGCTCCTTGTCGCAGATCATCAAACCGCGCTATCCCCGCTTCACACCGTAGAACCCGATACCCTATACCCAAACAAACACTTCCTTTCTCCCAAAACAGTCGAGCTCCTTCCCCTTCTCCCAAAATCAGTTGCAGAACCACCACCACCTCCATGCCCTGTCTCTGCAAATTGTCACTACCTCGCCTTCTCCACCACCATCACTTCTTCCCCGACCGTAGCAGATACCACCATCACGTCCCCTTCTTCTCTAGCCATCTATTACATCAACTTCTCAACCCGAAAACCCTAGTTTAGAAGTTGATGAAATAGGTGAGGTTAGAGACAGAAATTGAAGCAGCCGAGAAGCAGGAAGGTCAGGGAAGCATGGGTCGAGACTACATGGAAGAAATTTCCTCGATTTGGGTGAGTATCACTAACCCTAATTTCTCTGTAATTTGGGGGTTTCTCTAGAAACCCTAATTCATGTTGGGACCGTACCAGGAGAGGATTAGAGTAGGGAAATGGGCTCAATTAGACCCATGACATTAGAAAAACAGTAAACCTAATTGTACTGTTTTATTTTGGGATTTTGGGAAAATGGGTGATAACCCTAATTTGATGTTTTGGGTATAAACAGTAAACCTAATTTGTACGTAGCATCATGCTGGGATCAGAGACGTAGGAGCATAACTGTACCTTGGATCAGTGTGAGATTGATTGGGGTTCAACTACAGTCCAGGCCGAAGTTAATTTGGAGTAGGCTAGTGTCTGTAGCGGTTTAATACAGTGTATGTTTAATCTGGACTAGGTTCCGGGGTTTTTCTGCATTTGCGGTTTCCTCGTTAACAAAATTTTGGTGTCTGTGTTATTTCTTTTCCGCATTGTATTTTGTTATATAATTGAATATGACAGGTTGTGCGTTGTTCAATCAATTAAAATATCCGACCTTTTGGTTGTTGATTTAAATTGATTGACACTTGGATATTGGTCTTTGGTACCATCCAAGTTATCTCTCTAGTATTTGATAAAGACTCGCAAATTTCTATTTGCTTGAGTATATATCAAATCGAGAGATTGAGATATAAACTCTTTGATATACTTTTTATCTAGATTGAGTCTGACTCTCTAGTTGATTCTCTAGAAAGTATATTGGAGTTTGTCCATACAGATTGCTAAGCGAAATATTGGGTGTGGTTGTTGTACCCCCACTTTTTCAATTGGTATCAGAGAAGGCAAACACGTTCAAGACCTTACAAGTCTGTGTTGTAGCGATCTGACTCTATGGACAGAGGTGCTATCTCAATTAACGTACCACCAGTCTTCGATGGCTCTAATTACTTGTGGTGGAAAATTGTTATGCGAGCTTTTCTTCAAGCACGTGATTTTCAATCATGGGTATATGTTGTTAATGGCTATAATGCTCCCGTCGTGGCAGTTGGAGATGTAAACGTTCCCAAGGATATTGGTGAATGCACCCCTGCTGAAATAAATGCTGCTGCAAAGCAAAATTCCGACGGTTTGAATGCCATTATACACGCTATTACCCCAAATCTTCAACACCATATGTCAAATTGCATGAGGTCTAAATATGCCTAGGATATCTAAGAAACCGTATTCGAAGGTAACTCCAGTGAAAAGGAAGCTAGGCTTCAAAACCTTAATTCCGATTGGGAAAACCTTCGTATGGCAGATGAAGATACATTTGATAAGTTTAATCACAGAGTGTCTGAAATTGTTAATGCATCTTTTGCATTGGTTAAAACTATTCCTGAAAAGGACATTGTGATGAAAATTCTCAGATCGCTGCCATCTAGATACGACTCTAAGAAGCATGCCATCGTTGAGGGAAATAACCTTGACAATCTCTCCAGAAATACGCTGGTTGGGAAGTTTAAGATCTTTGATCACGAACATTCATCCAAACTAAGGATGTTGCTGATGAGTGCCAAATATTGTATATATTTATCCCTTTTTGTTGGCATTTAACTCATCTTTTGTGCAGTAATTCTACATTTTATCCCATATTCTGTATTTTCATTGTTTTCAAGAATAAATATTTTCTTACTTAATTTTGCATTTTTAGGTAATAAATAAAGTTTGGATGAATAGCAGAGCGGAAAAGAGCAGAAAAAGTAGTGAAAAGCCGGGAGGAATTACACAAGGAAGCCGCGAAGAATGTTGTGCACAAGACCAAAAGGATAGAAGTGGGCTTGAAGAAGAAGAATTGTCCTTAAAGAAGATATGGGCTTGGCATACCCAAGGCCCAAAACCCTTACTCAAACACATTTCCACTATCCAAGCCCGTCTCGGATTTCAGCCGTCAGATCGAAGCATCTCAGCATCCTACGGTCTCTCCATCATCGCACATCAAACTCCGAAGCCCCCGCTTTACATCGCAACGCCCATCTCCATCTTGGGTCGTCCGTTTTGCTACATCCCTTCATCCGACGGTCGCTCCACGCTTACCTCCGTATCGCCGTTGGATCCACCTACCATCTTCCCATCCATCGCTCCTTGTCGCAGATCATCAAACGCGCTATCCCCGCTTCACACCGTAGAACCCGATACCCTATACCCAAACAAACACTTCCTTTCTCCCAAAACAGTCGAGCTCCTTCCCCTTCTCCCAAAATCAGTTGCAGAACCACCACCACCTCCATGCCCTGTCTCTGCAAATTGTCACTACCTCGCCTTCTCCACCACCATCACTTCTTCCCCGACCGTAGCAGATACCACCATCACGTCCCCTTCTTCTCTAGCCATCTATTACATCAACTTCTCAACCCGAAAACCCTAGTTTAGAAGTTGATGAAATAGGTGAGGTTAGAGACAGAAATTGAAGCAGCCGAGAAGAGCAGGAAGGTCAGAGGAAGCATGGGTCGAGACTACATGGAAGAAATTTCCTCGATTTGGGTGAGTATCACTAACCCTAATTTCTCTGTAATTTGGGGGTTTCTCTAGAAACCCTAATTCATGTTGGGACCGTACCAGGAGAGGATTAGAGTAGGGAAATGGGCTCAATTAGACCCATGACATTAGAAAAACAGTAAACCTAATTGTACTGTTTTATTTTGGGATTTTGGGAAAATGGGTGATAACCCTAATTTGATGTTTTGGGTATAAATAGAACTGGAGTGTGTGTGTGAGAGGATATGCTGGAATAGCCAGCGTCCAGAACTGTGTTCTGTTAATTTTTGTTCTGAATTTATGTATGTTCACTGTTTCTCCATCCATTCTGTTAGCATTGTTATCATGTGTGTTCTGTTTTAGTTCTGTTATTGTTCAAAACATATTCTGTTCTGTTCTTACTGTTCCTGTCCTGTTTAATGTGTATGTTCTGTTCTGTCTTGTAATGTTCTCATGTTGTTCATGTCATTCTTAGATGTGTGAATGTTAGGCTAAAGCCTTTGAAGCATTGTGTTGATTGAGCAGTGGGGAGAAACTAGTGCTCACTAGTGACTATGAGCAAACTGGTTCTCTTCCCACTCTAGTTGTATGCCTAGGCTCTCTTGTTTTGTCAACTGTTAGCTTCTCAAATGTTAGGATTAGTCTACTGTTGTGTGTCAATGCTAGGTTAGAGCCTTAGAGCATTGAGTTGATTGAGCAGTGGGGAGAAACTAGTGCTCACTAGTGACTGTGAGCAAGCTGGTTCTCTTCCCACTCTAGATGAATGCCTAAAGCCATTGCTTGCTTTGCTTTTTTTTTTTTCCTTCCTTTTTTTTTACTTCACTGTCTTCTTCACACCCCTGCCCTTGGCTTAGGCCTTGGTTCCATTGTTCTTGTTTAGTTTCATTGTTCTGTCACTGTTACCTTTGCTTCACTGCTTTTACTACTTGCTACTGCCTTGTTTTCTTCCCCTTGGCTTGCTGCCTTTTCCTTGCTGCTGCTGCTGCTGCTTTCTTTCCCCTGCTGTGCAGTACTGCTGCTGCTGCTGCTTTCTTTTCCTTGCTGCTGCTGCTGCAACCTGGTTTCCACTGCTGCTGCTGCAACTGAGTTTGGCTCACAGCATAAGCCCAGTCCAGGTTAAAAGGCCAAGAGCCCATTGATTGTTCAAGGACCATAATCCCAGTTAACTGCTTGGCCAAAGGCCCAATTCACTCTTGGAGCAGAGGCCCAGCCAATTAAACCAAAAGCCTAGCTTAACCTGAGGCCCATCCAACTGAGCCCAAGGCTCAGTTCACTTCAAGAATATTGAGCCCAGACCACTTGAGTACAAAGGATCAGTTCACTTCATTGGTACTCAAAACTCATTGGTACCAAAGCCCATAGCCCATTGTTATCACCTTAACTCAAAAAGCCCAATAGCAATTTAGAACCCAAATAGCTAGAAACTCCAAACACACCCAGTCTCTGTGGATCGAGCCGTACTTGCACGAGCTACAACTGACGACCGTGCACTTGCGGTATTACTGTAGGCCCGTTTCATTTCGCTTCAATTTTATACGCTTTCCCGGGTCCACCAAGTTTTTGGCGCCGCTGCCGGGGACCATTTTGCATTTAAATATAATATCTTCGGGTCCACCAAGTTTGGCGCCGCTGCCGGGGATTGGTGCGGTGGGTGCTGGTAGGTTAGGAGCTAGTTTTGCATTTCACTGCAAGCATTTGGCATCTGCATCTGCTCACCCTTCATTTGCTGTTGGACCTGCTGTTCTGAACCAGTTTTTTTCCTCTGCTGGACGCCACAAGGAAAAACCAAAGCCCAACTGGGTTTTTGCAACAATAGCAAGCAGCTGGGCTGTGCTTAAAAGGTAACCCATTTAAGAGAACCCGAATTGTGGGCTTCCAATTTTTAATTGTGGGCTTGTAATATTAAAGCCAATTTTTGGGCTTTATTTTCTGTTGGGTTTGTAATAATTTGTGGGGCTTGTTTGTATTTGTGGGCTTGTGTTTAATTTGTGGGCTTGTTTAAATTGGACTTGTATCTTGTATTCTGGGTTTAAACCCAGCTGAGCTTGTAACCGATCACGCTAGGTTAACTCGTTAGTGGGCCGAGTACCAAATTCTAGGCCGAGATTTTGGACTCAGTTTCACCAAACGTTTTCAAACCAGCTGAGCCAGCAAACACAAAACCAACAGTGGGCTTGCTCCCATTCAAAAACCAAATTTTATTTTCTTTTTAAAAAAAAAAAAAAAAAAAAAAAAAAAAACCAAAATTACTTCTCCCATTCAAAAACCAAATTTTACTTGCTCCCATTTTAACAACCAAATTTTCTTCTTTATCCCATTAAAACCAAACTTGCTCCCAAATTTTAAAAAAAAAACCAAAATGTCTCCCATTAAAACCAAATTTTTCCCAAAAATCCAAACCCGTTAAAACCAAATAGTGGGCTTTGTGTCTTTTCAATATGGGCCAACCTAGTGCTCTCCATGAATACATGTATCCCACAATAAAAATTCCATTATCATGTATTGTATTACCTCAAACCAATAACCCTTTTAAAATAAATGCAAGCATGATACAAATACTTCCTATATTTCGAGGGTTCGATTCTGAGAACCCCTATACTCATGTAAGAGAGTTTGAACAAATTTGTCGGACTATGCAACCTGATCATATGTCCGAAGACTCTCTGAAATTGCGTTTGTTTACATTTTCTTAAAGGAAAGGGCCAAAACATGGTTTTACGGTTTGAGACCACAATCAATCAACACTTGGGACCAACTCACAGATCTATTTTTCAAAAATTCTTTCCACATCATAGGACCATCGCTATTCGTCAAAGTATCAATTGTTTTGTCCATTGGATGAGGAAACTGTTTTTCACTATTTTGAACGTTTTAATGATTTGTTGAATGTCCGCACCATGGATTTGAGAAGTGGAGACTTGTCGTCATCCTCTATGAGGGACTAGACTTTAAATCTCGAACCATGGTTGAGTCTATGTGTAATGGTGAGTTTATTGATAAATCTGTGGATGATGCATGGAATTTTTTAGCCGAGATTGCAGAGAAAACCCATCAATGGGAATCCGTTAGGGAAACAGGAACAACACCACATGATATGAGTCACCCCCATGAATTAGAGTTTTATTCTTGTAATAGCTCCGACCTTAGGATTGAAAATTATCCTAGATTGCAAAATCCCTATCATGATGATGATGATTGATGTTATGTTAGAAGAACATGTCTATACTGAAAATGTTATGGAACCTTTGGGTTCAAATACATTAGGCTTCTCTGCCCCGACCTTAATGCATGATATTCTTCTAGTATTCCATGTGATGTTTCCCCTGATGAGCCGATACACGAGAAAATCTGTTGATGATGTTGATGATTCTGATTGTGATCTTGCCAATTGATTGATGATTGTAGCATGATGTGACATGTGTAGATGAGTTAGGAGATTTTGATTTGATTGATATGCCTATATTCTTCTACCTAAGTCACAATCTGATGGCCTTCCACCCAACCTAGATTTGGTTTGTACCCATATTGTCAAACCACTTTTCTGAAGTCCTAATCTAGGTTTGGAACTGTGTGCTTCCCAAGTCCTCTTGGACTATTTTGCTTCTAAATAAAATTTGAGGAACCACAGTTGGAATTAGCATGTTTGCCCGTCCCTAGCACAGTCCATTTCGAGTTAGACCTCGTATGATGAACCCCCAAAACTGCGCGATTTTGTTTTCAAAATATCTTCTGTAAAATCCAGGTTTGGGGGTAGCTCATTTTGTTTCACAGTTTCACTTGCGTTTCTTTCCTTTATATTGTGTGAAGCTGTTGAAACCTCTACACTTTGTCTTTTGGGTTGATCCTCAACTCTTTAGATTGTTAGTGTATGGTGAATTTTTGTATATAATCCAGTAGATAAAATTTCTTAAAAACCTTTTGTTCCTTTTGTATATATTTTGCTAATCCAATATGATCTCGGCTGACATATGTGGATTTTGCCTTGAATAACGGAGTTCTAATATTGCTTTCGCCGAAATCGGGTATTCTCTTTCCTTTTTCTCTACTCAACATGATCCTCTTCATATGTTTATATAATTTTGTTCATATTTTGAAACATTGAGGACAATGTTTAGTTTAGGTTTGGGGGTATAAGTAGATACCACGATAATATGCTATAATTGAAAACAAAACTCCATCTTTTGAAAAAATTGAAAAATTCCAAAAAAAATTGAAAAATCAAAATAAAAAAAAAATTAAAAATTAAAAAACATAAAAATGGAGCTCATTTACCTTGAAATGTTGACTCTTGTGCAAATATGTAATTTTAGGAGTCTTAGTCTAGATATTTAGGCACCCTGATTCTAGCACAATTCACATAGTGATAAGAAATTTGCACGCGCACGATCTACCAATACATGTATGGCCTCGATCTTCAAGGTGTTTGATAGGAAGTTACGATTGCCAATCACTTTAGAATACTGAACGAAACTTGACTAGCTTGTTCTTTGGTTGGTTGGGATAGAAGGTGGAGGTTACATTAAGAAAGACAACCATCGAATTTAACTGGGTGCATCAAAAAGGGCTACCTCTTGCAAAGTGTCATGTAATCTTTTTGTTTCCTTTTGTTATGTATCAAAAGTTTTGTTTCTTTTCAAAAAAAAAAAAAAAAAAAAAAAAAAAAAAAAAAAAAAAAAAAAAAAAAATATTCAGAAAAAAAAATATCAGAAAAATACAAAAAAAAAATCAAGTATTTATCAATTCCATCATCTCTTGTTCCAAAAATAAAAAGAGAATAGTCAATGTAAATAAGAGTCATGTAAATAGTCATTTTGTTGTTTCATTGTAATAAGCAAGGAGGGTGTATGCCATTGATGTACAACGCGAGTAATTGTGAAATACCTCCAACTCATTCACAATTCTCGTAAAGTCCGGACAGCTAGCTAGATTTCGACCTTGGTTCTTAGCCTGAGAAACTCTCTCTTGGTGATTAGTAGTCATAACATCCGATCTTTCTTTACACATGTGTAGATACACTTTACACTCTTATCACATGTCTTTATTTGTTATCAGTGCTAGGATTGTGCCTTCGATAGCTAGATTGACATCTCCATTTTGCTGTGAGCTTAACTGACTTGCACATGTCACATTTGATGGAATCTGAGCTTATATTTTGACCTAGAACTTTGTAGGTACGTTCTAAGCAAACCTTCACGAGACTTCAACTCGTCCACTAGGGACACTTAGTGGTTTAAAAGGCTTAGTGCATACGCTAAATGCATTCGAGAGACCAGCGACAGTGGTATAGGTAGGATTTCCTTAGTTTTGTTTTACTTGAGGACAAGTAAAATTCAGGTTTGGGGGTATTTGATGAGTGCCAAATATTGTATATATTTATCCCTTTTTGTTGGCATTTAACTCATCTTTTGTGCAGTAATTCTACATTTTATCCCATATTCTGTATTTTCATTGTTTTCAAGAATAAATATTTTTCTTACTTAATTTTGCATTTTTAGGTAATAAATAAAGTTTGGATGAATAGCAGAGCGGAAAAGAGCAGAAAAGTAGTGAAAAGCCGGGAGGAATTACACAAGGAAGCCGCGAAGAATGTTGTGCACAAGACCAAAAGGCTAGAAGTGGGCATGAAGAAGAAGAATTGTCCTTAAAGAAGATATGGGCTTGGCATACCCAAGGCCCAAAACCCTTACTCAAACACATTTCCACTATCCAAGCCCGTCTTGGATTTCAGCCGTCAGATCGAAGCATCTCAGCATCCTACGGTCTCTCCATCATCGCACATCAAACTCCGAAGCCCCCGCTTTACATCGCAACGCCCATCTCCATCTTGGGTCGTCCGTTTTGCTACATCCCTTCATCCGACGGTCGCTCCACGCTTACCTCCGTATCGCCGTTGGATCCACCTACCATCTTCCCATCCATCGCTCCTTGTCGCAGATCATCAAACCGCGCTATCCCCGCTTCACACCGTAGAACCCGATACCCTATACCCAAACAAACACTTCCTTTCTCCCAAAACAGTCGAGCTCCTTCCCCTTCTCCCAAAATCAGTTGCAGAACCACCACCACCTCCATGCCCTGTCTCTGCAAACTGTCACTACCTCGCCTTCTCCACCACCATCACTTCTTCCCCGACCGTAGCAGATACCACCATCACGTCCCCTTCTTCTCTAGCCATCTATTACATCAACTTCTCAACCCGAAAACCCTAGTTTAGAAGTTGATGAAATAGGTGAGGTTAGAGACAAAAATTGAAGCAGCCGAGAAGAGCAGGAAGGTCAGAGGAAGCATGGGTCGAGACTACATGGAAGAAATTTCCTCGATTTGGGTGAGTATCACTAACCCTAATTTCTCTGTAATTTGGGGGTTTCTCTAGAAACCCTAATTCATGTTGGGACCGTACCAGGAGAGGATTAGAGTAGGGAAATGGGCTCAATTAGACCCATGACATTAGAAAAACAGTAAACCTAATTGTACTGTTTTATTTTGGGATTTTGGGAAAATGGGTGATAACCCTAATTTGATGTTTTGGGTATAAATAGAACTGGAGGGTGTGTGTGAGAGGATATGCTGGAATAGCCAGCGTCCAGAACTGTGTTCTGTTAATTTTTGTTCTGAATTTATGTATGTTCACTGTTTCTCCATCCATTCTGTTAGCATTGTTATCATGTGTGTTCTGTTTTAGTTCTGTTATTGTTCAAAACATATTCTGTTCTGTTCTTACTGTTCCTGTCCTGTTTAATGTGTATGTTCTGTTCTGTCTTGTAATGTTCTCATGTTGTTCATGTCATTCTTAGATGTGTGAATGTTAGGCTAAAGCCTTTGAAGCATTGTGTTGATTGAGCAGTGGGGAGAAACTAGTGCTCACTAGTGACTATGAGCAAACTGGTTCTCTTACCACTCTAGTTGTATGCCTAGGCTCTCTTGTTTTGTCAACTGTTAGCTTCCCAAATGTTAGGATTAGTCTACTGTTGTGTGTCAATGCTAGGTTAGAGCCTTAGAGCATTGAGTTGATTGAGCAGTGGGGAGAAACTAGTGCTCACTAGTGACTGTGAGCAAGCTGGTTCTCTTCCCACTCTAGATGAATGCCTAAAGCCATTGCCTTGGCTTTGCTTTTGCTTTTTTTTTTTCCTTCCTTTTTTTTTACTTCACTGTCTTCTTCACACCCCTGCCCTTGGCTTAGGCCTTGGTTCCATTGTTCTTGTTTAGTTTCATTGTTCTGTCACTGTTACCTTTGCTTCACTGCTTTTACTACTTGCTACTGCCTTGTTTTCTTCCCCTTGGCTTGCTGCCTTTTCCTTGCTGCTGCTGCTGCTGCTTTCTTTCCCCTGCTGTGCAGTACTGCTGCTGCTGCTGTTTTCTTTTCCTTGCTGCTGCTGCTGCAACCTGGTTTCCACTGCTGCTGTTGCAACTGAGTTTGGCTCACAGCATAAGCCCAGTCCAGGTTAAAAGTCCAAGAGCCCATTGATTGTTCAAGGACCATAAGCCCAGTTAACTGCTTGGCCAAAGGCCCAATTCACTCTTGGAGCAGAGGCCCAGCCAATTAAACCAAAAGCCTAGCTTAACCTGAGGCCCATCCAACTGAGCCCAAGGCTCAGTTCACTTCAAGAATATTGAGCCCAGACCACTTGAGTACAAAGGATCAGTTCACTTCATTGGTACTCAAAACTCATTGGTACCAAAGCCCATAGCCCATTGTTATCACCTTAACTCAAAAAGCCCAATAGCAATTTAGAACCCAAATAGCTAGAAACTCCAAACACACCCAGTCTCTGTGGATCGAGCCGTACTTGCACGAGCTACAACTGACGACCGTGCACTTGCGGTATTACTGTAGGCCCGTTTCATTTCGCTTCAATTTTATACGCTTTCCCGGGTCCACCAAGTTTTTGGCGCCGCTGCCGGGGACCATTTTGCATTTAAATATAATATCTTCGGGTCCACCAGTTGCGTTCAAAGCACAAAAGGACACTAAATTACCTGCTAAGAGTAAAAAAGTGTATATATCTGAATATGATCATTCTGAGACAGATTCATCAAATGAAGATCTTGACAAGTCGGTCTCGATGATCACAAGACAGTTTAGGGATCTTCTGTTGAAGAGAAGTAAACTGTTCTCCAGAGATAAGCCTAAATCATCAGTTAAATCTCATAATCGTATTCCTCCTAAAAACAGGGAAACAGATGAAACTGATGATGAGGATATGCCTCAGTGCTTTAAGTGTAAGGGATTTTTTCATTTTGCAAACGAGTGCCCAAATCGTAGAAAATACACCGGGAAGGTCTTGCTGCAACTCTTGATGAAATGTCTGACAATTATGATCCTAATGAAGACGAGAAATCAAGTGTTGCACTTCTTGGTGAAAATATTGATTTTGATAACTGTAGCAATACATACATCAATCTCGATATTCTTTCAGAAGAAAACCCAACTAATCTGGAAGAAAAAATTGACCCATTTCTTGGAAACTCTGTTTGTAATGTTTTAGGTTCCACCATGTGTCTAGCTGCATGCACATCTCAGAAGCCTGAATTTTATCCTAGTTTGACGTGCTCGTATTGTTCTCTAAAGGGTCATGAACTTTCAAAGTGTTACAAGTACAAACACCAATTGAGGCACGTCAACAAACTTCAACGAAGAGCAAATCATTTAGCAAATAAGCTTAAACTTGCTCAGAAGACCGCTGAGATATGTAGGATTTTATCTTCGTCTAAGAAGTTAGTTTCCAAGGATAGACCAAGACCATTAGAGAAGAAAGTATGGTCGAGTCGTTTTGATAGACAGAGGTCTGTGGATTCCTCTCAAGAGGAAGATGGTGGACAAATTGTTGTTCACCACAATGCAACTTGATTGTGTTGTTTTGGAAATCTTGTCTCACGTGCCTGATCAAAAGAGACAATGATTTTGTACCTCTCAGGCTTTAGGAAAAGTTTTTTTTTCTTTTTTTTTCTTAGTTTTGTTCTTCCCTGTCTATCAACAAAATAGGGTTATTAACGACAATTCTACTCTTTATAGGGTTGTGAGTTGGACGTGTACGAACCTGTTTAAAGGTTTCGAAACCCTACATTCCTTTTTTCTTTCCTCAAAACCTTTTTTTATCTCAAGATTACTTGTTGAGTTCAATTTGTGATTTCCTCTCACAAACCCATACATTATGAATACTCCAAGCGTGAGGTCTTCTGATGAAAAAGATGTTAATATGATTGTTAAGCCATAAAAAATGAAGGAAAAAGAGAAATCTCCGTTATCTTCTTCCTTGAAAAGAAAGATAAGGAATGTGAGGAAGCCAAGAGCCGTTCCTTCAAACTCTCATAAGTTTTCTGATGTTCTTGAAGAGTTGAAGGAGATGCGAAAGGAGATTCAACAAATAAAGGCTTTTTTGTATAAGACTCATGAGATTCAGAAGGCCCTGGTTCGACATCATCAGCCAAGAAGGTTTATTGATATAAATACTACCTTAATGAACCTTATGTCCCAATGGTTGTTGACGACAAGGAGTTCGGGGACGATAAAGATCCTCAAAGGTCTTATTGCCTAGTAAATCTTCTATTTTCTTGTTTTTGTTAGAAGAATAACTAGAGTTTGGAATAGCCATTATTGTGATTTCACATAGCTCTGTCCAACGTTTTCACCTTCATGTTTTTAGATTTATTGGTTTAAATTCTAAATTTGTTTGGAAGATGATTTTTGCAGTATTAATCTTTATGGTTTTATATATTGCAATATTGTTATGGGATATGTGTGTTTGCGTCCGTGAACTATGATTGTCCCATACCTTGTCAAAAGTAAAGTCTTTCATATGTCGATATGCATGTATTGATAAAAGAATGAATAGACTTTTGACAAATACAAAAGTTAAGCCTATTATGTCAGTTTTTGATGAAAGATAGGTTAAAAACTTTTGTTTGCAAGGATTATGTATATTGAATGTCGTTATGCGAATAATGAAGGAAAATAGAATGAATCCTTGTGTATTCCGCAGTATTGATCTACCCTGGTCCATATTTTATGTGTTACTGTGAGGCTCCGTAAAGTGTCTTATGTTGAGCACTAAAACGGCCAAGTTGATTATTTTTATGAATAGCTTAGTTGTTGTTCCGTGAGGTACTTTATGTCGAGCATATTCAACTAAATTAATCATCTTGTTTGGTTATTTAGTTGTTGCTCCGTAAGTTTTCTTATGATGAGCATGACCAATTAAATTGATTACTTTTGTGATTAATTTGGTTGTGTATTTCGATTAGATTAATTATGGATTCTCTTGTGATTAATCTAATTGTATATTTTTGAGTCTCCATAAGTTCACTTATGTTGAGCATTATTCGATTGAATTAATCATGGGTTCTCTTGTGGTTAATTTAATTGAGTTTTTTTTGGATTCAAATTCATACTTGTATGTGATTTGTTATGTCCAAATAAATCCTTCTTTTCTTTCGAAATTAAGGTCGCTCTTGTTGTTCCTTTGGGAATGACATTTTATGGGGGAGAGTTCTTAATTGAACTTGTGCTTAATTGCCAAATCTTTGTGGGGAGTGCGGCTGTGGAATATTATAGGGGTTATCTTGTATCTTTATAAACTCCTTGATGAATTCATTTAGCTTCGGCTTTATGATTGCATCTAAATAAGTTGATATTTTGCTTTCTTTTGGTCAAGAAATATCTCTTTCGGAAATTTCATTAGGATCCTGTTCTTGTATCTTTGCCAATTTTATTGACAAAAGGGGGGAGAATTAATATGTAGTTCACACTACAAATACATATGGTTTTCGGATCATTATGTAAGAGGGAGTGGTTTCCATGTGAGATGGAGTATTGACTAAGGGGGAACGGTACATATCACCATAGTATTGTTGTTGAAGTCGTGATACAATTGAACCTTGATGTTGTGTAATGATACTATGACACTGTACAACAATGATTGAGAACTCTTGTTTTCTCGTTGTTATAGCTACATATTTTCAACAACGATGATACTGAACTTACAACCTTTGGGATCATTGGAGTACTTATAAGTGACGAAGATTTCAAGTAATGTTGAAGATTAGACATGTGGAATAGGAGCTACAAAAGTTTATTTATTTATTTTTTGTATTCCATATGTATTGATAGTTTTGTCACTAAAATTGACAAAGGCGGAGATTGTTAGAGCATTGCTCGGTCGAAATCGCATGCGTTGTTATCTCAAGCATGCTTTTCAATGTTAGTGATCAAAACTATAAGTCTTGATTTCTAGTCTACTATATCTAAGGTCTCGGACTAGGATATAAAGTGTAGTTGAGCTCAAGAACTCCATGGCAATCATCATACAAGACGAAGGACTACTCAAGGAACCGGTGGATCTTCATCGACTAAAATGTATGTGGAGACTTGAACTTATCTATCACTCAAAAGTCTATTTATCTCCTTTCTTGAGACAAAAGTCGTTTTGCTATATAGACTTAGATTATACACATTTGTTATTCCGAGCCGAGTTTATCTCGCCTATCTATTTCTCGAAATATGTGTTGGTAAGCTTTCGCTTTATCCAAGTTCATCTTTACCTAGTGACGAAAGTCATGACAAGTTTCAATCACTTTGAAAATTGCTTACTTTGACGAAAAATAGTTTGTGAATAACAACTATAGAATATCAACGTCCTCTAAGAATGTTTCAATGATTGAAATGAGAGTTTAGATAATATAACCATTGGAGGATATAAGCATTGTTGTGGAAACACATATATGTATAAGTACTTATTCCTTGAACCTAAGTTTGCGAACTTTGTTGATCAAGAGAACCGGAATGGTGGCGTGAGCCAAGTCCGCGAACTCAGTCCGCGAACTGGCGGAAGTTCTCGACCCGAGAAATTTTGCTGGAATTTGTGAACTCCGTCCGGAAACTTAAGTCCGCGAACTTGAGTAGGTTATATCTAAAAACGATGTTTGTGAACTTATTCTTATATAAACTAAGGAGTGAAAACTGCAAACCGTGGCTATATAGTTCATGAATCGATTCGAGTGAATCAAAACGTTTTTACTTCAATTGTGTCTTGTGTAGTTACATAAGATTTCCTTGCAATTGAACAACTCTCTAACTAGTTCATTTGAGTCACTTGAACTAGTTATGGTGAAGAAGAATATGGTTGATATGAAAGTGATCATATGGCTAACCATTTAGTTGACTATTGTTGAACCAACAGATGTACAAGTTTTTAGTATGGTTACACAAGCCAAGAAATGTGCATTGCATTTGTGTGTAACAAGCTAGTTTTTGATCTAACGGTTGAAAGATATTAGCTTGAATCTAATCAGGTTTTCATCTAACGGCGAATATTGAATTCTTTGTTACCAAGCTAACATTGATTGCAAACCCTGATTTGAAAGACTATATAAGGGAGAACTCTAGCAACTGGGAAACCTAATCCCCACACCTTCTCTGTGATACTAGTTGTGCTAAGATAGAGTCGATTCTTCTTTAACCTTTGGTTTCTTCTTCTAAACCAGGTTAACGACTTAAAGACTTCATTGGGATTGTGAAGCTAGACCGATACTACTTTCTTGTAGTTGTGTGATCTGATCTTGTTGTTTCTATCTTACAAGTACAATTGTAATAATTGGCTTGAGATTGATATCTCCGACAGGCAAGATATAAAAGAAATCACTAACATTTGGTCACATCGTTTGTGATTCCGCAATATCTTTTTCGCTGCGTCGATTAAGATTATTGTGAGGTGATTGATAATACTAGGCTGTTCTTCGGAAATATAAGTCTGGTTTATCAATTGGTTCCTGTTCACCTTTATTTATCAAAAGACGGAACAAAACTCGTAGGTTTATTCGTGGGAGACAGATTTATCTATTACTGTAGACTTTTCTGTGTGATACAGATTTGTTTATTAAAGTCTTCGACTTTGGGTCGTAGCAACTCTTAGTTGTGGGTGATATCATCTAAGGGAATCAAGTACGTAGCATCCTACTGGGATCAGATACGTAGGAGCATAACTGTACCTTGGATCAGTGTGAGATTGATTGGGGTTCAACTATAGCCCAGACCGAAGTTAATTTGGATTAGGCTAGTGTCTGTAGCGGTTTAATACAGTGTATGTTCAATCTGGACTAGGTCCCGGGGTTTTTCTACATTTGCGGTTTCCTCGTTAACAAAATTTTGGTGTCTGTGTTATTTCTTTTCCGCGTTATATTTTGTTATATAATTGAAATATCACAGGTTGTGTGTTGTTCAATCAATTAGAATATCCGACCTTTTGGTTGTTGATTGAAATTGATTGACACTTGGATATTGGTCTTTGGTACCATCCAAGTTATCTCTCTAGTATTTGATAAAGACTCGCAGATTTCTATTTGCTTGAGAGATTGAGATATAAACTCTTTGATATACTTTTTATCTAGATTGAGTATGACTGTCTAGTTGATTCTCTAAAAAGTATATTGGAGTTTGTCCATACAGATTGCTAAGCGAAAAATTGGGTGTGGTTGTTGTACCCCCACTTTTTCAACACCAAATTGTATTAAGCCGCTGCAGACACTAGCCTACTACCAATTAACTTCGGTTTGGAATGTAGTTGAGCCCGAACTCAGTCTCTCACCGATTCTGGTACAATCGCGCTCCTTATGCCTCTTGAATCCCAGCTGGACTCCGCGCAATTGATTCCCTAAGACGGTCTCACACCAACTAAGAGTTGCTTCAACTCAATTGAAGACTTTAAACCAAATCTGCCTCCCACAGATTAAGCCTATGATTGATTTACCGATGTATGATCTAAACGGATGATCAGATTAAACGATAGATCCAGGTGATAGAAATTGATAGCAACTTAGGCAAAAGTCTGGCTATCCTCAAAATCCGGACTTATGCAACCCGAGGTCCAGCCTAGATTATTATTCACCTCACAAGTATAAAACTTGCGGAATCAACAAAGTATGAGACGAAGAGACTTTGTTGATTACTATCTATCTTGATTGATGGAGCAAGGCTCTACAAACAATTAAGATCAGGATACTCAAGTTATCAAGATAAAAAATAAATGGACCTGGATTCACGAATCCCAATGAAGTATTTGTAGTCGCTAAACCCTAAAAGGGTTTCTGGAAAAGACGACTCTAGATACAACTAGGACACACCAAAAAGTAGTGTCAGGATTCAAATATCCTAGTTGACAAGAGTTTCCCTTATATAGACTTCAAAGCCTAGGTTGCTTTAGGTTTAAGCTAAGATAGATTTGGAACCAATCAATCAATATTCACCGTTATATGAAAGCTTTCAATCTTATTACATATACAAGATATACACCATGGTTAGGTAAACCGTAACCGAACCGTGTATAAAGACTATGTTCAACATGGTTAGCCGAAACTAGCTGATGAGTGCTAAAAAGTGCATATTTCTATAGATTTTTCTTGGCATTTAACTCATCTTTTATGCATTAATTCTACATTTTATCCCATATTCTGTATTTTCATTGTTTTCAAGAATAAATATTTTTATTAATTAATTTTGCATTTTTAGGTAATAAATAAAGTTTGGATGAATAGCGGAGCGAAAAGAGCAGAAAAGTAGTGAAAAGCCGGGAGGAATTACACAAGGAAGCCGCGAAGAATGTTGTGCACAAGACCAAAAGGCTAGAAGTGGGCTTGAAGAGGAAGAATTGTTCTTAAAGAAGATATGGGCTTGGCATACCCAATGCCCAAAACCCTCACCCAAGTCCATTTCCTATATCCATACCCGTTTCCCTTTCTAGCCGTCAGATTGGATCATCTCAGCATCCTACGGTCGCAGCATCGCCATTACATCAAAGTCTGAAGCTCCTGTCTAACACTACAGCACCTAACTCCATCTTGAGCCGTCAGTTTCGTTGTATCAGTCATCCAACGGTCGCTCATGATCTGTCTCCATCTCGCCGTTAGATCCGTCCCAGAAGATATTATCCCATGGCTCAGCTTCGCAAGACATCAAGATTTGTTGTACCCGCCTCACACTCGAACAACCTAACCCTATACCCAAAACAAACACACCCTAGCCAAAACCCATCGAGCCATCTCCTTCTTCCCCTCTTCTGCAACAGCGACGCTGTCTCCATCACCACCATCTTCTCCCCCAAATCACTCAATCACCACCATCTTCTCCCCCCAAATCACTCAACCACCACCACTCGAGCCATCATCACTTCTAACAACCAAGACCTACTTTTCTAGCCACTTATTACATCACCTCCTAATCGTTTCATCTCACAGGAACCCTAGGTTAGGAGTTGATGAAATAGGTAAGGTTAGAGGATAAATCGAAGGCATGGGTAGCATCAGCAGACGACAAGGAAGCATGGGTGAGAGCTATCAATCGTTTTCAGAGATTAGGTAAGGATTTTTTGTAAAACCCTAATTTCACTGATTTGGGGATTTTGGGAATTTTTTTGTTGTAACTATAAAAGGGTGTTAGGGGTTGTAAAATTCGGCATCTCTGGGCTAGCCAGTGAGCAATATTTGCAGTTCAATATTAATTTCGAAATTCATTTTCAATTCATCCATGTTGAATCTCTCTTATGCATAAAGGTTTAATGTGAATTGTATGCTGTGTAATGTGGAGCATGTTTATACCTGTTAGTATCATGATTACAAGCATGTCCATGTTCTAATTCACTTGCTAGGGTTTAGAGGAAGCTCTTGATCATATGCTAGGAATGTTAATGTATTTGTATGTTCTTTATTGAGCTGAATTGCCTTAGGATGAATGCTTAACCATTTGGGCTACCTGCTTGTGATCACCTGTGCTGTTAGAAGACAGCTGATACTAGGAGTGGAGCTAGGTCTTTGGCCAAGAATTCAATCCACTAGAGAGATTGCCTTAAGCTAAACTAGCTAGAGAAGCTAAATGCCTGTGATTAGTTGTGCTGATTAAAAACAACTGATGCTAGGGGTAATTTGGTTAGGATAGTTAGTAGAATCCTCATTGTAGTCTTTCATGAAAGAACAAGACATACATTGCATCATAATTTCCTTAGCCTAGGGTCAAGTAGTGGAATCAAAAACCTTAGTACCTTCTTTTGAGTTCAAATAACTTTAGAAATTTAGAAAACTTTAGCAAATCCTCCAAGTCCCTGTGGATAAACCTCTATTTACATTCTATCTTCATCAAGACCCTGTATACTTGTAGGTAAAACGTAGGTTGTAGTTTTTAGGTCTCATTCCTTGAGCTACCAAGTTTTTGGCGCCGCTGCCGGGGACTCGGTAGCGGTTTGCTTGTTTTCTGTTTTCCTTATTCTCTTTTTTTTCTTTCTTGCTAATCTTGCTTGTTCCTGACCTGCAACTTCCTTGTTTGCTCCTGCTCTTGCATTGCTCTTGTTCTAGCTTCACTAAGAGCATTGCCTTGCACTACCTTGCACTGACTGTTATTGCAGCTGCTGTTGCTGTTAGCTTTGTGGAGCCAAAGCTGCTGCCAAGCTTCTGTTGCTGTTGGAACTGCAGTGGAGCTGAAGTTCCTGCTGTTGCTGCTGCTGTTTAGCTGCTGCTGCTGTTGCAGTGAAGCTGCTGGTGCAATTCTGCTGAGTTGTTGATTAAGGTTGCAAAGGAAGATCCAAGCCCAACTGGGCTAGTGCAACAAAAAGGGATAAAAAGCCCAAATTTGGGCTTCCCTCCAAAAATCAAGTAAGCCTAACCCATGAGCTAACCCAACTGGGCCTCATTAAATTTATTTGGGCTTGTATTTAAGTATTTATATTTGGGCTTGTAATAATTTTAGTTTTTCTTTTTCTTTATTTTCTATTTGGGCTTGTAATAATTTTTATTTTTCTTTTTCTTTTTCTCTTTCTTTTATGGGCTTGTAATTATTTGTTTGTTATTTTTTCTTTTCTTTTGTGGGCTTGCACTTTAATTTGGACTATAGGTTCATATCCCCTCCATTGGGCTCCTAACCTTACAAAAACAATTCTGTTGGGCTTAGAGGCAACAAAATTCTGTTGGGTCGTGAGTTAAGATTTTTCTCACCAAAATTCTTCAAAGAACCCAAGAACCAAAAGCCTTTTAGTTGGTTGGGCTTTGTCCCAATTAATCCAAAAATTTTCTAAACCCATTTTAAACCAAAGTTTCTAACCCTTTTCAAACCAAAAAATTTGGGCTCTACATTTTATAAACCAAAACCCATTGTGAAACCAAAACCCAACAAAACCAAATTTTAGGTCGTGTTTTTTTTCATTGACTGTGGGCTTGTTAGATGTTATTTCATCGATCAATGATCTTATTAGGATATGGTTGTGACCTTTAGAGACCAATCAAACCGACTAATTAGAGTCAATCCAATAGACCCAATTGACATACCCACATCTTCTGAGGAAAACACACCGGACCAACCTGAGATAATGGAAGAACCTCGTAGCCTCAAGGATTACATGTACCCCACAAGGACAAGCCAACCCTCGTGCATTGTTTTACCAGAAGCTACTGGTCGTTATGAGCTAAAATCGAGCACAATACAAATGCTTCCCGTGTTTAGAGGAATTGAAAACGAAAACCCTTACCATCACGTGAGAGAATTCGAGGAGATTTGTGGAACTATACGTTTCACTCAGATGTCTAACGAAACCCTAAAATTGAGACTATTCCCTTTCTCTTTGAAGGAAAAGTCCAAGTCATGGCTGTATGCCTTACATCCACAGTCAATTAGGACATGGGACAACCTCACAAAAGAGTTTTTCAAAAAGTTCTTCCCTAATCACAAGACTGCGATAATTCGTCAAAGTCTGAACAGCTTTGTACAATTAGAAGGTGAAACCTTAGCTAGATATCTTGAGAGATTCAATGAATTGTTGCTTAAGTGTCCCCATCATGGTTTTGAAAAATGGAGACTTGTGCAAATTTTGTATGAAGGTTTAGATGTCTCCACCAGAACAATTGTAGAGTCTATGTGTAATGGACTCTTCACAGATAAAAGTGCTGATGACTCTTGGGCTTTCCTAATTGAAGTTGCTGAAAAAACTCAACAGTGGGAGTCCATTCGTGAACCTAGAAAGACTACACCTGTAGATAAGGTCCATAGTATTGAGTTTGATTTTGAGGGAAATGCAAAAATGGCAGCACTAGCAAGAAGAATATAAGCGTTAGAACTTCAGAAAAACGTAAAACCTTCTACCACTGCTTTCTGTGAACATGTCGAAATGGCTATCTGTGATATATGTAACGGTTCTGACCATCAGGTCAGTGATTGTCCAGAAATGCATGCATTCCAAGAATCTAGGCTAGAACAGGCACATGCTATGTTTCAAAAACAAGAGCATAACCCTTATTCACAGACCTACAACCCAGGATGGAGGAACCACCCCAATTTTTCATGGTCTAAAGGACCCATTCAAGGAGGACCATCTCAACCCACTCAAAGCTATCAAAACAATCAAGGCTATCAATACCCTAAAAATCCTCAACAGCAGTCGTACCCTCAATACACTGCTGACAAGAAATTGTCTAGCATCGAAGAGAGTATCAATCAGTTGACCCAACATCTGATGAAAAATGAGAAAGCAACTGATCAACGAGTCTCCGCTCTAGAACTACAGATGGGTCAAATTTGCGATGCACTGAATACAAGAGAAAAGGGTAAACTTCCTAGCCAGCCCCAACAAAATCCAACATCATCTTGCAATGAAACCTCACCCGATCAAGTCCATTCCATCACCACTCTCCGAAGTGGTAAGATTGTTGAGAACAATGTAGGCATACCACAATCAAATGAATCTGAGCCAAACATATCATTGCCTGCACCACCAAAGAACACCTCCAACTTAGAAAATGAGCCTGAGCACATTAGTGAAGCCGACAATCCCACTGTTGTGAATATCCCTCTAACTCCTAATGCTCATGTTGCTCCATATCCTCAAAGGTTAGTTCGCCAACAGATAAGCACCCACTACAATGAGATGTTAGAACTGTTCAAAAGAGTCAACATCAACATTCCTTTTCTTGAGGCAATTAAGCAAATCCCTGCATATGCCAAATTCCTCAAAGACTTGTGCACTCAAAAGCGCAAGATTAATGTGCACAAACGTGCTTTCTTAGCTGAACAGGTGAGTTCCATCATTCTGAACAAAACTCCACCTAAGTTTAGGGACCCAGGTTGTCCAACAATTTCTTGCACTATAGGAAACCACATGGTTAATAAAGCTTTATTAGATCTAGGTGCAAGTGTGAACCTCCTGCCATATTCTGTTTATGCGCAGTTAGGTCTTGGAGAATTGAAGCCAACACCCATAACTCTCCAATTGGCGGACCGATCCGTCAAAGTCCCTCGAGGTGTAATTGAGGATGTTTTGATTAAGGTTGATAAGTTCTACTTTCCTGTAGACTTTATTGTCTTAGACACTCAACCTGTACAAAACCCTGATAGTCACATTCCTGTCATTTTAGGACGTCCTTTCCTGGCGACGTCTAATGCGATCATCAATTGTCGTAATGGAGTGTTGAAGCTGTCTTTTGGAAACATGACTGTAGAGCTGAATGTGTTTAATGTTAGTCAACAGCATGTGAATCTTGATGATGAGGATGTACATGAGGTCAATATGATTGAGAGTTTGATACAAGATTCATTGACTGGCATTATGTCAAAAGATCCCTTGCAAGCATGTTTGGAAGATGTTAACTTGGAGTTGTATGATGATGAATACATTGGTGAAGTCCAATCTTTGCTCGAATCTGTACCTCAAATGGACATCACTAAATGGCAGACTACAGTGGAACAACTCCCACTTTCTGAGAAGTCTGTTATATCTTCGGATGAGTCTCCTAAGGCCAAACAGGAATTGAAACCATTACCTGATACTTTGAAGTATGCATTTCTAGGTCCTTCTGATACTTTACCTGTTATCATTTCTTCACGATTAAACATAGAACAGGAAAACAAGCTTTTAGGAGTACTTGAGGAGCAGAAAGAAGCCTTAGGATGGACCATCTCAGATCTCAAAGGGATAAGTCCCACCATTTGCATGCACCACATTAATCTTGAAGAGAATGCCAAACCATCTAGGGAAATGCAAAGGAGACTTAATCCTAACATGAGAGACGTTGTTAAGAGTGAGATCTTGAAGCTACTTGATGCGGGTATCATATATCCGATTTCAGATAGTAAATGGGTTAGTCCCATTCAAGTTGTGCCTAAGAAGTCAGGCATTACTGTAGTTCGGAACGAAAAGAATGAGTTAGTCCCTTCACGTACAACCACAGGATGGCGAGTATGTATCGACTACAGGAAGTTGAACACAGTAACAAGAAAAGATCACTTCCCCCTTCCCTTCATAGACCAAATGCTAGAACGTGTGTCTGGACACAGTCACTACTGTTTTCTAGATGGCTTTTCCGGTTATAACCAAATTCACATTGCACCGGAAGATCAGGAAAAAACTACACATTTGTGTCCATTTGGGACATTTGCTTTTAGACGTATGCCCTTCGGGCTGTGTAATGCACCTGCCACTTTTCAGCGTTGCATGATGAGCATTTTTTCAGACATGATAGATAGTTTTCTCGAGATCTTTATGGATGATTTCTCTGTGTTTGGTTCCTCTTTTGATGAATGTTTGGACCATCTGGTCCTTGTGTTGTCTAGATGTAAGCAAAAGAATCTGATTTTAAACTGGGAAAAATGCCACTTCATGGTAAACTCCGGCATAGTTCTAGGACACATCGTTTCGAAAAAGGAATTGAAGTAGATAAAGCTAAAGTCGACCTCATTCAACATTTACCACAACCCCACTCTGTGAAGGGGATTCGATCATTTTTAGGTCACGCTGGGTTCTACCGGCGATTCATCAAAAACTTTAGCCAAATCTCAAGACCTTTGTGTAATCTACTTGTCAAAGATGTTGTCTTTAACTTCGATGCTGCTTGTGTGAAGGCATGGGAAGAACTCAAGACTCTCCTCACCTCAGCTCCTATTGTCCAACCACCCAACTGGGAACTACCGTTCGAACTCATGTGTGATGCCTCTGATTATGCCGTTGGCGCTGTTTTAGGACAGCGTGTTGATAGACTACCATATGTGATATACTATGCTAGTAAAACTCTTAATGATGCTCAACTCAACTATTCGACTACCGAGAAGGAGTTACTTGCCGTGGTATTTGCATTAGACAAGTTTAGATCTTATTTGATAGGATCTAAGATCATCATATACACTGACCATGCGGCTTTGAAGTATCTTCTTTCTAAGAAGGATGCTAAAGCTCGCCTTATTCGATGGATACTCTTATTACAGGAATTCGACATCGAAATCCGTGATAAGAAAGGTTGTGAGAATGTGGTTGCTGATCACTTGTCCCGATTAACTAGTGAGTCTATTGATGAATCTGAGCTGATTAGAGAATCATTCCCTGATGAACAATTGATGTCTGTGTCAAACCTTCCTTGGTTTGCCGACATTGTTAACTACCTTGCTACAGGTAGAATGCCCTCACATTGGTCGAGACAAGACCGCTCCAAGTTCTTGGCTGAAGTTAAACATTTCCTTTGGGACGACCCATATTTGTTTAAGTACTGCCGAGACCAAATCATTAGGAGATGTGTACCCGACATGGAACAGAAAGATGTGATATCTTTCTGTCATGACCAAGCATGTGGAGGGCATTTCAGTGCCAAGAAGACCGCTGCAAAGATCCTGCAGTGTGGGTTTTACTGGCCATCGCTGTTTAGAGACTGCCATGAGTATTGTATTGCTTGTGGAGCTGTCAGAAACTAGGAAGTATCTCGAGGAGAAACATGATGCCGTTGAATCCGATTTTGATCGTTGAGCTATTTGACGTGTGGGGGATTGACTTTATGGGTCCATTTCCTATTTCTGAAGGAAAATTATACATCCTAGTTGTTGTTGATTACGTTTCGAAGTGGGTTGAAGCTGTTGCAACCAAGACGAATGACCACAAGGTGGTACTCTCATTTCTGAAGGAGAACATATTTTCACGTTTTGGTACCCCTAGAGCTATAATCAGTGACGGTGGTTCACATTTCTGTAACAAGTACTTTGAGTCTTTAGTACGCAAGTATGGCATAACCCACAAGGTTGCAACTCCGTACCACCCTCAGACAAGCGGACAAGTAGAAGTTTCTAATAGGGAAATTAAGCACATTCTGGAGAAGACGGTCAACCCGTCAAGGAAAGATTGGTCATTGAGATTGAATGATGCTTTGTGGGCCTATAGAACAGCTTATAAGACACCAATTGGCATGTCCCCTTATCGTCTAGTGTATGGAAAGCCATGTCATCTTCCTGTGGAATTAGAACATCGAGCTTACTGGGCTATCAAGAAACTTAACTTTTCTCTCGACAAGGCGGGTGCACAACGGAAACTTCAACTCAATGAGTTAGAAGAATTAAGGAATGAGGCTTATGACAGTGCCAAGCTGTATAAGCAAAAGATGAAGTTGTTTCATGATAAGCGTATTCTGCGCAAGTCATTCACACCGGGTCAGAAAGTTTTGTTATACGACTCTCGGCTGCATCTTTTTCCAGGAAAATTGCGGTCCCGATGGACCGGCCCGTTCCTAGTACGCACGGTATTCCCTCATGGAGCTGTGGAACTTGAAGATGTCTCCAACAAGAACATTTTCAAAGTGAATGGGCAGCGATTGAAACCGTTCCTTGAACCACTTCCGCCTGACATTGAGGCAACCGATCTGGAGGATCCCGTCTATGCGTCCTGATTGGTCCACCCTTGTACATAAACCAGGTTGAACGTTCCATTTTATTTTTTCCTTTTCTGTACAGTTCTTTCTTTTGCACTATTTAAACATTGAGGACACTGTTTAATTTAGGTTTAGGGGTGATAATCAGTATATACCCTTATAACATGCTATAATTGAAAACAAAACTCCTCCCTCTTTTTGAAAAAATGAAAAATCAAAATAAAAAATTAAAAAATGAAAAAAATCATAAAAATGGAGCTCATTTACCTTGAAATGTTGACTCTTGTGCAAATATGTAATTTTTAGGAGTCTTAGTCTAGATATTTAGGCACCCCTGATTCTAGCACAATTCACATAGTGATAAGAAACTTGCACGCGCACGATCTACCAATACATGTATAGCCTCATCCTTGAGGTGTTCTATCGGAAGTTTTAGTTGCCAATCACTTTAGAATACTGAACGAAACTTGACTAGCTTGTTCTTTGGTTGGTTGGGATAGAAGGTGGAGGTTACATTAAGAAAAACAACCATCGAATTTAACTGGGTGCATCAAAAAGGGCTACCTCTTGCAAAGTGTCATGTAATTTTTTGTTTTTTTCCTTTGTATCAAAAGTGTTTCCTTGTTCCAAAAAAAAAAAAAAAAAAAAAAAAAAAAAAAAAAAAAAAAAATCAAGTATTCAAATTCCATTTTGTCATGTAAAGAAAATAGTTCTCTCTTATCCAAAAATAAAAGAGAGTAGTCAATGTAAATAAGAGTCATGTAAAGAGTCATCTTTTGTTTTATTGTAATAAGCAAGGAAGGGTGTATGCCATTGATGTACAACGCGAGTAATTGTGAAATACCTCCAACTCATTCACAATTCTCGTAAAGTCCGGACAGCTAGCTAGATTTCGACCTCAGTTCTTAGCCTGAGAAACTATCTCTTGGTGATTAGTAGTCATAACATCCGATCTTTCTTTACACATGTGTAGATACACTTTACACTCTTATCACATGTCTTTATTTGTTATCAGTGCTAGGATTGTGCCTTAGATAGCTAGATTGACATCTCCATTTTACTGTGAGCTTAAACTGTCTTGCACATGTCACATTTGATGGAATATGAGCTTATATTTTGGCCTAGAACTTTGTAGGTACGTTCTAAGCAAACCTTCACGAGACTTCACTCGTCCACTAGGGACACTTAGTGGTTTAAAAGGCTTAGTGCATACGCTAAATGCATTCGAGAGACCAGCGACAGTGGTATAGGTAGGATTTCCTTAGTTTTGTTTTACTTAAGGACAAGTAAAATTCAGGTTTGGGGGTATTTGATGAGTGCTAAAAAGTGCATATTTCTATATATTTTTCTTGGCATTTAACTCATCTTTTGTGCATTAATTCTACATTTTATCCCATATTCTGTATTTTCATTGTTTTCAAGAATAAATATTTTTATTAATTAATTTTGCATTTTTAGGTAATAAATAAAGTTTGGATGAATAGCGGAGCGAAAAGAGCAGAAAAGTAGTGAAAAGCCGGGAGGAATTACACAAGGAAGCCGCGAAGAATGTTGTGCACAAGACCAAAAGGCTAGAAGTGGGCTTGAAGAGGAAGAATTGTTCTTAAAGAAGATATGGGCTTGGCATACCCAATATCCAAAACCCTCACCCAAGTCCATTTCCTATATCCATACCCGTTTCCCTTTCTAGCCGTCAGATTGGATCATCTCAGCATCCTACGGTCGCAGCATCGCCATTACATCAAAGTCTGAAGCTCCTGTCTAACACTACAGCACCTAACTCCATCTTGAGCCGTCAGTTTCGTTGTATCAGGCATCCAACGGTCGCTCATGATCTGTCTCCATCTCGCCGTTAGATCCGTCCCAGGAGATATTATCCCACGGCTCAGCTTCGCAAGACATCAAGATTTGTTGTACCCGCCTCACACTCGAACAACCTAACCCTATACCCAAAACAAACACACCCTAGCCAAAACCCATCGAGCCATCTCCTTCTTCCCCTCTTCTGCAACAGCGACGCTGTCTCCATCACCACCATCTTCTCCCCCAAATCACTCAATCACCACCATCTTCTCCCCCCAAATCACTCAACCACCACCACTCGAGCCATCATCACTTCTAACAACCAAGACCTACTTTTCTAGCCACTTATTACATCACCTCCTAATCGTTTCATCTCACAGGAACCCTAGGTTAGGAGTTGATGAAATAGGTAAGGTTAGAGGATAAATCGAAGGCATGGGTAGCATCAGCAGACGACAAGGAAGCATGGGTGAGAGCTATCAATCGTTTTCAGAGATTAGGTAAGGATTTTTTGTAAAACCCTAATTTCACTGATTTGGGGATTTTGGGAATTTTTTTGTTGTAACTATAAAAGGGTGTTAGGGGTTGTAAAATTCGGCATCTCTGGGCTAGCCAGTGAGCAATATTTGCAGTTCAATATTAATTTCGAAATTCATTTTCAATTCATCCATGTTGAATCTCTCTTATGCATAAAGGTTTAATGTGAATTGTATGTTGTGTAATGTGGAGCATGTTTATACCTGTTAGTATCATGATTACAAGCATGTCCATGTTCTAATTCACTTGCTAGGGTTTAGAGGAAGCTCTTGATCATATGCTAGGAATGTTAATGTATTTGTATGTTCTTTATTGAGCTGAATTGCCTTAGGATGAATGCTTAACCATTTGGGCTACCTGCTTGTGATCACCTGTGCTGTTAGAAGACAGCTGATACTAGGAGTGGAGCTAGGTCTTTGGCCAAGAATTCAATCCACTAGAGAGATTTCCTTAAGCTAAACTAGCTAGAGAAGCTAAATTCCTGTGATTAGTTGTGATGATTAAAGACAACTTATGCTAGGGGTAATTTGGTTAGGATAGTTAGTAGAATCCTCATTGTAGTCTTTCATGAAAGAACAAGACATACATTGCATCATAATTTCCTTAGCCTAGGGTCAAGTAGTGGAATCAAAAACCTTAGTACCTTCTTTTGAATTCAGATAACTTTAGAAATTTAGAAAACTTTAGCAAATCCTCCAAGCCCCTGTGGACAAACCTCTATTTACATTCTATCTTCATCAAGACCCTGTATACTTGTAGGTAAAACATAGGTTGTAGTTTTTAGGTCTCATTCCTTGAGCTACCACTAGCCGATTTGAACTTAAAAGCTTAACACTCGTTTTCATGTTCTAGACATTAATATTGAGTGACAATCACGTGATCAAATGAGTATAGTGTTAATTAGATAATTGATCAAATGTAAATCACTTCATAGAAATAAATTTGATTACACTTGAATCATAATTGACATAGTTTGTAAATGTAAAAAGTACAATTACTTGAAACTTCCCATGAATCGGCTGAGCCACAGTATGCGGACCAGTTTGCAAACTTATAGGCAATAACCGAGTTCCGGAGTCTACAGAACTTCTCAGTTCATAGAATGGTTTGCAAACTTATGCAATTACCGAGTTCCGGACTCTACAGAACTTTTCAGTTCACGTACCGGTTTGCAAACTTTGAAACAACTCAAAGTTCCGGAGTCTACAGAACTTTTTAGTTCACGTACCGATTTGCAAACTCAAGAATTTTGCCGGTTCCGGAGTTCACAGAATATTCAACTTGCGTACTAGTTTGGGTACTAAACTGGTTCTAGAACATATAACTGTTTTGGCTTGCATACCAGTTTGATTATTTTAACCTGGTTCCCTTACCACAGTACCACATGTAATACCGCTTCAGACATATAACAGTTTTTTCAGTTTGTAAGACTGGTAACACTGTCTTGTATTCTGAATATAGTAGTTTTATATTTCTCTAAATTGATTAAAAACATTCTTGAATAACATCAATGACACATATCACTGTTCTAGGCTATTTTCGAATGATAAATTTGAATCATGATTTGGTTCCGAACAATAAATTGCTCTCCACCGAATTTGATCAAGTATGAACAAATGTTCATTAAGCTTAGTCATTATATTTTGAGATAATTAGTTCTCGACTCGAAATTCTTGTCTATGCAAGCAAGTCTAATTAGTTATGCGACAATCGTCTCAAAGATAGAAAAGTGAATATAACTTGAGAAATAGGTGGTTCAGTCTTCACTTACCTTTTGTTGATGAAGTTCTCCAAAATCTTCGGTTGATCTTCGCCTTCAAATGGTAGAACGCAAATAATGTCTGGTTAGTTTCTCAACTCCACTACCGAGACTTAACTAAATGTAGACTAGAAATCAAGATATAGTTTTGACAACTAAATTTGACAACAAGCTTGATATAGCAACACTTGTGAGTTCGACCGAGCAATGCTCAAACAAGTTTCTCACTACTCAAAATATATAATGAAGTACCAAGTAAGAAATTATCGTTCCCATATAGATGACTTGGATTTTCGTTTATTTCAGTTTCCTATAAATAACAAGGGGGGTTTTCTGATTTCTATAAAAAGTAAACTAATATAAAAGCAAAACAAAGTAATAAAGCACACAAATCAAGGATGAGAAAATATTGGTCAAGGATTTCATCTTCATTCACAAACATGTTCTTGTCATAATAATTAGAATTGATATTTAATCTCTCATTATCAAAAGCCCTAGGATACCTTGATCGCAAGAATATCCCGCTAATTTCCTCTTGTCATCAAAAAACAAACTAAAAGATGTGAATATGAATTCTACCAAGGAAAAAACCAAACGTGTAAAAGCACTAATCAAGTTTAATTCCCGAGGAGCAATAAGATTGGTGAAATAAGGCTAATCAATGCAATTGAACGTGGAAATCGCACTAATTCAATTTAGCAAAGGTTATGATTCACATATGATTACAAGGATACATATCACTACAAGATATAACCATATTTGTGCTACTTGTATTCAAGGATTACACTTTTACGTATAATAAACCCTAAACTAGCATTAGATGTGATTACGAGTTCTACCAATTTGCAACTTGACAAAACAAACAAGCAATCATACATGCGATATTTGTTGTGAATCATAATCGATAATATGGAGACAAAACTAATATATCAATTAAAGAAACATATATTGTGTAATCAAACTATTCCATAACCAATAATAAAATTCTAGCTCATATTTATGGAGTTCATAACAAGAAGAAAGAGAAAGGTTTTCATGTTTCTAAACTTTAGAAAAGTAGTAGAAGAAGATATATCAAATTTGAGACAAGAGAGGTCCGCTTTTATATATTTCTCTTGGTCCACCAATTTCTAAGTCTCGGCCAAAGCTTAACCAAACGAACTCCGACACCCATATGGTCATAGACCAATACCACCATTTCCTCAAGCCCAATAGATTTTTGGCCTGTCAGTTCCGTAGAACTAACAGCCTATTCTCTTTGACCCAATCCACAAAAACAGTTATTCTTCCAACACCAGTTCAAGACTGATTTAGATCTCAACTATCTGCCATTGTCATCCAAAACTCAGCCACAACAATACCACCAGTGCGTTACTGGCTATTGCAGCTGCAACTCAGCCAACAAACCACATTCATCCATCGTGGTTCAATCCTGCAGATCAACATCAGGCCTAGCTCCAATTTCTGAGTCTTTTACGCACCAGTTATTCAACCGCAGTTGCTGCAGTCTATTTCCATCTTATCTCTAGCACCAACACCAAGCACAACCTATTCTTGCACTCATGTCTTCAATAACCTTTATTGCAGCTGCCTGCAACCATTTACCACTCACAACTTACTCTTCCCAACTCATTTCAACCTGATACTCAATCGAGCTCTTCAAGCTGAATTAAAACAAAACCGCTTATAAACACTTCCCACAGAACCTCTTCATTCATCTCTTGAGACCCATTAGAAACAAAAAATTCTTGTACTGCAGATGCACTTCAGGCCTGCCTGTTGTGCCACCAGCTAGATTCAAGACTTGATTCTGTATTCATTTATGTCTCAAGAACTGCAATTAGTCTCAATTTCAGACCACATCAAAACCCAGTTGTCCTATTCAATCTCACTAACTTCCATATCCTTCTTCTCTGCAAACCCTTGAACAACTCCATTGCAGCTTCACGATATAGCCATTTTTCCAGCGTCATTAACGACAGAAACACTCAATCGCCAAAACTCATCTCAAATCCAGCTCAACTTCTTAAAACCTCTTTTTAATTTCATCGATTTGTCGTTATTGACTCAACCCTAACATTAACTTCCTTCAAACCCATATCATCCAAATATGATGCCAGCCTCAGAAGCTTAGAAATCAACACAACCTTCTCATAAATCCTTGAGAAACAACAGTGAACTTGTTAGGGTACTGACCCCAACTTGTCATAAGCTCATGGGTAGAACTCAACTCTAAAACCGGTTTACAAGTTGAGGGATCCCATTGACTTATAAACTACCCAATTAAGCTCTATTTAAGCCATGTGGGACTAAGGTCCCAACATCCCACCACGCTTCCAAACCCAACGTCCTCGTTGGCCCACTCTATCGACACTGACCCGGCGATATCTTTTTTCTTATGGCGGCTCCAGTCGACTACCAGTATTCAATGTGCATGACAACCATGCACATACATAGCGCCCTCATACCTTAATCTAGCCTATAGGTCACCCCTTCCATGGAGCGGGCATGGGTCGTGGTGGTTGGCTCTGATACCAAATGTTAGGGTACCGACCCCAACTCGTCATAAGCCCATGCGTAGAACTTAACTCTAAAACCGGTCTACAAGTTAAGGGATCCCATTGACTTATAAACTATCCAATTAAGTTCCATCTAAGCCATGTGGGACTAAGGTCCCAACAGAACTGAGCTCGCCGACGTAATTTGATGGTGAAGGCACTGGTCGTAGATGAAGAGAAATGAAGAGAGAAATTGGTTTCTTCTCTTCCCAACCTAGATTTTAAGGTTAATGGAATTTGGAAATCTATTTAATATATACATCCATATTTTAGGATAAGGGAAGACCCCTGAATGGCCACCCTTTTGATAATTTCTACTTCTAATTAGGCAGTTGACACTTGCATGCTTGCTAGCTCCAGATACGTCAATGCCAAATGACTCCAAACAATGAATTGTGTATGTATTTCTTTTCTTTCGCATAAATGACTCTAAAACACCTATAAAACTCAAAACAAACGTAATAATACATAATTCTCCAGAAAACATAACAAAGAAAGCATAATCAATAGATAAATATCAAGGTGTTTTAGACACCTATCACCGCACCTGCTGAAAAACCTCGGTACTTCGTCCAGTTTTGAACACCAAACTATTTTAAACTGCTAGACACTAGTCTACTATCAGACTTTGGACCGGAATGTAGTTAAAACCGAATGAACCTCCAAGCATTTCAGGTACATCCGTGCTCCTTACGTCTCTTGAATCTCACAATCCTCTACGCAACGTCCTTTACCGCTTAAGAGTTTATTCAATCTAAGTGAAGACTTTTGACACCAATCTGCCTCTAACAGAATAAACCTATGTGATTTCCCTTTTGATCTTTCGATTCAGGTTTGGAAATATGTATGCAACAAATGAATTCCATCAAACCTCACGAATATGGAACACTTATACCCAGTCAGCTGAGAATCCTAGAAAAGAAATATGTATGCAACTCAGAAAGTGTTTGCTTGAGATTCAAGAAACCACTTTCTCAGTTTAGATGAAATTCTTATTAGGAATTCATGTAAGCATGTGAGAAGCTCGCCTTGAAACTACACATGAAAATATAAGAATATACATTATTGTACAGGGTTCTAGAACCATGTATAATGATAGTTCGTATTGGCAAATATGCCTTTTGAACTTTCAAGCAAAAGGCAAGATCATTAACTTTCAATACTTAAACCATGATTCATAAACACAATGTGATTTGGTAAACAAAGTTGTCTTAGAAATGTTTATGAGAATTAAAGCAATGTCAAACATTTTAGTGAATAGTTTATGAGTATTTGCTTGGTTTCATACTGGGTAGGTATGTGTAAGGATGCACATTCCTATGGACCAGTCCTGAACTCAGGCTGCTGGGGCACGCATACCGGGTATATGTACACATAGCCATTCACGAACTCATATCCCACAGGTAAGTGTACTGGGTATGCATACGTCCCTCACATTCACGAACTCAGAACCTTAGGGTACACATACTGGGTATGCGTACCTACA
Source organism: Papaver somniferum (assembly GCF_003573695.1). Taxonomy (NCBI): domain Eukaryota; kingdom Viridiplantae; phylum Streptophyta; class Magnoliopsida; order Ranunculales; family Papaveraceae; genus Papaver; species Papaver somniferum. The sequence continues at coordinate 97,878,955 of NC_039358.1, forward strand.
CTATTCCGGAACTCGGATCACTAGGGTGTGTGTACTGGGTATGCGTACCTACCCCTTGTCCACAATTTTAGTAAGTTCTGAAAACTCTCTTTAAACATTTTGAAACATTCTCAATTGCCATAGACAATAAATATCATTGATTGAGCAATTTCCAAATGATCAACTTGAACTAAAAACAGTTCATGAACAATAAAATGTTCTTAACCAAGATTGCCAAGGATCTAGAACATTCATTGCTTGAATCGTATTTCGGGAGATTTATCAAGACAACATAGACTCAAAATATCTTCTTTCCAGTATTAAATATATCAAAATCATACGGCATAGTTTCATAAGAGAGAGTGGTAAATGCCATGAGTAAATAGGATGGTTCAGTTTTCACATATCTCTTTGTCGATGAAGTTCTCAAAATGTCTTCGTCTGATCTTCAGTCATCAATCTTCGAGGGTTACTCTGTGATATTTGATACTCAACTACCATACTTTATCCTAGTTCGAGACTTGACTTTAATAGACTAGAAATTAAGATATGGTTTTATGCAACTAACATTGACAATAAGCTTTAGACAACAAAGTTTACGAGTTCAACCGAGCAATGCTCTAACAATGCATGTATATATCCCAATCTAAGCCAAAACCATAAATCGTAAAGTTTCAGAGAAGCTTATCACCAAAATAAATATCAAGAAGAATAACTGTTAGAGCACTGCTCGGTCGAACTCACAAGCGTTGCTATCTCAAGCTTGTTTGTCAAGTTTAGTTGATCAAAACTATATACTTGATTTCTAGTATACTTATAGTTATATCTCGGATTAAGATAGAATGTGTAGTTGAGATTTAGACTTCACGACGTTCACCAACTGAAGAAGAAGATCTACTGAGGAGCTTGGAGGAACTTCATCAACAAAAGGTATGTGGAGAATAAAATTTATCTATCACTCATAAGTCTATTCTATTCTATCTTATAATGAGACTAATTCGTATAAAAATATACACTTTTACATTATACACATTTTATATTTCGAGCCAAGTTTATCTTGCGTATCTATTTCTCGAAATACGTGTTGGAAGTTTTTGCTTTAGTTATATTCATCGTATTCTTGACGAGTTTAGTTGGAAACAATTTATTTATTGGAAACTAAATATTAAGTCAAAAGATGATCATGTGAAAATTACCTTGAACATCTTATATGATTTGTGTGAGACAATCATTTGATGTTAGCCCGGGAAGTTTGTATTGATCATTCGATCACTTGAAAATTACTTGAAGCTAATGGTATGTGTAAGATTACCATTGTCGTCTTCCAAGGATGTTTCAATGATTGAAATGAGAGTTTAGAACAATTACCCATGTCTGGATACAACACGGTATGCATACCTAGTATGCGATCTGTATTGTGATGACTCAGCTCCATAACTCTTGATTGTGTACCTATTATGCTAACGGATTTACCTGAGAAGGTCCGGAACTCTTGTTTGCATAAAGGCTTGACTAGGCCAAGTTTCGGAGTTGTTGTTCGCGTACTTAGTTTTTGAACACAGTAGTGAAGTTATAAAATCGGTTATGTATGATTCTCATACTCACGAACTAAAATATTTATGATTTAAGGAATGAAAATTAACTTTGCAAACCGTGGCATAATGTTCATGAATTGATTCTTGTATAAGTAGTTTGTGCGATTTCGAATTAAGCCGACTTCGATTCAATTTGTTCATATATATTTGTATGAGGTAGTGAACAATTGAACAAATCTATTTGAAACACAATTAGATTCATTTGATTATGGGCTATTTTGCGTCCTCCCCTCCCAAGATTGCTAATTAGCGTTTCCTCCCCAAAAAGATTTAAATTAGTGTTTCCTCCTATCATTAAGTATTCCATCTATTACTCGGTTAGCTGAGTCAGCATCTGTGCACGCGTGGCATATCTTTTACACGTGTTTCTCTGTCATAAATTGTACGTAACTGACTCATCCATTAGTTTTCTCTGTTCTTCTTCTCCATTAAACCTGCAACCAGTATTCATTTTATTACTGAAAATAAACAAACTTGCGATTCATATTTCCTGTGGCTTATTCCATATGTGTAACCGACCCAATAACAACAACATTGGTACCGCCAACAATACCTACACCACCCAAAACCGCAGCACATATCAAATCTAGTTATATCTCAAATCAATTATAAGAAGTAATCAAAAAAATTAAGTAAATCATAATCAAGAACCTCTTTTACAGTATCAAAAATACTAAACTAGCCACTAGGAGAAACATATCGTCACTAGCAACACCGATTTCCATCACCAACAACATAAAACGTCACCACATACATCCATAAAATCACCACCAGTACCATCCCTACCAATTACTAATTCCATTACCAAATTTCATCGATAACGAACTTAAAAATCAAATTTAGTCCCCTTGTATCTTAATTGAACTCTAATTGAAACTCCAATTAAATCCTTAATTGAATTCAGCAAAAACCCTAAAATCTCATATGAACTATCTACACCACAATCACCGATTCTAACTGCCAACATGGTCAACATCAATACTTCCCACCGTTACCGGGAAAGTGTAAGGGTTGTCGTAGGCACAACAAATTAATAAATATATTTCTCACTAATTAATTGATAATATAGCGATGGTAAGAGATCTTTCCCACAGAGAGCTGTGTAATTGATAGGTTAATTGATCAGCAAAATAAAGTAAATAACAATGGGGGATTGGTTGTAAGGTGAATATGAAGACAATAATAAAGAAAAAAGATGATCAAGGAATCCTTCGTCGTTATCAAGTGTTAACATGATTAATATACTTATCTATCGTTCATAAGAAACATTCATCATCAACCGTAGAATAACAGCTAGATCAGTGTTATACCCAAAACTCCTCCAATCACTGGATACGGAAGTTCACGACTACCAGATTCTATCCAACGAACCACCAAGTAGTAAATTACTCAAGGTGTAATCCAATCGAACGCCTTAAGCTTTGTGAATTTAGGTTGATCCCAGTAGTTAAACTTTTAGATCAAGGTTTACTTTCTGGTGTTGTCTTCACACACGATTGCTCCACATAATCCATCTGTAAGGTCTCGCGATTTCTACTTGTGTAGAAAGTTAATCGACGATTACTTATCTCATAAATTATACTAGCGACAGAAAAATCAATAGACTAATCTAGTATGCATCCCAAATCAATCTAAGAATCACTCATAAACCCTATATATGGTAAAGACAAACGATGATGATAAAAACTCTCAATAACTTGTATTATTAATAAAGCTTCAAGCTTAGAACATTGAATTCATCCATAATCAACAAAGGATTTAACTACTCATATTACAAAGAAGATGAATAATTGTGGTTTCCCCCTAAAGGGGTAAATCCTAGGTTTTTATGTAGAACTTATGATATCAGATTGACCGATTCCATGACCTAATTCCTTTTTATAGGTTTACATTGCTTGACCATCAAGTATTTAGTTCGGTTCAAGAACCCGACCCGAAAATACGAAATAACAACTCCAAACGTGCCCTTAGGCCTTCCAAAATGTAAATACACGTTTTCCTACTTGCTAAGTACGCGTACCAAATTCCAGCAGAAAGTTTCGGAACTTAGGTATGTGTACCCGTACGCGTACCTTAGTGTCTTCGGTATTCAATAAAAGCTTGTTTTGGCCACAACTTCTTCATCCGAACTCGGGATGACCTCATTCTTTTTGCATTCTTTTTATATTTCAATTCTCTTCAATATGGTGATGAGAAATACTTAATTTGAATGAGTTAAGATCAGTATTTGGCCCGTCTCTTGATTTTGAGTGTTTTGCTCCTTTTCATCGCTTTTCTTTCACTTCTCTTGGACTTCGGCGCTTGGATACTTGGAATACTTTTCTTCTTAGATCTTTTCAGCACTTTGTAGCTCCTTTTTGGATGATTCACCTATTAAAGGCAAATAAGAGAAAACAATAGTAATAATACGAATACATGCAAGAATAATAACTAATACAAGTATGGAATGGATACTAAAATCATATGAATTATGCACTTATCAAATTCCCCCACACTTATCTCTTGCTAGTCCTCGAGCAATCTAAATAAAACTAATCCTGAATACAACAACTCCATGTCGTTGAGAAAACGGTTACATTTAACATGTATAACAAGCCTTTAAACCCCTAGGTGTCCCTAGTGGACGAGTTATAGTCTCGTGAGGGTTTACAAGAGGTATACCCACAAAAAATACTCCAATTTCTCGCCTTGGGAGAACTACTAAGGATAGACACAAAGTAGTAAGCCAAAATTAGCCTACATATGTTCTTTAGCTGCAAACATCCCACATACATTTCAATCATCACACACAAGCAATTACTTATGTGTGACATTAAACCTGATTGCAAAACTCTACTAAGATAGTCATCGTTCTTGTTGCAACGATTGTAACAACACTCGCACACTGAAATCACATAGATAGATAAGAAAATGGAAATAGAAAAGTGAAGTGTGCAACTGTTGACTGAAGTGAAAGATGTTACCCACAATACTTGTATGAATGTCTCCAAAGGATTCTTATTTATAGTGCAATAGTTGAGATAAACACCCATTTAACTCAACCACATGATTAGATACTCTAAGCGCATGTTCCTTTTCAGCAAGTATGTGATAGTTGTCTTGGATCCTGCATTCCACGCTTGTTTAGGCGACGGAGACAGGGACAACGTTTCACACATACTGCTATCCAAGTGTCGAGAACCTCATCAATAGTCTTTTTGACTTGCTATATAATGATGCTAGGGTTTTTGTTTCATCGACTACATGATTAGTTCGCAATTACAGACTTATCACTTATTAGTGCCGATAAATGAAGAGGAGCCTTATATAAATGTTTCTTTTTCTTTTTCTTTTTTTTTTCGGCTCACTCTTTTATGAGTGTAAGACAATTGAATATAGGGCTTTTATATAAAATCAACCAATGATTACCTTGTTACAACATCCATGGTAGTATCAGGATCCCACCAAATCACTTTAGAGAAACATATAACTGCAAAAATAAAAATAAAGTGATTCAATAATGATTAATTGCGAGGATGACTCTTTCAAATGACTACCATAGATGAGTTTCACATTCAATTATGAACGTATATATTTAAGGATTTTAGAACGATAAAGTGAAACTTAATCTATAGTCGTAAGAACTGTTTCAACCTAAAAAGGTGTAGAGTGTCACCCTAAATAGCTCATAATTAACTCCAAAAGATGAAGTCTCAAGAATGCAAGAAATCAAAGAGTATTATTATTATTTTTTATTTCTTTATGCAAGCCAAACATGCTTAACTACTCCCCCACACTTAAACTCAACATTGTCCTCAATGTTCAAAACTGAAAACTCTGATTTCTGATATAACAACCCTGAAAAACTCGAAAAATGTACTAATGGGTAAGGAACTAGGAAAAACATCCTAAACAAAGTTGTCCGCCTACGTATTTTCTATAAGGTGTCAAAAGGGCACAGTATTTCGATAAATGGTCTGACTTTTATGGCCTCCAGACTGACAGACATGCAATCTGAAAAAGTTCTGTAAAAATACCGAAACTCAAATGTCCAGGCCAATCGGTCCAACTTAACAGACTCCAAATTCAGATTTTCTTTTTGGAAAAGAAAAGTGAGTCTGTCCTCTTTAAAAGTTGGGATCAACCACTCAAATCAGACTCCGTACGAAGTCTCAAGAGCTGTTTTCGTGACAAGTGCGCAGTCAGAATTTTCTGACAAGAATAGCTTTGTCAAAACTTTCATTATAGGTATAGGACTTTGTAAAATCTAAGATGGGAATGCAAGATATGATATGAAAAACTAAGAAAACTAAAAACAAAAGGGATAGAGATACAAAACCGATGGGTTGCCTTCCATGTAGTGCTTGGTTTAACATCGTCAGCTCGACGTTATTGTTATCGTCCGTACACCAATAATCTGAAAATTTGGTAATCCTTTCAAATAACAATCTGTAGTTCAAATAATAATCATTGTTATAAAAACGTATGGCCTTTGTCTCCATGATGACAAAAGTTATCAGACGGACGACATTTAATATAGACCCGATCCAAAGGTCGGGAAGCTCCGGATGGAGTAGTCATTAGACGACCCAGAAAAGACTCACGGTATTCAAAAAGTAATACCAATTTTTTTTTTTAGAAACACGGGATTCTGTTACACAGATATATACAGTTCAAATCCTAGTTAGTAAGTTCGCGAATGATTCGCGAATCATTCGCGAATTTTTCCGTATCACGAATTTTACCGTCTTATTCGCGTACGTTTGCAACTCCGAACCCAAGTCGCGTATTATGTGGCATTCCCGGATTATTCGCGAATCGTTCACGAATTTTACGTATCCCGAATGGTACGTCCGCTTAATTCGCCATAAATTCTTTAACTTTTACTTTTCAAAGACTCCACTTTTTGGGCTTTACTGCCTCCCGAACATACACGACCGAATATTAGACGTGTTGTAATTTTTATGAAACAAAAACGACTGAAGAGATTTGAAGGTGAAGGTGAGAGAGATCTCAAACTCACTAACCAAGCATCTAAACCACTATACGACGTCCTTTTGGATAACTAATGTTGTATATATTATTAATATCATCATATTGAGTTTATTTTTTCCTTAAATAACTCACACATATGCATACAAATTGGTCTATGACCTTATAAATACAAATTATTTGTTATATATAGATACCGAATTTTCAGAGCCGAACTCACATTTATAAATCGAATTATACACGTACGTATGCCGTTCCGAATTAATGACGAATCACGTCCCGTTGACCGAATTTTGGACCGAATCTGGATTTTACAAAACCGTATAATACTCGTACGTTTGTCGTTCCGTACGTTTGCCGAATCCCGAATTGCTAACTAGGGTTCAAATCAATAAAAAATCTATGTTCATCGTTCCCGTTCCCGTTCCCCGAATCTCTTCCTTCCCTAAACCTCTCTCCGCTCTCCGTGTTCCCAAAGAAAATATCAACAGTTAGCATAGGTGCTATTATTGACCTCATGGATTTCAGAGTAATTTCAGAGTAAGTGAAGCATCGGTTTAGCTCGATTAGGATTCCGCTACTGTTGTTTCTCTTATTGTAGCTGATAATAGGACTATTTGATGATTGGGTTATCTAATTTTGTGCATTCACGTTCTTTTTACTTTTGGTTTGTAAAATTCCTAATTGGTCGATTGATATATGATAGGTAACTGATTTGGGATCTCTTTTGTTGTTTCTCACCAACATAAAAAGCAGAAGACGATCTCCATAGGTGACCCTTTCTAAAGGTAATATATTCTTATCATTATTTTTGATGGATAAGGTTTAAGCACATTTGATTCTTAGAGGTACTAAATTTGGTTTATTTTTCATCATAGAAAGAGTTTATTATCGAGGAATAAGGTTCACATCTTTATATTTTGATTTTCGCAGCGAGGGACTAAGTCATTCTGATTATTTTATTCTGCTATTTTTTCTTCTTTGGGTATCAAATACCTTGGTGAGACAGATCAATTTCAAATTGAAGTTTGATGAATAAACAAAGAAAATAGTTAGAGAAATAAATTAATTTGTTAATTTTTGATCTTTTTGATAGGAACTTGAAGGTCTTATATGATGAGTGAGTGAATCCAATACACCTGCTGGTGTAACTTCGACGGAAATTGGTAATTTTATCAATTTATATAGAAATCTCTTGGAGAATCTAACATATATCAGTTCATTTTCTTTTAATGTAATACCTAATATAATACCTAGACTTAATACTAATTGACATGTGTTCTTTGCTTACCATAGATTTATGTTTCCGTCCTCTGACAATATGTCTAATAACTTCAAGTTCCAGTCATGTTGATTATGATTACTAATACCCTTGGTGTGATTATTAATATTTAGAACTTCCTCCGGTACTAATTTAGTGTATCCAAGTTCTCTGAGTTATATTATAACTTGATATTGTGTGAAAAAGTTCGCTTGCTTATGTTTCAAGAGCTAAGGGAGATGAGCTCACTCCTATAATTGGTGCAAATGTGCCTCGGGTATTTTTATTTCCTCATTTCTCTTACCTGTAAGCAAGAGCTTGGAGATATTAGGTGTTTAGCATTGGAAAAAGTAGTCGAAGTCCTTTAGCTTCCCTATAGGTATGGATACCTGGGATGCCCCTAGATAGTAACCCGGTGATAAATCAAGTTGGTGAGTAGATATGGACATTTCCTATACCCACCACATCTGGATGCAACATCAACAATATGGGTATGGTTTTGGTGTTTGTGTTTGTTTTTTCCTTTAATAAAGCTTTTGTAGGAGTTTGTCAAACAATTACTGTAAAAGTAAATTTTGGAAATAAGCATCGACTAGCATGTTATAGTTTTTTTTCCAAAATTCACAATATAAAGTAGATTTGGGCATCAAATGTTGTATATATTAAGCTTTTTTGTATTCATGGGAGACCGAATTATGGAACTGCAGTATTCTCTTGGTCATATACCCGGCTTGACACAACTGCATGACTTTATGCGTCTTCCAGTAATCCCTTTGATCATAAAGTCATCAGTCTCAGAATTTCCCACCTGCCATCGTGTAGTTTACTATTGACCTTTCTCAACCATCTCTTGCTAACCTCTCACTTTTTTTATTCTTTGTTTGCTTTTCATCCTCCATTATACTAAAGGTACCAACAACAACCGAAAGAATGGGAAAGGGTTATGAGCAAACTTGACAGGTTCACAAATGGCTGCAATTTGCAGGCTGTCCTGGAAGCCATCAGCGTTCGCGCTTTCTGTTTAGGTATATCACCTCTACCCCTCTAATTGGAGACATAAACCAAGAAATAAAAATAAAATAAGGCTCCTAGATGAGTATAAAATAATGGTCCATTGTAAATAGTAGTTAAATAAAAAATCACTGATTAATAGTCAATAGTTTATCTTTGCATTTTTCATTGCATCAGGTAGAAAATCTAATGGGTGTGAAGAGAGGGGTATTCTCCTTGGCTAGAACTAGAACTTACAAGATACTCGATTAGTGTTACTTTTGCACTACATAAAAGCCAACCATTTCGCTTTAAGATATTGCAGCTGCAGGGGTCTAGCATTAAACACTTACAATTTGTTTGATCAGGAAAAAAGGATTTTATTCTTGCGCAAATGCATAAAGGAGTACCTAAAAATGTTATTTGTACATGTGATGCACTCCTCTACGAGAGTGACATCAATTGTGTTGACAGGTTCAATGTCTCTGATGCCAAGTTTGAATCCAGTCTGCAAACAATGAACAACGGTTAGATCAAGTGGGATACCTTGGTTACAATATACTAATTCTATTCCAAGCCAGGCGTTACTCTGAGTAGTTCAGGTATAGTTATCCGAGCAGTTCAGGTACTTACAATAGACGTCTTAGCTGAACTACTCTGCTTTTGGGAACCTAAACAACTGCTATATTCAATTACAGGCAACTATATTGAGGACTTGCGTATATTTATACTGCTATATTTAAAACTTTTCTTTTTTTCGCCAAAATAAACTGAAAGAGGATATTGGCATTTACGATTTTGATAAAGAGATCATTTGAACATGAATATGGATACTTCCTTCCCATATGATTGTAGATACTTTGTGATTATGAAATTTTGTTACTCTCCTGCAACATAAGTATGGATACTTTAACTTGACATTGGCATCTATAATTTTGATGTTTTCACCATTAGTTCATACATCCGGTTGAGGATTAACACGAAAAATAATTGGAGATCACAGAACCAGTAGTGAAGAAGAACTCTTCCTTGAAAACAAAGAGAAAAAAAATGAAATTTCTCCTTGAATTTGTAATGTGTTCCCCTGTTTTTACGCTGATTTCAAGTTCGAAAGTATGAATTTTGGATTGTGTTGATTTCATGTCTTCTCCATTCTTTTGTTGGGAAAAAATGAACTGTATTAAGCATACAACGGTTGTGGAAATGGCTTGAGAGAACTAGATTATGTGGTTGCACTCTCCCTTCTTTTCTGTTCATCAAATCTGTCTTACGGCGCCTGGCAAGTCGGGTATCTATGGGAAACAATACAGCGCGAAGAAGCCAGCCATATTCTATGCCTATCTTGCCGTTTGGCCTCTTCCTTTACTGTTCTACTAACAATGACCAAGATTCATAAGTATCCGCATTTACAGGACCGATACTATGGACCATCTATGGGAAACAATACAGCGCGAAGAAGCCAGCCATATTCTATGCCTATCTTGCCGTTTGGCCTCTTCCTTTACTGTTCTACTAACAATGACCAAGATTCATAAGTATCCGCATTTACAGGACCGATACTATGGACCATCTTTGGGGTAAAGCTCAGTTTATTTGACAGAAGTCCTTCCGGGGTGTCAAAATCCTGCAACCTTGCTAGCATCAAGGGGGTGAACACGAATGCCGACGATTATGGTATTCAGTCGGTAAAAAATAATTAGCATGCCACATATTTTAAGTTCTTCTATAATAGTTTAACACCTCATCTGCAGCTGCAATTTGCTTGGTTGGCAAACCATTTAATGTTTCTCCAAATAGCACATAGGCAGGAGAACTTAAATTGGAATCTAATTGTTTTACACTTTTACTTCACGTGTTGTGCTCTGGAGTTATAGAATGGCTGAATAAAACAATATCAGAAGAGGCATCGTGGCCCACAAGGATATGGTGCTCGATGTGTATTTGCGTGAAAATAGAAATGAGTTGGAATCCTTGGCTGAAAAAATAAGTTTACAGGCACAACAACATTGCAATGTATTGTTGGTGGTGTTTGGTATCTTCTGTGAATTCACACTGCCATAGGGTACTTGCATGTTTTTGCATGTCGAAATTAATTCTTTTCGGTTATGTCAGGATATTGCCACTGCTAATCATATAACCTTTACGCTCATGTTATTCAGTCAGAGAGGAGTGGTGTACCAATTACTCATGTTATTTGATTCTATGTTCTCATATATTCATCCTTGCATTTTATTGAATTTGCACCTCAGCTGTCAGACAAGTCCTTCGAGCAAGGTCAGTTTTTCCACCTCTATTGTTATTTACACGAACTTTCTTTACTCTTTGCATAGCTTTTATTAGCCTTTTCTGAATGATAGTTGTGGTTTTCTTTAACTGTTGAATGTAAAAGTGCGCAAATGAGGAAATTCTATTGGTAAATGGTAATGTGCGTCTAAATACTTCGTTGATGTTAACACCATGGAGATCTGGTGCCCAGAAGAAATCCTTTTTTGTTTGATTTTGTTATTGTTTTCCCTCATTTTATTTGTATCAATATTCAAAATAATGAGGAGATGATTAGGTAAATTCCTTATGTGTTTGGTCGTCAAACTAATGGCACAATAGTATTAGCTCTAGGAACGCCAGTATCTATCATGATATGAACTTTCGAATGTGTACGACAAACCCATGAAGAATCTTACAGGGCCTTTCATAACGAGCAAATCGGTTCATGTTTTAGCAAATGTTTGTGTCACACTTCTTCGACTTGAACCAAAATTAGCCAACCGAATTGCAAACGTAGTTGATATAATAGTATGTTAAAAAGAAATATATGTATCACATATAGCAGTTTGATGATACTCACCAACTGCCAAAGGATATTGAATAACTGATTTGGGTCTCTTTGCTGGAGCATCAAGTTTCTTCTCATGGAATTTCATATTTGAGCTCAACAAATTGGCCTTAATTTTCTCCATTTATCGTAACCAATGTGCTCAATGGTTGAAGCAGGTGAATCAGACAGCGGAGCCCCTGCATCAACGTATCTGGATCAAATGATGGTTTTCAACCAAGGACTAATCCGTGGAAGGCTTGGTAACATATCTGCATCAACGTATCTGGATCAGATGATGGTTTTCAACCAAGGACTAATCCGTGGAAGGCTTGGTAACATATGTCTTGCATTTGCTTCGTTGTTGACTTTTTCTTACCAAAATTATACTCTCAATAGCCAAGGTATGCCAAATTGCCTTTTACAAGTGTGGTTGTCGGGTATAGTTAACTCCCCATAGATGATTTTTTCTTTGCATCTTTTAGATATAGGGAACCTGTTTCCTTATAAATTTATTTTTGTATCAAATATGTTCAACTTCCAAGACCATCCATAAAGCCACGTCATTTTATTCATTGTAATGGATCAAAATTGCTCGATTGGTATGAACTGTTGATTGTGAACTTAATTTTCCTAAATGAAATTGCCAAGTATCGATAAGTTTATTGTGATGCGAAGACTGATTTTTTGATGTTGAATATTAAAGTCATAATGAATTTTTGTTATGTGAAAATTCTACAATATAGTGACCCAAGATGATGTATGATTATAAATCTCATCTCTTTATCGGAGCTCATTCAGTTTCCATGTATTGCCACTTGCCATCTTAGCTCAGCTGGAAGAGCACGTGGTTTTGAACCATGTAGTTGTGGATTCGATTCCCACAGATGGCGGAGGGACCCTGTGGTTGTACGCATATTTTGGTGCAACTAATCTAACGTGGTTCTTTTTGCAGTACCAAATCTTATTACTTATCGCACTTATATTGAAGTAGACTTCACTGGAGATTAACAGGTCTCTAGGTAGCCAACTGAGGTAGTTCACTGTCTCTGCAGATCAATTATGGTATTTTTATTCCTTTTACCAAGACACTTATACTTCTTATTTATCAAGGTTCACGGGTGCTTCATTACACGTCTAAGGTTCGAATTGAGGCATCTTGGATTGTTTTCATAGGTACTCAAATGTTTTCGTAGGTACTCAAATGTTTTTGTTTTTAATCCTTTAGAGGTAAAAATTTCTATGTTGGGTTCTCAAAGACCGTGGGCATGACTGCCCATTAGGAACCTATTATCAGCAGAAATTCTGCAAACTCTATGCATTAAGACTGAATATTACTCCCTCCGTTTCTGAAAAAGAGATTCTTTCACTTTTTTATTTTAGCCTAAAAATAGGCCAAATTGAAAAAGTGAAAGTATCTCTTTTCCAAAAACAGAGAGAGTACTTTTTTGCAAGGTTTTCAAGGTATTACCGAGTGTAAGCTTTTTAAACTGTTTGCGCAATAAGTAAATGATTAACCTAACCTGGAATTAAGACTCATGCATGGACATAGTATGCTATGGTGGTCATTGATAGTAATTGTTCATAACTTTTTCAGATTGAAAATTTTGTTATGTGTATATTATGCATAAACTTTTGATACATAATTCATAAAACTCCAGTTAGGAGAACTTTACTCGCAGGTACTATCTGTTTTTTTAGCCAAGTCTACATGTTTCTAGCCTATGCTTCTTTGTGGTATTTGGTTGTTTGTTGACAAGAGCATTTAGCTAATGGTAATTGTTGTCTCCGTTGTATATATATTTCATATGTACAATATTGCACATAGGACAGTATCTACGTTCAAAATCGACGCAGTAGTCTCTTGGTTGGTAATTTCCAAAAAAAAATCAAAAATCTAGCCTAACTTAATACTAACAATTCTCGTGATTCCAATTCAAGGAAGCAACATACTTCAATGTTTAAATTGTGAATTGTTGTTCCTCATATATTATACCAGATCAGTATTGCTGAGAAATCTTCTTCCATGTCTTAACTTGATCAGCGAGACTAGCCATATTTACATCTTTGTTTTTGCTGGACTATGAATCATAAAAAACGAACAGGGAGTTTCGTAGAAAACAATACTTCCTTGATGTTTTTAGGTATGCTTAAGAAGTAACCCGACCAACTATAGATATAATTGCTCTTTGTTACTATACAGTTATGCTTAGTCTTGCATTCTATATACTACCATTCTGAATTTGGTGGCAGACAAACTGTTTACTTCCTTATTGTCCCGAAGTTTGTGTTTGTATTCACATTTTTTGTGATATTTGAGGTTTATTCACAGCTTTAACCGACGTTGTTTTAAAGCCAGAGTAGCGATCACGAAGAGGCAACTGCCACTATCATGGTTTACATGGAATATATGATTTACAACTTTGATCTTAAGAACCTAAAAGAATGAGAAAAAGAGTTTTCTAACACATCGATTGTTCCTTCCATATTTGTTAATGGACTGTGAAATTGGGCTAAATGATGGAGATGAAGCTTTTTTGTCAATTTTCTAGGTTAGTTTCTGTTTGTATTTAAGATTTTCATCAATTTTTAAACGGTCTTAATGATTTTTATTATTTTCGAGATACGAGCCAACGATATTATATGAGCTATGATTATTATAATTTCTTGATAATGATCGTGGGTTTTCTGGCTAAATTTTCTTTAGAATATATTCATAACACAAACATGACTCACAATATCTTTCAAGTAATGGGACGCATATGAAAACTACAATGCACTTTATTAATCTTTGCATACAAATGCTGATTCGTATTTTTTAATGGCAGAGCTTTGATACAACAGTGGAATAACACGATAGTTTCAGTTGGTGGGGTAATTTGATTAATTTTGGAGAGTTATTAATGATTATGGATGTGGTAAATCTGAAACTGCATGGTGTGAAGGTGGTGCAACCTCTAGATTAACATTATGAGAACAAAAACTCTAATTTTGTGGGGCTCATTTGATTGTCAGAAAACATTGGAGCTAGCTGGAATTTCCTAAGCTTTAGAAAGGGTTAAAAGTTTACATCAAACTCGAGAAATACTTTTGTACCAGTATTAATGGCAAGCTGATTTTCTTCTTCATCCTATCTTGCAGCTAAAGATGGAAAATCTTCTTACTTACTGAAAGGAGAGGAACAAGAAAGTAATGAGTTGATAGTAAATCAAGTGACCTGGGTTCGTACCAAGACAGTAAAAGGTACCAAAACCCCTCATCCTTTAAAAGGTACCATAACTTTTATTTTTCTATATTTTTTTTGTCAGTGTTTCGGGTCTTGGTGATGGTAGTGGTAGTGGTGGATATGAAGGGAACAATTGTTATTCTTCATCAAGTTAAAGAGAAAAAGTTAGGATGGTTCACCAAATAAGTTCGATTCAGATAAAATTAAACCCATTTTGAGAACAAAGTTTATGTTGAATCTCCTTTTGTGGCATCAATGAAAGAAAATGAAGTTGAAGAATATGTCTTAAGAGACTACAGTCAGAAGCAAAGATGTTACTAAGAGAGAAGCTAAATCATATTGCAGTTCATGTATATAAATACATTTGTAAAAATTGATCTTTATCCTGTCTTATGTAGGCGCGGCTTGCCTATTAGTAAGCGGATGATAACACAACCAATGTAGGTTGTGGAAGCTCACTAATGTGCTCTTTCTTTTGTGCAGGACCCAAGTCATACAACATCGATTGGTTTAATTTAAGACTGGATGCTCTAATGGTTATTAGGTCAAACCAAGTTTCTCGAGCTGAACTGAATATCATTTATATACTATATCATGCTGATTAAGTAAAATAAATAGTCCTCTATGGTGAACTGAGCATCTTAGAATCGATTCAACTATAAGTAGACGTGCAACACTGTCCTCCTTCTCTGTTTTCTAATTATTTATTCTATTGATTTCATTACAGAAAGGTTGTTGAGAATCAAATCGGAAAAAAGATGGTTATTGATGACTGCAATGCTAACAACCTGTTTATGTATTTGGATGCAAAGATTCAGTTTTGCAAATCCAAGGTTTGTGTTGCTTTAAAACCTTTATATTACTTCCCTTATAGGCTAGAATATATATTTAGTAAGGTTTTGACAGTCATAATATGCAACACATCTTTACTGAATGGCTTGACAGAGTCCTTTTTGTTAACCGAGTTTTGACAGTCATAATATGCAACACATCTTTACTGAATGGCTTGACAGAGTCCTTTTCGTTAACCGAGTTTTAGATTCCAATAACAAAGAGTCTACAAACGAAATTCATGAAGCGCATTGAGCTTTGAACTAAAGTTGTCTATGCATACAAATCTGAACTTGATTTTCCGTACCTGGCTTATCCATGGACTCGAATAAGTTTCCAGGTGACAAAATTTGGTTCCAAGTACAAGTACTTTCCTCTAAGGTTACGATGTATTAAAATGCGTAACTGCTTTTCTATCCCTAACATTTGTTTCGATAACTCTATTTGTTTCGATGTGGTACTCTTTGATTGGAATTTAAGCCTATAGAATAACGCCTTTAACTTTATTTGTAAATTATCTGTAAGTAAACTAACTCAAAATAATCAGTAAAGAAGCATTGTGCTGTTACTGTTTGTATAATGACTTTTTGTCTTATTTTCAACATCGGAAATTAAGATAATATGCTTATTTTCGTGCGTAAAATAAAATTAAGACTATCTAAAACTACAAAATTAATTTATGCAAGCTTAGATCAGGAGACAATGGAATCACAATGGTTGGCTCGCCACAGCCGGATGACCCCAACTAATATAGAAAGACCATATAGGATTCAACTGACAGTGAAATATGGTAAGTGCATATTTTGTTGACTTTTTTACATGCTAGAATAAAACATAATTAAATCCGTGATGTTTCGAGTAAATGACATGGTAAAACATTCACCAACGAGGCGACGAGGCTTGCTTGAGAACAGAGAATGGTTCTACATGTCTTGCAAGCAGATGTAATAAAAAGGCTGAGTAAGATAAAAGCGAGGAACCTTGGTGTAGCAAGTGCAAAACTAAATTTGAAAATGATATACCATGAATGAACGACATTTTTAAATAAATGAATGGAAAATACACCGAGGCTTACTAACACCTTAGAATATATGCATGTACAAATTGAATTTGGATGTAAAGGATGACAGAGATGCAACAACGTTCACAGTGCTGGGAAAGACTGCAGAAAAGTTGATAAGATACATTGCCAAAAAAATATGTAGGATGACCTGGAACAACACAATGAGGTAACGACATATTAGTAAGAATATTTAACTTGAGTATAGATAGATGTACTATAACGCTTTCTCACCATGTTATTTATTTCCAAAATCAAATTAACAAGGGAGAAAAGACACACAAGGTGGTTCAACCGAATCAGATATTGGTAATCTAAGAATACAATATAAACATCCAATCTGATAATTTTAAGTTCCAAAAAGCACTCAAGCCAGAAGGCTTTTAGAGGATTCAGATGCTGCTGATACAAAATACCAGGTAGCTTTGCAAGTAATTGGTATTAAAGTACTTTCCATTTTCACATATGAATCATCGTTTACACATAAAGCTCCTATTCTCTACAGGGTTCTGGTCGTGAAAAATATGTTACACATACTACCAAAGATAAGGATTAGGAGGGGTTGGAAACGTGTATTAAAAAACAACAAGGAAGCAAAGCAGCCAAACATATTCGGTGAAAACTAAAAAGGAAAGTAGACTCTGATAATGACGAGTAGGCAACCAATGGTTGAGAAAGTAAGATCAAGTGATTGATATATTTTTTCAAGATATTTTTTTTGATGGAATTGTGTGCCTAAATATTTTATTAGTACCGACTACGTTGTAGTGTTTTTTAATGTACTGTTGAAAGTATGTGCCTTAAAAATTAAATATGTACCTTTGGAATAAAGTATGTATATTTACGAAGAAAAGAAAAATGAAAGGTTGAGCCATACCTAGTAGCTTCACAAAAACATTAGCACAAAACATAAATATTGAAGCTATCACTTTATTGAAGTTTCACCCATACTCGGTCCTTTATACACTCGGAAGTGGATAGAGAACATAGAATTCGGGAACTTCAAAAGGTTCCTCAGCTTGGTGAACCTGCACAATACTCAAATGAAACACATCAAGTGGTGGATACTTGGAAGCAAAATAATCCGTTAAAACTTTGGAAGCACACAACTCCAATCCTAAGTGAGCTATTTTCTTAAAAGTTGGGTTAACAACTCTTTGAGAAGCTACTTCGATTGGATGGAAAGGATCAATAGATATAGAATTATGCAAAGGATTAGACAAACCTTGTATCTGATCCTCCAATGAGTTATTTACCTCAAGTATATCGTGGTCCTCTATCAAACTATTGTTATCTAGCTCAATTGGGTCTTCCACGACTTCAATCAATTTGGTTTCATTCTCAATCTCCATCTCCTCAACACTCTCGTCATCTGAATCAAATTCCGCTCTCATGAACTCTTCTTCAGTATAAATTTTAGGGTATTCTGTATGAGTCTCCGTTGAGGGAATAATCGGGTCTACTTCTTGCAAATCAATGATCGCTGTCGCAGGCGTCAAAAATAATTACACTTTCTTACTACTCAAAATATATAATGAAGCAAGGGCAAGAAATGATCGTTCCCACAGAGAGGACTTAGGTTGTCAATATATTATGGCTTCTTATAAGTAACGAGGGGAATTTTCTGATTTTTATATAAACTAAAATAAAATAAAATCAAAAGAATGAAAAGTAAACACGCAAATCAAGGATGTGAAAGTATTGGTCAAGGATTTCGTTTTCATTCACTAACACATTCTTGTTTTAATAACTAGAATTGATATTTAATCTCTCATTATCAAAGACCCTAGGATACCTTGATCGCAAGTTTATCCCGCAAATCTCCTCTTATCATCAACAAACACATTAAAAGATGCGAATATGAATTTTATCTAAGAGAACAACCTAACGTGTAAAAGTACTAATCAAGTTTAATTCCCTAGATGCATTAAGTTCTATGAAACCAGGTCAATCAAAGCAATCGAACGTGTAAAAGCATTAATCCGATTTAACAAAGGTTATGATTCACTTGTGACTACTAGGATGTATCACTACAAGCAATATCCACAATTATGCTACTTGAAATCAGAAATTTATCACTTTTGCGTATAATAAACTCTAATCTAGCAATAAAGATGAAAGCAAACTCAATCGATTCGCGACTCGACTAAACACGCATTCAAATCATGCAACAATATTAATTGTGAATCATAAACGATAATACTGAGACAAAACTAATATATCAAACAAGGATTCATGTTATGTGAAATCAACTTTATCCATAAACAAAAATAATAATCTAGCTCATGCTCATGGAGTTCATAACAAGAAGAAAAAAAAAAGCTTTCATGTTGTAAAACCCTAAAACAAAAGTAGAAGTAAAGATAAGATCTCTGTAGAGAGATAAAGCCTCTCCTTTAATACTTTCTTTGCCTTCCCAACTCTAATTCTCGGCTAAACCTCCAGCCCATCATCTCAACTTCCATTCGGGCCTCAAACCATAAGCCCATTAAAATATTTAGCCTTTTGCCTGTCAGTTTTAGAGAACTGTCAGCCTATTTTAAGCCACATCCTCCAGCTGCCGGCCATCTCCTCTATTTGACACCAACTCACCAACTGCTCGTCTGCACAGTCCCATTGCAGTAAGTAGCTTGGCTAACACAACATCCAGCACCAACCAAACACACCAGTACCAACCCATTTCAACTCAAATACCTAACTGCAACTTCAAACCAAAACTAGCACCTGCAATCTGTACCACTTCAGTCACCTCCATTGCAATCAACATCCTTCTCCGAAATCCATGCCTGCAATGCCTTCTGCAATGCCTATAATTAAACCTCATACATAGCATCAGTGTCGGCTCCTTTCTTGCATTCTACCATGACAATTCCCATCTCAGTTCACTTGCAATTGAAACCTAAACATACATCTGACTCCCTGTAGCTTAACTGCAACTGGCACAGCAGCTTAACCCTTTGTAACAACCAGCTCGCAGCCGCACCTGTAAACCATTCAAATCTGAATCATACCACTGCCAATTTCCTGCAATAACTGCACAACATCTCAGCTTCACATACTGCAACTGCAACATCAGCTTGCAATTCATTTCACCTCAGGCATTCGCCAGCCTTCTAAATTCAAGCAATTTCAGTTCACCATTTCCTTGAGTTTTGCACTGCAACATCAACTGCACCACCTGCTCCATCATCTCCAGCTTCTATAATCTTCTCAATATCAACAGCAGAACCTGCTCCATCCACAGAGTCCCACCATTCTTCAAGCATTAGTTACATGACCAGAACCCATCACAATTCATCTCTTAACAACTCCAGATGAACTTCAATTCTCATCACAACTCTCAAATTCATATTCAAATCTTCCTCCCTGAGTTCTCTCGGCTTCAATCCCGTAATTCTCTCAACTCCAATACCTTGTCCACCAGCAAACCCATTTCTGCAGCTGCAACTCCAATTCAAGAACCCATTACAAATCAGCACCAGATCTACTTTCTCATTCACACGGACCCAGCTTCATATCTTCATTTCTTCTCAGCTCTGTTTCATAATTCCACCAACTCAAATTCAGCTTTAGATCTCCTCCACTGATCCCTGTAATCCTTCTGCAATCGATCTGCTTATCACCATTATTCTTCAATTGAATCAACCATTAACCCTTGATTTCAGAACCTAATTATCAGAACAATCAACACATCCCCATGAAAATCTTCTCTTCAGTTCATGAACCAGCAGCAACTTTTAATCTTCCATCACCTGATTGTCCAATTGATTTACTGCGCCATTTCGATTTCAGCTTTATCGCCATGAAATTCAGCAGCCGAACTGCTGCCTCTCCTTCCTCTCTTTCTCAGACAAACCAAATGATTAAGAAGAGAGTGTTTCTCGATTTAGGGTTATAAGGGGAATGGGTGGATAATTGACACCCACTCATCAGGATAAGGGCCACCAACAAAAGTAACAACCCCTTAGTGATTTCATTTCCACGGTCAGTCCTGCGAGACTGACAGTTCAACTCAATTCAGTTAACAAATTCCGCAACTCTGCTATACTTCAAAAGCTCGCAGCTTCTTCATATGAAGTCGGAATGGTCTCATTCTTTCACCGGTGGCTTCGTCTTTTCGTCCTCTTCAAGTTGGTGAGAAGAAATCCTGGATTTGAGCTAGTTCCACTACCTTTTTGCTCGAATGACTCCAAAGTACCTAAATAACTCAAACGCACACATAAGATACATAATTTACACAACAATAGCAAAGAAAGCATAAATACTATGTATAAATTTAGGTGTTTTAGACACCTATCAATCAACCGGCCTAAAAACATTGTAATCTAGATGTTCATTTTAACATTGATATGCATTTGAGTATGTCACACCGTTCATAACAATGGTTCGGTCATACCAAGGCTCCTCCTTTTGAATAGGCGAATGATCATTATTAAGATACGGAGCTTGAATAACTTCATTACTGTTACAAAGGCTTTCCAAAGGTTGCTCATCTCCAAAGTATTTGTTTTCGTCCTCAGAAATTTCAGAATTAGTTTGGTTTTGAGGCCAAACTTCTTCCCCATCCCTATTTTTACTGAGTTGAGCAATTTGCTCGTATAATTTCTCTGAATTCCTTTGAATTTCTCGATATGATTCTTCCCAATCTTGGCGTTGTAGATTCTCAGCCATCATTTGGATCAGTTGATCAAGACGTTCTTCACAACCTACTGTTTTACTCACCACACTATTTTCAAACCAAGTTTCCCCTTTTTGAATAGGTGAATGATCATAAAAACGATCATGAGTTTGGTTAGTTATATTGTAGTAAGATTCAATTGTTGTATTGTTCTCCGCGCTTTGTTTCTCATTAATTGGTTCAGGCGTGGATACACTGGCCTTTAACTGAAGAATCAACCAATCAGGCAACTGCTCACATCTAGAAGATAAATGATTAGAAGCACAACTATCCTCCCATCCTTGTGATTGTTCACTTACATGCCCGTCATAAGGTTGTTGACATGTATGAAAGGTTCAGTGGGATATTGATCATAGCCAATAGGATGGTTGGTAATTGTTATAAGAATGAGATTGAAAACCATATTGATTACCACTGTTGTATGTGTAATCTTGTGCTCTGTACATGTTATTTCCGTAAGGAAACATGACGACTCACAAGAACAAAAGAGAAAATAAAAGCAAAAACCTAAAAAAAAAAACAAAAACAAGGTAAACAAATAACAAATCAATTAGCAAATGCTCCCCAGCAGCGGCGCCAAAATTTGTATGGGTTGTCGTAGGCACAACAAATTAATAAATATATTTCCCACTAATTAACTGGTAATATAGCCGTAGTAAGAGATCGTTCCTACAGAGAGCTGTGTAATTGATAGGTTATTTGATCATCAAAATAAAGTAAATAACAATGGGGGATTGGTTGTAAGATGAATATGAAGATAATAGTAAAGAAAAGAGATGCTCAAGGAATCCTTCGCCATTAGCAAGCGTTAACATGATTAATATACTTATCTATCGTTCGTAAGAAACATTCATCACCAACCGTAGAATAACAACTAGATCAGTGTTATCACCAAAACTCCTCCAATCACTGGATACGGAAGTTCACGACTACCAGATTCTATCCAACGAACCACCAAGTAGTAGATCACTCAAGGTGTAATCCAATCGAACGCCTTAAGCTTTATGAATTTAGGTTGATCCCAGTAGTTAAACTTTTAGATCAAAGTTTACTTTCTGGTGTTGTCTTCACACACAATTGCTCCACAGAATCCCTCTGTAAGGTCTCGCGATTTCTACTTGTGTAGAGAGTTAATCGACGATTACTTATCTCATAACTTCTACTAGCGACAGAACAATCAATAGACTAATCTAGTATGCATCCCAAATCAATCTAAGAATCACTCATAAACCCTAGATATAGTAAAGACAAACGATGATGATAAAAACTCTCAATAGACTTGTATTATTAATAAAGCTTCAAGCTTAGAACATTGAATTCATCATTAATCAACAAAGGATTTAGCTACTCATATTACAAAGAAGATGAATAATTGTGGTTTCCCCCTAAAGGGATAAACCCTAGGTTTTGATGTAGAACTTCTGATACCAGATTGATCGATTCCATGACCTAATACCTTTTTATAGGTTTACATTGCTTGGTCATCAAGTATTTAGTTCGGTTCAAGAACCCGACCCGAAAATACGAAATAACAACTCCAAACGTGCCCTTAGGCCTTCCAAAATGTAAATACACGTTTTCCTACTTGCTAAGTACACGGACCTCAAATTCCAGCAGAAAATTTCGGAACTTAGGTGTGCGTACCCGTACGCGTACCTTAGTGTCTTCGGTATTCAATAAAAGCTTGTTTTGGCCACAACTTCTTCATCCGAACTCGGAATAACCTTTTATCTTTCAATTCTCTTCAAGATGGTGATGAAAAGTACTTAATTTTAATGAGTTAAGATCGTTCTTTGGCCCGTCTCTTGATTTTGAGTGTTTTGCTCCTTTTCGTCGCTTTTCTTCCACTTCTTTTGGACTTCGGCGCTTGGATACTTTGAATACTTCTCTTCTTAAATATTTTCAGCACTTTGTAGCTCCTTTTGGATGATTCACCTATTAGAGGAAAATAAGAGAAAACAATAGCAATAGTACAAATACATGCAAGGATAATAGCTAAAACAAGTATGAAATGGATACTAAAATCATATGAATTATGCACTTATCAGAAAGCATTACTCTTCATAATTATTTCTCTCTTCATAATTAATTTCTGTTGAAATACCTACCCTAAACCCAATCGTTCTTCCCTAATATTTAATAAATTTTAAAAATTAATTTTGGGGGTATATGACCGATGCATCAGTGGTAACAACAGATGGAAAAAGAAGTAGTGAGAATGGGTGATAGTGTGATAGGATAGAGGGGTTGTAGCAGAGAAATTTCAAAGATACTTGATGCAGCCGGAGAAGAAGAAGAAGTAAAGGATATCTCGCTCTCTGTCTCTTATTTTCGTTGCAACACGTATTGGTTAGAGAGTGAAGTTTCTTCAGATTTCAACAGGTGTCCCGGATTAGTTTTCATTGAGAGGGAATTTTAGATATTTTCATAAATTATAGCCACGTGTACACATTTACTCAGCTACGTGTACAATCCATGCCACGCGTTTACAGGTGCTGACTCGTCTAACTGTGCAATGGACGGAATACTTGATGACAGGAGGAAACACTAGTTTGAATCTTTTTGGGGAGGAAACGCTAATTAACGATCTTGGGAGGGTAGGAAACGCAAAATAGCCCTTTGATTATCTATCATGATTGATTGATCCTCATTTTTAATATAGAAGTGTTAGGTGAATACGGCTAATGATAGGTGTCTAAAACACCTTGATATTTACCTATTGTTTATGCTTTATTTGCTAAGTTTTCTTGTAAATTATGTATCTTATGTTTAATTTTGAGTTTTAGGTACTTTGGAGCAAAAGAAGAAGAAACGTCGCTTAAAAAAGCTAAAGTGTCATTTCATGTGCAACTGCTGATGGGGGCGAATTATTTCTCATTATTTGCTTTTATTTCTTCATCTCTATCTGAAAAGCACATCGGCTTTAGTGATGCAAATTATGTCTGAAAAGCATGGCAGCTTTAGTGATGTAGAAAAATTAAGGAGAAGAAGTGGATCTGAGAGGTAAGAGATGGATGTTGTTGGTGGAAGAATTTGAATAAGTGGTGTATTTTTGGCATTTGAACCCTCGGGAGAAAGTATTGGAGGCACGCCATAAATGCACTAAGGGGCACCCTGATTACTACGGGGATCCCTACTTTCGACACCCAGCAGGCTGGTTAAGGGGTAACCTTCTTCAAGCTTTTGAAATAAAAAAAATTGGCGGGAAAATGGGTTTTGAAGAAACAGATTTAGGATTCGGATTTTGGAGAGGTTTTATGGAGATGTGAAAACTACTACTAGGCCTATTTTTTTAGATTTTTCCACTGTCAAACCCACTGGCGCAAAACTTCATGTGCGCCCCCATTTTAGTTAGAAAAATTGTTCTCAAACTCATAATTCATGATTCTGTTTTGCTCTTTTCTAAAGAAAACTACTTTTTCAATTCGTTTTCTTCTTCCTCCCAACTCAAGCACCTGCTCCTGCTCCAATCAGTGATGGTATGATTACCTATCTCCATTTATAGATTTCATTTTAATCTTCCCCCAAACTCAAGCACCTACTCGTGCTTCAATTAGTGATGGTATGGTTACCTATCTCCATTTATAGATCTCGTTATAATCTGGCCGACCTTTTATTTTCAGCATTTTGCAATTAAAATCTGCTTAGATTGTTTATGACTTATTAATTTTGGTTATAAAGATTTGATTTTTAAGATACCCACGAAGGAAATATTTGAATTTGAAGCAACCCTATGAGAAATAGGTTCGATTTTGAAGCAATTAACGAAAAAGGTTTTAACTTTTGTTCCACCATTATTTTAATTGGAATTATTTTGTCTGTAATTGGTGAAATGTGAAATGGGTTTTCATTAGATTACCCAATATGTATCATATTTCGATGGATCTAGATCCTGAACTTGTAATGATAACTGGTGTATGAAATAGTTAATGGTATTCACATTAGAAATGCCGCTCATATCATGTTGACCTGAGATGTAGCCAGCTCTGGGCAGGCGAAAGGCTTGTTATTCACGTCCAAGAATGGCCAACACATTCGTTTGACCTGAGCTGTAGCTTGTTCTGTGCAAACGAAAGGTTTGTTATTCACGTTGGAGAATGCCTGCATATCCACTTGATCTTATTAGCTGTAACCATCTCTAGGCACAAATGCTGAGATTGAACATAATGTGCCAAGATACTTGTTCAATTAGGATATTTTCATCCTTCATTTGCTTAGCATTAGCATGAATGGGTACAGAACATACTGTCTGTTCACATTCTTTTTGTTCTTGAGTCCTTACGGTTCTTTGTCTAATTGTTATTTACGTTTCAGTTTTTTGTTTAATTAATTCTAAGGGTTTGCGAATGGTTGTGTTTAGTTGTAGGAACAACAATCGACCAAGGAATTGCATACGTGTTAATGCTAGTTGTTCTTGTGCTAACCTATATTATTCATGAGACAAATTAAGAAGTGAAATTATGAATTAGGTATTTGTTAGTGAATGAAGAACGACGACGATGATAACTTTCTTATATATAAAAAATAAACTTACAAGGTTATGTGGATGAATGAGGAGGGAGGATGGGATTGTTTGAGCTTTGAGAAATGGCGTGGTGTTGATTTTGTGCGAGCGACTGGCTGCAGCAGGGGGATGAAATGAGGATTAAGAGATAGCCAGTGTCCGAGAAAGTTCAAGTCCAATCCTGACACCGTAACGGAGTTTTGTATATAGGTATTATCACAGTATTTTGTTATGTTTTGTAGAATTTGGTTATATATATTTATTGTTTTTTGTACACAAGTATGTTCCTTGTAGAAGGGATATACTATACAAATCTACCTTTGTTACACGACGTTTCATCAAGTTCAGTTTATCTTTTCATCCTTTGCATTTCAGTTGACTAATCCATACGAAATTTTTCATTCAACACGCACTCTCGGTTAAGTCTGAAATAGCTGAACGGATAAGAATACAGAATGCTAGTCAGATACTCTAATTTGTATTGAGACTGTTAGGTGCTTGCAGGCTTTGGGTCAATATTTTTATTTTTTACACTTCTCAAAGATGAAGAGGGTTATTTGGATTGTCATTTGTTTGTGTTGTTACAGTTTGCATCATCAAACAATTAAATACTACTTTATTGTGATCCATTGGTATGTCAATATTGGTTTTACTTTACATACTTGTCTTGTGTTCTCGTTTTTAATGTTTAATTTTAGTATCTGTTAGTGCATACCTGTTATGCATAATTTGTTATGCAGGTATGAAAATGGATGCATAACCTATTACGCAACAACTTTTTTATTACTATTGAAACTAATAAAAATAAAAAGAGTGCATAATTTTTCATGCATCTACAATAATATCTGCATAACATGTTATTCAGTCGTGAAAATGGATGCATAAAGCATTATGCAACCACTTTTTTGCAAGTATTAATATAAAAAAAAATGGATGCATAACATGATATGCATCTAAAATATGGCTGCGTAACGCATTATGCATCAACTTTTTTGGTAAGCCCTGAAATTAACCAAAACAATGGATGCATAACTTGTTATGTAGTCGAGAAGGCGTCTTTTGTTTTTTGTGATATTATTTTGTAGGCGTATATATTGTTTTAGTGGTTGCATAACTAAATTAGTAAATGCATGAACAAAAATATAGTTGCATAACGTTTTATGCATCTTTTTGTTGTGTATGCATAATGTGTTATGCATCTTTTTTGGTGGCTACATAATGGCTATGTATCAAGTTTTTGAAAAATTTTCCTTAAGCGATGATCACCTCCGATTCTTTTCGTGAAAAACAAAAATTTGATATTGTTGTTTGTACTCGTTGTGTAGTTCTCTTAAAAAGATTTCCAATGATATAAATTTTGTAAAATTCCAAGACGCGGTTTTTTAGATATGTTATATCCAAGTTGCGTTGTCAATTACACCCCTGAAAAATTAGGATGCATAACCCTTTATGCAGACACTTTTCAAAATTTCATATAATTATGGGTGTCATGGAAACAAAAAATAATCTTGGGTCTGACAATAAGAATATTTTTTTTCGGCCTGCGCCTAATTTTCCCTATGGAGATTCGATCGCTCAAACTTCTTGGATGGGCCTGTTTGGTTGAAACAGGCTTGGTAAGGTGATTGGATTCAACAGAGTTGGGCTACATGATTGATTGGAAGAAAACATAGGTCGTATTATCTCTGGAAGCTTTCAGATTAATATGAAAGGTTGCGTGTGCTGTAGAGATCCCGAGTCGTGTATTGAACGTGTTTGAAGGACTCGGGCTACCAATAGAAGCGTGAAGGAGAGAGTTGTACTGCTGCAAGAGATAAAAGAAGGAAGTTTCCATATTTGTCTCGGTACAACAGGGAAGTGAAGAAGTTACAGGAAGATTGTGTTACGTGGAAAATAGGGTTCATATGATTCGTATCTGTTAATGAAAGAAGAGTTTGATAAGTTTGGAAACAATTGAAACAAGCAAGGAAGTTTAGAAGAGAATAATCTCGTAACTTGGACGTGAAGAACAAAAAAAATATTTTCGAAGATTTTCGAGAGATTTGAGGGCCTTTGGATATATATATATATATTTGTGTGTGTTTCGAGTCACAGAGGGATACAGAGAGTCTGGAAGAAAGTATAGTCTTAGAATCGTAAAAATTAAGTGTTTCAGAAAGTTTACCTGCTGCTGCAACTCAAGAACACGAAGAACATAGCCTGTCAGACACAGTCGCAGAAGATATCGTTAATCAACAACAGAAGGCTTATCGTACTTTGTTCTGTAGAGAAAGAGCTTTAGCAACAGAAGTAGCTGAGCAGTTTTTGTTGCTGAATACGTTTAGCGACTAAAAATCGTCGTAAGCAGAATTTTTCATTATTTTTAATATAATGATTAATCAAGTACTCTCCATTTTTCGATTCATGAGTAGCTAAGTTTCTTTTCTAGGGTTTTGGAAGAAGCTATTTTCGATGAGTGAATTTTAGTAATTATTTTCTTTGATTTATTACTCCAATATTGTGCTTTTAATTTGTCTAATTTTTTTTTTCTTTATATTAAGAGAGAAAGAAGTGGTCCCTTTTTATATTAAGAGAGAAAAAGAAGAAAATAAAGTGGTCCCTCTATGGATAAATTAGTAAACTAATAACATTTGACTTTTCACAAAAATAAACAAGTCTATTTTTTTGAAACATCCAGATAAAGAAACAAGCCTATTTTTTTGAAAGGGAGAGAGTATTTAAAAAACAAACAAATTATAAGCCAGCAGCAGCGTAAACTTTAGTTTTTGAGACCGATGAAAGAGAGAATATTAGACAAGTCTCCCAAACTCGAGCGAAAATGTTTTGTCTTATTTCGAGACTTTACTTTTGGTAGTCGAAAGATGGTGAGACTGAACAAGAGAAAGAAAAAGGACTACGGTCTTAGCTGTACTTCTAGAACGAAGATGCAAAATGGGCGACAGATTTCTTAATCTAAACTTGGAGTAACATGACTAGGGGGGGGGGGGGGGGGGGGGGGAAAGGGAAGATGATATCAAATCATACTCGATATACATTATCTTTATAGGTAAAAATGGATTTGGATGGTCTATTCTAACTTCTGAGATTGAAGAATTCCCCAGGTTTTTTTATTCGTAACGACATCAAATATCTTCATCAACTGATGTTGCAATTCAAGCTAAAGCTAATTATTTTAACATGCTAACCAACTTAAAATCAGTGGGAATATCTAGTTAGACTAGATGGGGGCACAGTAGTGGAGATGATGGATTTTATTTTTCTTATCATGGTACAAATTTATTGCTCTGAATCAAGTTAATTCTTATAGAGCCACATTTGATGTTAACGATGATCAATTGATTGAGACATGGAAGTCGGAATCATGGACATAAAAGGAATATCCATTATAATTTCAAGATGGTTAGTGGGCGTGAATATCTGTTTGGAAAAAAGTTCACATTCTTTAATTCCTTTGGAAGTAGTCGATGAGATTAACCATTGGATCTGGATAAGAAGTGTCCTCGCTATGCTTAAGTCTTATGATCTCTTAAAATTAGCAGGAGAAGAACTAGGAGACCTATTTTAAATGTTGATGAGTTAACTATGCATCAACATGATCGTTCTTTCTTCAAAATTGCAGTCAAAGGAGATGAGACTAAAATTCCGGCAATTCGACTATCATTTTTAACATACGACCGGAGAAATGAACCAGAAACTGCATATGCCCTCATTTGTGTGATGTTAAACTCTTGTGAGGGGAAATGGTGGGTCCTACTCAAAGTAAAAGGCAAATTTACGAGTGGGTTGTTTTGGAGTGGGTTCGCTGGTTGGACAGGAGCTGGTGGAAAAGGGCAAGCGACACTTCGTTTGCCGCTTAACAAAATAATCGGACACTCCGAGTTTGGAAAACTTTAGGGCATGTTTGGTACCATTTCAGAAATAGATTTCAAAAATGATTTTCTATCGTTTTTAAACTATATATTTTTTCTTTATTTTCATTTTCTATTAAACTTTAAATAGGTGTTTGATAGGAAATTTAGAAAACCGTTTTTAAAAACATAATTACAAAAATTAGTTATAAGCTATAACAGTTCATACTATTATTTTGGACATTGAAGTTAACAGGAGATTCAATGTTTGAGCAGAGAAAAATTAACCATGAAAGAGAGGTTTCAAGAGATCATATCATGTTTGTCCTGAGATACCTTTATTCGAAGAGAAGAAAAAGAAAAAGAAAACAATGAAAACAACAATTTGTCATTTTCATTTTTATTGTTTTCAAAAGAAACCTATTATAAGGGCTCCAAGAAAAGAGTTTTGAGGGCTCCTAAGAATTCAAATATCCTATAATGAAGATAATCGGACCTAATTCATAAGAAAAGTACTAAAATATCCTTAACATATTAAATATTGAAACCTATAACTAATTTGTTTTCATTCCTCTCCTGTTGACTCTTCCATTTTCTTCTTCCCCATCACCTCCATCGCCTATTTCTGCGACTAATCGTCAATTCCCAAAATAATTCATTATCGATTAACACCACTCAATGCACCCGCAATGACTTCAATAAGGTAAAAATAAAAAAAAAACCCATCTCATTTCATTGGTTTTAATGCGTGGATAGGTTTTTGAAAAAACAGTTTCAGAACTGTCTACGGTTTGGAAGTATGAATTTTCCCAACCGTAAGTCATCTATGGTTTGGAGTTCTTAACTTCTAAAACGTATATATTGGGTTCATAAATCCTATCGTTTGAAAAAATCATACTTCCATACCGTAACTTCTACCTACAGTTGGTTCGATTGATGTTTCCTCACCGTAGGTTAGCTTACGGTTCGAATTTGGGGTTTTCAAAAGCAAAAATAAGTGATGGATTTTTTTAGTTTTTCTTTTTGTGATCGTCATCTTCATCGCGACGGAGAAGAATAAGAAGAGAGAAAGAAGAATGATAGGGTTTTTCTATGATCATTATCTTCATCATGATTTATGAATGAAAAGAGAATGAGAAGATAATAGATTTAGTTTTTTGTATATGATCATCATCATGATTTATGAATGAAAAGAGAATGAGAAGATAATAAATTTAATTTTATAATTCATGGAGGGTGTTTTAGCCATTACAAAAAATAGTTGGATACGAGGTTTTGTTGATTACTATTTCAAAACCCGATCTTGTGATCCCTCAAAACCCAATGTTTGAAGCCCTTATAATAGGTTTCTTTCGAAAACAGAAAACATTGGAAAAATATTTTTAGGAAACATGTCTACCAAACGTGTTATTTAGTGTTTTCTGTTTTTAGAAACAGAAAATGGTTTTTAAAAACTACACCAATCACAACCTTAGTCTTTTTTATGCTACGCCAATGTAATTAATTCTGAATTCTAGTCCATGTCTGTAGGGATCGAGACACTGGGACAACTTTATCTCAGGGAGATTTTCGGTGAAAATCTCGGAATAACGTTTTCGAGTTTCATACATATAGTATGTTATATCAAAAAATTTCACACATATTGTGTATGATATATATATAATTAAATACCATCAATTTTTAAAACTAGAATCAATTCTTCATTCAAAATTGTAGAAAACTTAAAATCCGCAGAAATTTCAAAAAATTCAACCAAATATTCCGGCCAAGTCAACCGAGATTCAACCAAAATTTCCTCCCGATTTCGGTCAATTCCGGATGAATTCCGCCTCAGCGAAATCAAACATTCCGCTACCTTGAATGCTGAAAGAGAAATTTCCACGGCGAGATGTGGGCCATCTCGGCGGAGATTGACTACATAGTGCTACGCTACATTTTGACGTAGAATTCTAGTGCCCATAGTCCATGCTCTAAAACAAAAGTGGGTCTGGTTCAACAACCAATGGTTTGTAAAGAACGATTTTTTGGGGACCGTGGTTTTTTTGGGGGGACCATGGTTTTATTTTGGGTAAAGGCATTAGAAGTAATTTTAGGTCACCCCATATCTAGTTATTTATTTAATACCTAATCTACCCTCTTAATTAATTTTAGGTTATGATTAGTGAATGATTTAGTTAAAAACAATTAGTGAGATTAAATTAAAAGATGGGTTTATTACTAGTTGAGTAGAATTATTGAGAGAGTAGAATTAGAGAAGATGGAGAAAAACATGGAAAATATTTTTTTTTTCCAATTCACTAAGTTTGAGTATTCAAATGATGAAAACTCATCTGATTCTTCATCTTCATCCTCTCATAAATATTTGTTAATCTTCAAAATGATCCGGATTTGAACTGGATTTTGAACAGTTCTGTTACTTTATATGAAGAACAAGTAACCGAACTCATCTGAAGCTGTAGTTCGGTTGCCCCGTGAGATGAACAAGTAACCGAACTCATCTAAAAGTGTAGTTCGGTTACTTTTTCCAAACACGCAGGATACCGAACTCTCAAATAATAGAATTTCTAGGAGTTACAACGTTATGTTTGGTTGGTTCTCAACTAACCGAACTTTGGTGTACAAAGTTCGGTTGGTTCGCAAACTGCATGCACTTTTGATCTAACCGAATTTTATGTAATATAAGAGTATATAAGTTTACAAAGTTCGGTTCTTTCGCAAACTTGAACCTAACAGCTAACCAACCGAACTCTGAGTTCGGTTTCTGCGATAAAATTGTGAAGTTGCCGAACTTAACAAACAAAAAAAATGTGAAGTTCCAGCATCTATTGGCTAAGTTCGGTAACTTTGTAGTTTTAAAAGTTTTTGGGAACAAACCGAACTCTATTGGCTAAGTTCGATTATTTTGGAACTCAACATAGTGGCCACAACAACACAGTTCGGTTAGACTGGATTTGTTTTTTTTTCGGTTCTAAGGGTGGAGTTCGGTTACTTTGTAGTTTTAAAATATTTTGCGAAACAACCGAACAGAGAGTTCGGTGACTTAGTTTTAAATCCAATAGAACCGAATTGTTCTTCGTGTTCTTCATTTTCAAGAAGTTCGGTCAGTAAACTAGGGTTTTTTGGAAAATCGGCTTAACCGAACATGGCTCTGTAACTCCTATTAAAACCATATTTTGATGATTTCTATTCGATTGAAGCAATCAAAATCAAATTAAAGTGAAGGGTTTGTTGGAAAATACCTCCGGAGTGGTCCCATGGCAGAATCAGGTTGCGGCTGGCGTTTTATACTCGATAAAATTATTATGTAACCGAACTTAATTGTGATTGCATTGATGTTGTTACATTTCTTAAATAGGCGGTGCTGGTGGTGAAAGGAGGTGGTGGTGGTAATCGGTGGTTGGTGGTGGTGATAATCGGAGGTGGTGGTGGTGGTAATCGGCGGTGGTGGGCGGTGGTGGTGTTGGTGGTTGGTGGTGGTGGTAATCGGCGGTGGTGGGAGGAGGTAGTGGTTATATATATAGGTGGTTATTAGGTTGGTTTTAAATTAAATTAGGTTAAGGGTAGGTTAGTCATTTCAACGTTTTAGGACACCCTTATCACTATAGAGAAGGTGGCTCAATAAAACGATGGTGCCCTCAAAAAAAAAAACCATGATCCCTGAAAAATCATTCTTTGTAAAGAACTTTTCTTGTTTTAAACATTTACAGGGAGTGCACATGCATTTTGGACTCTCATAGAGGCTGCTCAAAGGTATAAAGATAAAGACTCCGAGAAGAAGTCGAACCCATAAAAGTTGAAAACCTAACTATCGAGGTTACTCTGAACTTGTATTGAAGATCTTTCTGCTACTGTGTATGTTATTAGGTAAGGTTTTTTATTAGTTACATATTGATTCAAATTTTAAGAGGGGGAACGAAAAAAAAATGATATCAAGCGTTTGATTAAATTCTTCATTGAGTTTTAAGTTTTGTCTTATAGGGTAGGTTGTAAGTTAGATATTGTTTAGTTGTTTGAAAATTGGTAATGGGGAATTCGTTATTTGTGTGGAAATGATTGGAGTAGGAATAAACCCTAGCTGTGTTAAGAATTAACGTTTTATGTCTTATTTCTACTTAATTTACCACACTTAATTGAATTTTTAAGGCGTTGGCACAGGAATAATAGTAGCTTAATTCAGCAGAACTCGAAGCAATTGGAACGAATTCTAATAGGAGCATGGAATGGAATAAGTTCTTGACTTGTTATTCTACTAGTTATTACTTCTAAACAGGCTTTAATTTGTCATTTCCTTCAGATTTTTATCAGTCTACTACGTTAATATGGATCCAGAGGCTTCAAGAAATGCTCGAGAATCGTTGGAACTAGCTTTTCAAATGTCGAACATTCTAGAAACAGGGTTGGATCGCCACACACTTTCAGTCCTCGTTGCTCTTTGTGAAAAGGGTTTGAATCCTGAGTCACTTGCTGCACTTGTCAAGGAGCTCAGAAGGGAACCACAAACTAATTCTACTACATCTACGGTTCCTACTCTTCCCTGATCAGGTCTACCTTCTTAAACCCTCTCTTGATTCTTGGTTTGATTTTTTCTAAAACAAGTTACAGGCAAAATTAAATTTGCCAACAACTAAATAAAAAATGATAGCAACAGATTTGAAATTTCTATCGATTATCTCGGACCATCTTCGTCTGCATTACAATCACTTTCTCTAAATTGAAGAGTAAGTACCTATTTATTGGGATTAACCTCTTTAACCTGACACTGGTAGAAACTGCAATGAACAGTATCCGTCAAACACTGTTTGATATTTGTCTGCTTGGTAGACTGCTGCAGTTACTCTTTAAAGAAGTTCGACTACCCAATTGTATAATGAGTAGGTGCAGATTATCGACTTGCGATACCGCAGTACTTTATCAGAATTTATCTTATTTTTCCATTTACAGAAGTATTTGGTTTTTAAAATGTAAGATGGTTAGTTGCAGGTTACGGTTCATAACTGGTCTGCAGAAAATCAAAGTTAGTTTTGAAGATTGTGCAGTGGAGCTACGGATGAGAGAATACAATTGCCCAGACTATGTGCCATTTAGTTTCCCATATATATTCTCCTGTTATCAGTTTCTGTCTAACAGCATAATGAGCATAACTATCAATTGACTTACACTTGCTATTTGCTGTTTCAGGAAGAGGATCGACCAGTTGGCATGGCCGTGTGTAGTGTGCACTGGATAGAATCAATTCACCATTCTCAATCTTCACCGTGTACATATTTTGTTGTTTGCCTGCTGCTCTAGTGTTGTTAGAACAGAGAGCTTCAAGATGGAGTTTAACAAAAGCGTCCAAGTACAACATTTTCTTGTAATTCTTTTCTCTTAATTTGAAAAGATTTAAGATACTGCTATGAAGAAAATAGAAGGGTGTGCCTGCTGCCCTTGCTCTGATTTTGTGTGGCGTTTTTGCTTGTTCTATTCCAAGTCTGCAACCCTACACTGTTGGTTTGTTACCATTGCAACCGATTAAGGTCTGAAAGAGCTCAATCATAAGGCAGAAATACTGAATGCCAAAAAACCAAATCCATGGACCTTTGGTTCGCCCAACTTCCATTCCCGTTATATCGGGTAATGTTTCTTGGGTTTTCCCGTAAAATTAGTGTGAAAATCTCATAGTGCATACTCATGGATGTTACAGACGTCACTTCAGATGATCATCTGGTTAAGGCATAATGTGGACGCCGGAATGGCTTAACAATTCAACTGTGAGAGAACTTCATCCAAATAAAACCAGAAAAACATAATTAACTGACGATGGCTTCTGGGATTCCTCAGAAATAATTTTTAAGCAATTCAGTAACTTTAAACCAAACCATATCGTAATTGATAACAGCCTAAATGTTTAAACCTCCGCAGTTTTTACATATCCAAGCATAAAACATCCCTAATCAGAGTACCAGGCTTGCATGATACAATTAAAATTTGTGACCATGAAATAGTCCTAGTTTCTAGTTAAAGAGATTTTCTTGGTCAAGGAAAGAGGTCCTGAAGATCAAGAATATCGGCCAGGACGCCGGCTGCTGTTGTGTCATTGCCTGCTCCTGCACCTTGAATGACCAAGGGCAACTCATTGTAGCACCTGCTGTATACCTCCAACTGCAAGTGCACCAACCAAAATAAGGTTATTTACTCTTTCACGTGTGTATATCAGTCTGTTTGTTTCGAGTGCATTAAAGAGAAATATAACACCTATCCTTTTTGAATCCTCTAATTTAGTTTCATATATTAGAAACATTTTGATGACATTTAAGCCCGAGGGCTTCACAGTCCACACATTTATTCTGACTATCAACAGAAGTACAAGATGAACATATACAATGAGAAGTTTACCACATTATCGCTTCCTTTCAATCTGCCCAGAGGAGAATCTTTTGGAAGTTCTTTGATCCCAACCTGACAACTGACAAGGAAAGAGTACTGCTTGTCAAAACAAAATGGGGTTCAGTAAAGTTTAGACAAAACAAAACATAACGCGAAGTATCTCTACTTGGAAATAGCACATCGTCTCTGCTTGAAGTATATTTTACGGTTTATTACCATAACAACTTGCTATGCAATCCAAAGACAAGAGGGAAACCAAAAAGGGAAAGAACCCTATAATGATTTTTTACAAAAATATCCTACAACATAAGGAATTCCTCTTTGTTATAGATCAAGAGAAACGTTGCATGTATATTAAATAATCAGTTAATATAGCACAAGAAAAACCAGATGATAACTGAAACTGTACTATTCCCCCACATTAACTTCCTGTCATGGATCTGTAGACAAGTAGCCCAGATAGCTTAAACCTTATTTCAGTACCTGAACTTTTCACCAGAAGGTGTAAATAGAAAAAGAGTTTAGCCATCTGGCCTATCTCACTTTCAATGAGGACTACCAGATATCGGTCCCAGGATTAGTTGAGTGCACAAAGAACCACAATAGCTTGACAAGTTCCAGGGGGGGGGGGGGGGGGGGGGGGGGTTGCTTTACTCTGCTTTTCCCTTAAAGAATTGATCTTCTTGCTCCAATTTTTTGAAAAAAACACTCACTAAGATATTTTGTGCTAAGTTAATGCAGATCTTGATTTAATTGTTGCAAATAATTATCCATAACTCACCATGTCAATTGAAGATTTCAGAAACAGGATAACATAAATCTGGTTATGTGGCAAAACAAAACCTTAATAACTACCTTGATCCCTCAATGGAACAGACATATCGGAGCACATTCCCATTTGAAGATGCTACTCCAAATCTCTTTCTGATATCATCATCCAGTGATGGAAGACCACTGGACAAGAAGTCCTCCACAGACATTTTATCAGGATCCATTTCATCCGGATATAAGCTTTCAACCTGCAAATTGGAAATAAAAATATCTTCCTCATTTGTTAAAATATAAGCTTCTTTCTGTATTGACAGAAAATCAACACAAACACATGGTTGGGCACAGAAAAATTAGTATGCCTAACCTTTATACTATCTAAATTGATCCGCCAACCGAGAAGCCGAGCAAGGATCAAAGCCTGTTTCAATATCATGAAAATTGACATTTCCAAACATAAGTAAAGCTTCTTGTGAGCCCGCTGTGAGCTTGATTTAACACAACTGTAACCAGATTTTTGATATGAATAATTTTTGGTATCATTATAAAATACATGATAGGGTTGCTCTATGATGCAATTCAACGCTATGCCCATGTTGATAAACGACGAAGGCTAACAAGTATTTAGGATATCAATTAACAGGAAATATGCACACCTTTCTAGCGACATCCATCCCGCCAAGGTCATCACGTGGATCTGTAGACAAAATACCAATCAGATTACACCAGAATTACATTTAGAATAAAGTTTCATATCGTTAAGTACAACAAGAAACCAAGACTTAAATATATTAGCAAACCTGGTTCGGTATATCCAAGGCCTTTAGCTGCTCTGACAACTTCGCTAAGTGGCTTTCCTCCTTCGACTTCACTCATTACATATCCTAGTGTCCCTGTTAGGAAAAATACCAAAAAACCATCAGAAAGCGTAAGAATATTAAACATAAATAAAACATTAAGTAGCAAACAATAGGCAAAGATTATGAAACAGATTCCTTCAACAAGTTGGTACCACTTAAACTTCCGATAACCCGATGGATGGGGTCTCCAGATGTAAGTATGCGATTTATCGATGCTATCACCGGAAGACCAGCACCAACCTACCATGATAAACAAAGCTACCAGTTAAGGTATAAGTTATGACCAAATTTTAACAATTTTGAAGAAGCATTTGTTAGGTATAATGTTTTAAAAGACACAATTTTGTGGATGCATAATAGACATTAGAAACAGCGATCAAGCCATTCAGCTCTGAAGAAATTAATCTAAGTTCAATTCATGTATCTCTGGAATGCTTGTCTTCTAAACCCCTCATAGTGATACTCACTTTGTTTACATTCCAGTAAAATGGGAACTAATGAAAAGCCGGAAAATGATTCACGATGTAGTGGAAGCCCTAGACTAGAAAGTATTACAACTCCAGGGACTGGATCATATGTTTAGTTTTCTACATCAAAGAACGGATATTTGAAACTTTAATTTAACTTTAAGTAAATCGACAGGATAACAAGGAAATCAACCGTCATACCTGATTTTAAAATTACAGTCACAGCTGCCACATCAAAGCTGATAAAGGGGTTTCTAACAAGCACCACATTGTCAAACTAGGAGCGCAGAATATATCTAATGCAAGTTACACACACACAATATTACAAGTTGTCATAGGGGAAGCTTCATC
The DNA here is from genome assembly GCF_003573695.1 of Papaver somniferum. Classification (NCBI taxonomy): domain Eukaryota; kingdom Viridiplantae; phylum Streptophyta; class Magnoliopsida; order Ranunculales; family Papaveraceae; genus Papaver; species Papaver somniferum. The sequence continues at coordinate 97,917,522 of NC_039358.1, forward strand.
AACCAAGAAAAAGGCAGAAGCAAATCATGTGAATCGGTATTGGGATGAAACATGCTACTTCCCGTTGACTGCAGGATGCTACTTTCGAGGCATCAACTTTCAAAAGGAAAACTTTTTAAATACCCCTCAAAATCTACCTTTTAAAGTATACCCTTAATCAACTTAAATAACACTCCAAATTCTAAAAGCGGAAGCCACTAGCACGAGTTGTTTCCAGAAGTGGACGCAACTTTATACAAGTTGCTTCCAAAAGTGGAAGCAACTTTCTCAAGTTGACTCAAAAAAAAAAAAAAGGTCAACCAAAATGGAGGGCATTTATAATATTCCCAGTTTCCCACCTTTCAAAATTCTCCATATATATGGCATACTCTTCCTCAAATGGTGGCAACACTGACAGAGACTAAGACCACGCATCAAGGAATTTCAAGATAAGCACAAGATGTCAAGATCAAGAAAAGCGCGGCTTTGTACATTATAAACATGACAAGAGACATTGTTCTCTAATACTAGAGACATGTAGTTGATTTTCTAATGTCCAAGCAACTTAGAATGATGATATACTAGGGACTAGGAACCAGAGTACACCGCATCACAATCTTTCCTTTAGTAGTTAGGTCTTGCTATAACACCAGCAAAAAAATTAACCAATTCTAAGTAACAAAATACTACTGCAAGACTTAACCTTCAAGTAGAAAGAGATAGTGTTACTTACAGTTGATTCATGTCGAATGCGCCGTGGGTGTGAGAACAACTTCTCATAATCCTCCTGCATGCATGACAAACAACAACATGAATATTAGACAGGAGATCCTCCAATGTACCCCTTCTTTAAACAAATATGACAAAGCCAAAAACTGCATGGTCAAAGAGGACCTTTTATGGCTAATTAAAAGTCCATTCTGTTTTAAATTGGTTACAAATGTAATTTCATTGATGAACATAGTTAGACAAGTTACCAGTGAAGATGTAAGAGGCTTCTTGTTTGCTAGCACAGCACAGCAACCAAAGTCAACAACTTTGGTTAGGATTCCAATGGTCTCAGAACTGGCAGAGCAATCAATAAATGCCAAACCTATTTGGAAGAAAAGAGGGTTTAGCAAATCAACGACAGCTGTAAAAGCTGCTACAGGCTGATTGCAGGTGAACCTCTACAGCTACTAAAATACTTTCACTCACAGTAAAAGGTGAACTTCACAGTACAGTCATAAAATTTTCAGAAATGAGAGTCTAATGCTCAAAATTCCACATGTGGCGTAACACTAAACATTCGATATAAACAAATCCACATCAAAACAACACCTTAACCTGGATATGCTACGAACCAGTTGATCTTCCGAGAAGTTTAGCAGTATCCAAAATTTTATCTGTAGATTCCTTTTTTGTGAATATTTGGCATTCACCTAGTACAAGTACAAAAAAAAAAAGAAAAAACAGTATTAATTGCTTAGTTACTTCGGTTAGTCAGATGAAGAATCCCAAGATGCTCAGGACATCAACATCACTGTTCAAAAACCTTAATCATAAAAACAAGCAAGCTAATTCATTACCACTTGATCCAAACAGAAAAATAAAAACACTGAACGAACATTGAAAGTGAAGTACTCAATAAGATATGACTAACTCTGAAATCACAATTGCTGAGGCTAAATATAGTGTCAGGAGTAACATGTTTTTCCTTCTTTATTTGTTTTTCCTGTTTGAAACTCTATTTCACACTTTCTCTAAAGTCAAATTCAGAATACAGTGAAAGTAATCAAGAAAAGATGAAATCTGCATTGACAGCAGAGGGTCATAATTCTTCTCTACTTGTATCCATAACGCAATCAACCTACTACTCATTTGTACCAATAAAAGAAAGACAGCAGCAGGATTCACTTTTTTTTACCTGAACGGGCATTACTGATAGTGGAGAGAGATAAGCCAGATGATTTAACCCGACAAATTTCCAAGAGCAATGAATCATTGAACTCCGATTTACTATCAGATACATGAGGTAAAACCAGAAATGATGTACTATCACATACACCCACAACTCGCAAGTGCAATCCCTATATATAGAGAAAGAAACAAGACAAGGTATCAGTTTTAGAACCCTAGATTTTTTTCTGCTTAGTCTAGATTACGAGACCTTCAGAATAAGCCTGAAAAAGAAATGCTAGAGAATCAAGTGTTTTACCAGTTTAGAGTGAAGGGATCTAGAGTTGATTATGTGTTGAATAAGCTGTTTTCCAACACCACCACACCCCATTAGAACCACATTTATGTTCTTCGTCATATTGTCTTCACTAGGCTTCCGTCTGTCAGCGCTCATTTGATTAATAAGAAACGGGAACTGATAGACCTACCGAGCTGAGAAACCCGCAGAATCGGTGGCCTCTCACATATCTGCGGGCACGCATCCACTGAAGCTGAGCAATGGGTCACTGTTTTATTGGTGGGACCCACAGATTTGTGACCTAGTTAGTAATTCTCCGAATCATTCCTAAATGATTCGTGAACGTATCTGAACTGATCCAACAATGATACTTACGAACTATTTGAACTCCAAACCTAATTTGCGGATTATATGGACCACACGAATGATTCGCGAACGTATCCGAACTGATCGAATCCGAATGATATTTCCGAACTAGAACTCCGAACCTAGTTCGCGCCCAACCTCGCTCTCCCATAGGGTAACTCTCTGACCAGAGTTCTGTTCATTGGTTTTTGTTTGATTTTGTATATACTTTATATTTAAATTCAATTATTTAGTTAAAATTTTCTATTGGTAGTTGTTTAACCAGTGTTTTATGTGTTATTTTTTGTCTAAAAGTATATAAATTCGTTTTATAATACATTTATGCGATTAAATTGTTTACTTCTTATTAAATAATCACGCTAAAATATCTTTTTCCATCTTATAAATCATATATAAATAAAATTAGCCTCGTAATAAGGTCATAATACTTATAAATTTATCGTATATATAAGCCGAATTTTAAGTGTCGAACTCACATTTGTAAAACGAATATGTACGTATGTATGCCGTTCCGAACTACTGTCCGAGCAACGAACCGTTGACCGGATTTTGAATGAATCCAACCAATCTGAATCCGTATAATTCTCGTACGTATGTCGTCCCGAACTACTACCTGTATCCCGAATTGCTAACTAGGGCCACGGATTCTACGGGTTTCTCTGCTCGGTAAGTTTATCATTTTCCAATAAGAGAAACATGTTCTTCTGGTTTATATCTAGGGTATATTAATTATATGTCTCTACTTTTAACACCCAACAAATATAGCCTTATACAACAATAAATATGTCTCTCCTTTTAATAACCTTATCTATTTAAAAGTAGATTAACTTAATACCCTCATTCATATGATATTTTTCTTTATTTCAAAATGGAACAAATTTCTTCCTCTCCCACTTCACCACCACCACCGATCCACCACCACCACCAACATTCAACTACCATTCCACCACCACCGTTCAACGACCACCACCTACCAACCGCCACAACCACTAATATTCCACCACCACTCCATCATCACCACCACCAGTCCTCCACCACCACTAGTCCGCCTCTGCCACCACCACTAGTCCGCCACCACCACCAACTCTAGTCCGCCTCCGCCACCACTAGTCCGCCACCGCCACCATTGGTTCAGATATTTTTGTATCAATAACAGTAGTTGATCCAAATAAAAATAGAATAAACAGTAGAAGTTGATCCAATTTAGGGGATCAACAACAGTAGTTGATCCAAAAAAATAAGGATCAACAGTAGATGTTTATCCAATTTAAGGGATCAACAACAGTAGTTGATCCCCTAAATTGGATCAACAATGAAAGTTGATCCATGTAAATGGAGTGAACTTGGCGTGAGTCGAACACGCATCATCTGACATGGAGTCAGTCATGCTACCATTACACCACAAATTCAACATTTGAAGAATTTTACATGATTTAAACTACAAGCATGATTATACTAATCCAAAAAAATGCTGTCAACAATAGGAGTTGATCCCATAAAAAATTGGGTCAAAAACGAGAATTGATCCCATAAAAACCGAAATCCAGAGATAACATGAACAAAGGGTAATGTTTGATCTTTGTTTCTGATACGTCTATATTGATCCCATAAATGGGGTCGATAACAACAGTTGATCTCATAAAAAATTGGATCAACAACAATTTAGGAATATCTTTCTCTAAAACATACCATGAGTAGACTACCTTCTTGCTCCGCCACCACCACTACTAATTAAGGTAAATGAACGTCGAAACATGAATTCAATTCCATACCATTTCTATCAGAATAGTGAAAATTGATTAGACCAGTCACTAAAATGTGCAATACAAAAAAAATGAATAAATCATATTTAAAAACATAATAGGTGTGACATAATTGCAGGCTAAATCATGCATTCATCTCTCAGGTTTAGAAATAAAAACTCCATTACAACCTTAAAAAGCTAATCCATAGTGTGTATTTGAGAGACCAGTGATGGAGTTCCCATTTGTCTGTTGAAACCTCAATTCGTACTACGATTGAAACATTCATGGATTAAAATGCATACCTTCTCCGTCGCCACCGTCACCACCATCATTATAAACATCCTCCACCACCACCATCGTCATCATCTAATATAATAGAGATTTTATATCTTCCTCCACCACCGCCACGACCATCACCTCTCTCATCATCGTCATCATCAACAACACCTGGCAGAACAAAGAACTGATATCCTCCTCCACTACCACCATTGCCGCCACCACCATCATCATAATCAACTAATAAAATAGATATTTATGAAATCCAATAAGAAAATAGATCAGATATCCTCCACCACCAGCATCATCACCATTAACGGCAGCAAAGAAAAGAGGGAGAAACGACGGTGATGGTGACGACTGTTTTTGGAAGAGAAAGCAAAGTGAAACTTTAGATCTGAAAATAAAAATAAAGAAACGATGTTTTTGTAAGCCTAATCATGGGTATTTTTGGTATTACTAATAAATTGATTTCCTTCTAGAAGGGGAAGGGATATAATTATTGTTAGTAGGGATAATTATGAAGGCCCATCAAAAACAAGGATAATTATCTAATTTCCACTTATATCTGACCCGACTAAAGCGTGGTAAAAAGCTTTGTCCAAATGTAGGAAAGAAAGTGGTGCCCATGGGAGTCTGGGACCATAGATTAGCAGGGGTGCTTTTATGGAAGCCACAGATGGGTGCTATATCACTTTTCTTTAACCTTTATCTCAGTCCCACATTTGGGCAAAAAAAAATTCATTTGCTTCACGGTAAGCATTTTCGGTTTATATCACTTCGGGATTTATTTTTGTTCTACATCGGGCTATCTTACTCGCGATCTTGATCTGAGTCGGTCGCGGACTCGTCAATCGTCACAAGTCAAACGTTAGATCGTTTGTTTTTTTTTTTTTTTTGTAACCCCTGACTCTCTTCCTGATTCAGTCCTAACCCCTGTTCTGATTCGTTTGATCGGAACAAATTGTCCCTGATTCATGGGACCAAACAATTGATTCGCGTGTAATGACAAAAATATTTTCCGTTTCTAAAATACATATTTCTTTTTTTTCTTCGATTTCATTCTGGACTATTAATTTTCATAAAAACGAAAACGGGAAAATCATAAAGATGAGGATGACGAAGGATGAAGAAGACATGGATTTAAGATCAACATATGTATTCATGTTATTCTCCTCTTTTTCTCATTCTGATTTTTTTTTATGTTTAGAAGTTTTTTCTTATGGTTTTAAGACAAAAAAACAATAAAAATTGGATTTTTTTCCGAAAAATTTCGTACAAACAGCTGTTATTACTATCAATTCCAATTTTTTGGTTTTTGTCATTGTTTTAGTATTGGATTTTGATTGGATTGAAAAAATGTGTTTGCTTCTCAAAGTAGTGGAGTTGTAGATGACCAAATGTTTATCCCCACTGCTTCTCCATCAAAATAGATTCTTTGGGGTTTAAATCGTTTTTGAACTTTGATGGACTTATTGATGAGTGTTTACAAAGATGGTTTATTAATTGAAATGATGAGGAACCTAAGTACATAACAATCTTTTCGACATCAACCTATATGACACGCACATTGTGTGATCTAATATATGACAGAGATTGTCAAGAAAATAACAACCACAAAGTGTACATTTGGTATATAAAATATGTGTCTAAACTGAATCTAACTGTGGGGATCAACCCAAGTATTTTGATTAACGTACAAGTGCAATAACTTTATTATAACTAAAATAATAATAATTATAGTACGAAAAGTAACATAAAGTAAAAGCACACAACAAGATTTTGTTAACGAGGAAACAACAAATGCAGAAAAATCCCGGGACCTAATTCAATTTTGAATACTCTCATAATTAAGCCGTTATACAAAGACTACTACTAATTTCCCATAGTTCAGACCAAGTAAACTAACCCTAGTTACTTAGTTTCCTCAATATCCTTGCGCCTACAACAAATATGGCCGACGCATATGAATCCTAAGATAAAATCCATTATCTAAAGTTGCTTCGCCTGCTTGTGAAAACTTCAAGCACTCAACTCAGTTGGATCATTTTCCCAAACAGTAAAGGATAATCTATATTTGGTAACCGCTATATCAATCTCAAGAAATAAATCAGAGATTTAGTTGAGTTAAACAAATGATCTTGTGTTTAATCTAATAAACTCTTTTGTTCGGTTTAGATCAATTAAGATCTAGATTATCAAGATAATCAAATCTAGGTTTACAACCTATCATATTTGGATCCTGAAGAAGACTACCAGATGATAGATTGTCTGCCTATAAGACTAGCAATAAAATGTTTATCAAAAGATAAACAAAGCTAAGTCGGATCCCGGCTGATTAAGTGTGTACACGAAGTGAATCACAAAAATCCAAAATAATAAAAAATCTTTTTGTTTATAAAGTCTTCGACTTTGGGTCGTAACAACTCTTAGTTGTGGTTGAGATCAGCTAAGGGAATCAAGTGCGTAGAGTCCTGCTAGGATTCAGAGGCGTAAGGAACGTGACTGTACCTTAGTCGGTGTGAGACTTGGTTAGGGATCAACTAAATTCCAGTCCGAAGTTAACTTGTAATAGGCTAGTGTCTGTAGCGGCTTAACACAGTGTGGTGTTCAAATCTGGACTCGGTCCCTGGGCTTTCCTACACTTGCGGGGTTTCCTCGTTAACAAAAATTTGTTTATATAATTGAAATATCACAGGTTGTGCGTAGTTCAATCAATTACTAAATCCAACCTTTGGTTGTTGATTGAAATTGATTAACACTTGAGCATCGGTCTTTGGTACCGTTCAAGTTATTTCTCATATCAATCAGGCTCACAGATCTCTACCTGTTCGATTGCAAATTATATTGAGAAATTGAGATATAATTCTTGGATATATTTTATTGATTGAGTCTGAATGTCTAGTTGATTCTCTTGGAATTATATTGGAGTTAGTCCATTCAGATTGTCGAACGAAATATTGGGTGTGGTTTTTAGACCCCCGCTTTTTCAATTGGTATTAGAGCATGCAAACACGTTAAAGACCTCATAAGTCTGTGTTTGTAGCAGTATGATTCTATGGACAAAAGTGTTATCTCTGTAAACATACCGCTAGTCTTCAATGGCTCGAATTACTTATTGTGGAAAATTGATATGCGTGCCTTTCTTCAAGCGCGTGATTTTCAATCATGGGTCGTGTGGTTAATGGCTATGATCCTCCAATGGTTACAGTAGACGGTGTAACTGTTGCAAAGGATATTGGTAGGTATGAGCCTGCGAGATTCTCGCTGCAAAGCAAAATTCTGATGGCGTAAATGCTATCATACATGCCATCACCTAGATCTTCAACACCATGTGACTACGTGCACTCGGTTTAAAGATGCTTGGGATATTTTAGAAACCGTATTTGAAGGGAATACCTCTGAAAAGGAAGCTAGGCATCAAAACCTAAATTATGATTGGGAAAACCTTCGTATGGATGATGAAGATTCATTTGATGAATTTAATCACAAATTGTCTGAAATTGTTAATGCATCTTTTGCATTAGGTAAGACTATTCCTGAAAAGGATATTGTGATGAAAATTTTTAGATCGTTGTCAGTTAGATACGATTCTAAGAAACATGTCATTGTTGAAGGAAATAACCTTGAAACTCTTTTCAGAAATACTCTTGTTGGGAAACTAAAGATTTTTTATCTTAAACTGAGTAAAAGAGAAAACTCCACATGTCTTGCAATCATGTTGCTACATCTGATGTAAAGTCTCTATGTCCTGAATTGATTGATACAAAGGATGAGAATTGCTTTAATTCAACTCTTTCATTGTTTGTTCAACAATTGAAGAAAACTCTTAGATAGAGGAAAAAAAAGTCTCAAAAAAAAAAATTCGACGTCAATCAATAAGAAGGATGAAAAATTTCACAAAGACTATGATAATGGAACTTGTTCCAAGTGCTATAAAAGTATTCACAATATCTATGGTTATCCTAATAAGGAGGTTAGTGAGTTAACCAAGGCATGGATGGCGACTCTTGACTACTGTCATGAGGAAGAAGTTTGTGAAAGTTATCTCACCTACTTTGCTGATTATCACACTTGTCTTTCTAACAGCTCTTATTGTTCCACGATAAACGATCTAACTTCCTGAGAAAACAAAATTGATCTTTTGACCAGAGATTTATACTCAATGAAGAGTATGTTTCAACTGGAAAAGGAAACATGGATTAAAAGGATTGATGATGTGGAATGTCAACTGAAAAACTAAGACAAGAAAATGCGACATCTGGCAACCGTGATTTTAAGAAGAAGAATCGATTATCTTCGACAAACTCTTTTAAACCCAATTAGCATATTACTCCTAAAATCATGTCTTTTTCAAACCTCTCTTGTAACGTTAAAGACATGATAAAATACAATGACATAATAAATCGTTTGTCACCCTTTGATACATGTGTATCTTCGTCTCTATGGGAACTAGTGATCCTCAAGACGGATTGAGGGAAGAATCCTATATTAGGAAGGAATCCTTATTTAGGAAGAATTCCTAGTAAGGAAATAGTTTTGTTCTAAGCAACACTCTTAGTTTAGGAAATAGATTCCCAAGAGGTTTGGGAAACCAAACCAAATTAAGGAAGTATACCTAGATAAGGAAATACTTCGTAGACAAGGTAATATACCTAGATAAGGAAATATACCTAGAAAAGGTATTATTCCTGGATAAGGAAATAGATTCCTAGAAGGTTCTGGGAAACCGTTAAAGCTATAAATAGAGATGTTTATCTCATAGCTAAGGCAATCTAGAGAGTGTTGTTTTACCCCTAAAAAAGGAGGTTTAACACGCACCTAGAGAGAAGTTTGTGAGGCAATTGATTATTGCAAAAGCAAGCTTAGCAAACAGTTTAAGGTTGATCCACTGTTTAAAGAGATTGTGAGCGTAATAGAGAGAAAATTGTAATCGTTTTCTTTTTCATAATATAGAGAAGATATATTTCTTCAAATTATCTTTTGTGTTCTATTTTCTAGTTTTCATCTATTATTATTTTGAATTTATCCGTTATAATAGTAGTCACCAAGGTACAGAGATCAATACGTATCAAGTTAATATCAGAGAAGGTTCGTCTCTTTTATGGTATCATAGAAGATTCCTGTGGTTTATGGTCTTCACTAGATCTCTCTACAAATAACTTGGTGAGTTACTCGAAAATTGGAATACGTTAGAAGAACAAGATGACCATGGTACGGTCGAAGTTAGATAAGGAACGATCGAATGGGAAAAGAATGCTCTCGGTTATTAATGCCGAACACTTGAAGTTGTTTGATCCACCGCTACAAGATGATGGTGAGGATGACAAGATGATTTTTCCACGTGTAGGAGACTTGTGGTTTGATCGAGAAGAACCAATCGAAGAAGATTGCATTATGGAGCGAAGATGACTAAGACAAGAGGAGGGGATATGGACGCTTTCCAAATTAGACATCGAGGTCAAGTTTCCAGCAAAGAGAGATAGTTCAGCAGGGCGAAAGGAACTCTCGGGTTCCCTAACCTCCAAATATAACTTTCACAGGAGTTCAAGTTCTTGAGGGGAGGCGCATGATACATGTGTATCTTCATCTCTCCGGGAACTAGTGATCCTCAAGACGGATTGAGGTAAGAATCCTATATTAGGAAGGAATCCTTATTTAGGAAGAATTCCTAGTTAGGAAAGAGTTTTGTTCTAAGAAAATACTTCCTAAACAAGGTAATATACCTAAATAAACAAATATACCTCGAAAAGGTATTATTCCTAGATAAGGAAATAGATTCCTAGGAGGTTTTGGGAAACCGTTAAAGCTATAAATAGAGATGTTTATCTCATAGCTAAGGAAATCTAGAGAGTGTGGTTTTACCCCTAGAAAATGAGGTTTAACACGCACACCTAGAGAGAAGTTTGTGAGGCAAATGATTATTTCAAAAACAATCTTAGCAAACATTTTAAGGTTGATCCACTGTTTAGAGAGATTGTGAGCGTAACAAAGAGCAAATTGTAATAGTTTTCTTGTTCATAATCTAGAGAAGATATTTCCTTCGAATCTGGTTTCTAGTGTGTTCTGTTTTCTTGCTTTCGTCTATTATTATTCTGAATTCCGTCTCTATAATAATAGTCACCAATATACAGAGATCATACGTATCACCCTTGTATAATAAATCCAGGATCACCCAGAGATGGTTCGCACAAAGGTTCTTGAAAAATCTTCTTCTATTAATTTACGTTACCAGAAGGAGAAAAGATAATCTCGTAAGAAATCTACATAATTTTCGAAAGAGATATTCAGAACCATTCACAGTTTGCGAAAATCGATAAACAAGGTTTTCGGAACATTGCAGGAAAGGAAGACGTTTACTCCTGATCTTTCCTCCATAAAGAGGAATCGGAAACAAGGAATAACGAAATCATCCTCTTCTCATAAAAATCCACCCGATCATTTATTGGATGGGAAAAATTACATTTTGTAATAGGATTTAAGAGTGTTTTTGTTTTTTTCCCTTGGACAGGAACCATAATCTTCAAAGAGGGCTGTGAAAAGATTTTTGTTACTTCTCCGCTGACTTGTTTCTGCCTTTCCTTCTTGTGCTCTAATTTTTGTTATTGAGCTAAGAACCGTTCCTATGTATAAACGGTTTACCTAATAATGTCCATTTTGGGATATCCAAAATTATGTTAGGGTTTTTGAAAAAGCGGGGGTCTAACAACCACACCCAATATTTCGCTTAGCAATCCATATGGACTAACTCCAATATACTTTTGTAGATGGTGAAATTTGGATAAGGGGCAAAAATGTCATTTCAACCCTATAGACAAAATTCAACTCTTATGGGAGAGATTAAATCCTTGGCCCTTAAGGCATCCTTAGCCACGATTTCTAGTATACATCCCCGCGAGACACTACTGGTCGTGATGCCGTGATTCCTAGCGCACATCCTCGACGAGATACTGCTGGTCACGTAGGTTATGTAGAGCGTAAAACGTCCCCGACAGACTTATGAACCAGAACAGCCACAATTCCAGCATGTCTTCGAGAGACGCAGCTGATTGTGATGCCATGATTCCTAGTATACATCCTCAACGAGATGTTGCTGGTCATGTAGGCTCTGTAGATGCGTAAATACATCCCCGGCGGACTTATGACCCAGAGCGGAGATTTTCATATCTCCTGTAAGCACGACTTACCCTATTTGAGATCAAGGACTGATTCCTAGTATATCATCGCGAGATACACTGGTCATGTATGCTCTAGGCTATGACTCGACTTACTGAGGTTTCCGAATAACTCTTAGGATATCCCAGCGAGATAGAATGGTTATTCTTCCTCCGGACCTTTTCGACAGACTCCTACAACATCCTTTCAGGATACACTGGTCTTGTTGGCCCATCATATGGACACATAGTTAATTCCTAGCACATCTCTGCAAGATACGCTGGTCAAAGACAAGTGAACCAAAGTCTCCAAGAGACATTAATTGGGCGTACAAAGACTTTTTCTCTCTCAGTACGAGTCCCAGCTGACCATAGAGAGATTCGTATTCGTTAAGAAAATCTTCGGAGAGATTTTGATTCATCTCCAAAATCTCAGAGAGATCCAAATCTCTCTGCAAAATCTCTGAGAGATTCAAATCTCCCCTCAAAATCTTGGAGAGATTCACATGATAGGCATACGCCTTACCTAGTGCTCAATCATATTTCTCAGCCTCTCAAACACACTCACGACTAGTAAATTGAGCCTGAACTATACATGTCTATCCAAAAACGTGGATAAGCTCTCTTGAGCTCCGCATGATCAACAAAGGGACCCACAAACAATAATACGATCTTCACATGACATATGTGACCGGCCATGGAGAAGGAGATCAGCCTCAGCTCCTCTCGCACTTTGTACACGATTCCTGGGGAATTCCATGCCTTTTCACGTGACTCATCCTAGTCATTCTCACAAATCAGAAAATATCTCTCTATCTTGGCCAACTCGGCTAAAGAGAATATTTATATCTCAACACATCATCACAAAGCCTGACTCAGCTTTACACAAATGGGGGGATAATAATTAGGGTTTTGGTCTGGTGGTCTACGACACGTGCGAGAAATACCATGCTTATTTCTCACTGCAGAAGAGAGTAAAGGAAGTGGAATAATGAGATAAACTCAACCTAGTTTATCCCTATCCTGAAGAGACGGGAGAATTGTTCTGCACGGCATGCAAAGAAATCCTTATCTTCGCCGACTTGAGATTAGAGAATTCAGCTATAAATAGGTCATCTATTTTTCCAAGCTACGATCATCTTTCTCATAACCTCTCAGAGAAATAACTTGTTCTCTGATCTCTCTCTTCATCTGCTTCCCTCCCTAAGACCAGCGCTAATCCTTCTTCCCTGTGACTGAAGCAGCCTTTGAACGGCCACTGTGCGTGTTTTAGGCGAAGATTGTTCGTGCTTAACCTCCCGTAACTCACTTTAAGAAACCCTAGAATCCCACTTCTAACCTCTCTCAAATTTTATGTAACTACATTTTGGCGACCACAGTGGGAGGTTATTCACTCAATTACAGATATCAATCATGGTCTCTTAGGAAGGAATACGATTCCACCTATCCAAAAACAAGAACGTTTAATTGATTCAGTCTATGTAAATCCATTATAGACTAAGCCGAGAGAGTTATCTCTACTAGCACTTTCTCTCTCTTTCGAGTTTGACCTTAGTGAATAGTTAGTGCGTCCCCGATCACATGGATCTCTTCCTGCATAAAAAAACGCCCTACTAACCTACTTTCATAGAAATCTACTACTAATCCTTGAAAACGGTGGATACGGACCAAGGAGAACTCCCGGACACTCAACAGAATCTTGCAAAATCTCATATCGACATCCAGACTTATCTGAAGACGCATTTAGAGTTACCAGTAGGGATAGATCCAACAAATCTAGATCGAGTACGAGTTTCCTAAAGAAGGAGTACTAAAACTGCTGAGAATAACACTGACGGGATCTTGCCTACAATCGACCTCACCGGAGAAGATAAATCTCATTACGAACGCGACAGAGCAAAGGAGCAACCATCCAGCCGACCTTATCACTCTTAAGGACCTTAAGGACCAGATGACGCTCTAAACTTGGAAATTCTGACGAATATTTTCTCCAAAATTCGTTTAGGTCAAGGGCCCTCAACCTGATCACAGGGGACTCGGGAAGTTTACTTCATTTACTATTTTACTTATAACTCTTTTATTCTGTATCAGATTGACCTAGTTCTTTTTCTGTCGAATTTGTCTGTTCGTCGTTTATAGGATAAACTTAGCGAAAACTTGGAAAGGTTCCAAAAAATTCGTGACCTAGACAAAAGCTTTGCAGAGCCACTTAAGGTCATAAATCGCCAGCCGAGATACATCTTGTCGTTTTCGTGTTTCAGAGGATCATGACCTGAACGCGACAAAGTATAAGATGAGACTAGCTTCCAAGACATTGTTTGGACAAAGCTCATGCTTATCTAAAGATTCAAAGCCACCGGTCGATATGCTATCTCAACACCCGTCCCGTCAGAAAGAAAATGAGTCCTAACGATTGTACGACTAAGTCTCGATGAGCCTCCATCTCGGCTACACAACGATTATCCAGTATCATTTTCCAATGGGACATCAGTTCACCCAAGAAGGAGAATATCTTCCCACCTGAACCTACCAATGGAAAAGAAATTTGAAGTGCCAACAATTCAGATAAAACTCCGTTACTCGACATACAACTACAACCAACTACCGTTATTGAAGTAAAGAAAGAGAAGGATCCGAGACCGTAGCTTTAGGATACATGTTACTCATTCAGGCGCATATTAGCAGTTCTCTCAATCAAAGTCTCTTCTGTCGAGAAAATCCAATTGACAGGTTATTCCATGAGTCAGGCTCAGACGCGGTGAGCGAAGGACAAGATATGACGATCACATACAATTTCCTCATGTCAAAAAACGACTCCTCCACGTGAAGAATTACCTAACAGATTCCCAGAGAACTCTTCCATCAATAAAACAAACAAAAAGTGATTGCGCAATTGAACCTAAATGTATCTATTACCCTAATTGTACAAGAAGGCATATACTACTCTCAAGTTCGGTTGAACATCCTCCCCAAAGAAGAATAAATCTCAACGGGTAATTTTACTACAGAAGTTCACATGAATCCCTGTCAAGACACCTTGTAGAGGCGGAATAACAACTTCATTTTGTCCACAAAGACACATGCGGAAGTATCTCGACATGACTCTCCAAAGACTCTCCAGACCACAGATTATCGCTTGCCCGCCTTGAAGATTCAATCTCGTACGCTACAAAGGCCTTATTTAATTTTCCAAATGTCCTGAGTCAATGAGAATCCCTAGTCTTATATCAAACTGGGGACTAACGGAGAATCGTGCGTCACATACTTGCATGGCCAACATGAGGTGGCCCAGACATCCAATTTTCATATAACAGATTTAGAAACGATCAGCGCAGGAGTCTCAAAAGATCGGGACACATCAAGACCATTCAACACCCCAAACCCACAACACAACATGTTATTACTTGGGATTAGGTGACTAGAGATCGGCCTTTAAAATTGTGAAGGGGACTTCTCTCGAGAAATCTCACATCTCTCTCTGGTCTTGTCGAATTCTTTTCCTTCAGCATCGGTACCCAGCAATTGCAACCATTTCCCAGATCCTGACCGAAGATAAGACGTTTTAGGGTTTTATACGCATGCATCAGAAATATATCAAGTAGAAGAAGCATTCAAATTATCCCTCAATAATAAATGCATGCAAGTGCAAACTAGGGTTCACAATCGGTTTGAAGAGGAGTCTATAGTCTCCACTATACTCAGACGCGACTCATACTTTAGTCACATGACTCGACGAACTAATACAAATGGGTAGAGAATTCTACAACGCGCCATTGATAAAATTATCCATCCATGTCTCTCCCACCATGTGTTAAAAGGGCATAATGTTTCAATACACGATCCAAGAGATATCATCAAAACACTTGAAGGAATTATTGCTAAATAGATCTGGATTCCGAGTTCAACTTCATATGGACATATCACCGGAAAAACAAGCTCCAAATCCTAATGTTTTTTTCCTCCAATAGATGAAGGTTGGTTCTTTTTTGTTCGATGGTTGGGGTCAACCACTGAAATCAGACGTAAAACGAAGTTTTTACAACATCTGGAGTCAGGATCACACAAGGAAGGAACTTCTATTACGAATTTAACTTAGGGTTTTCACCTACTCGCATACCCGACGGCTAAATCTAGGGTTGCATCAAGTTCGAACTCATGAGGGTCCCATTCCTTTACCAGATGCATATGGAAAAGGTTCAGAGAGAGAAAATATCAACCCTGGAGAAATTTTCCGACAGAGCCCCTAAATAAAATCTCTTGCTCCACGATCAGATGCTTTACTTTGGCCTTCACATCTCGATTCACATGCACACTGTTCATTTACCATATGCTCTTCCAGATTAAGAACCTCTCTAAAAACGAGGACCTTAATTCAACTCACTCCAACAGACTCTGATAGAGTTGAGTCATTCTAGCAGCCGTGTCACATTGAAGCGAAGATTCTCAGCAAGTTCCCTAGAAAGAAGACCAGGAGGGGTGATTTTTAAAAGTTTTATTTACTTCACTGAGAAACGATCACAAGTCATTAACTGGAGGGAAGAATGACATAATTTATCTCCTTCATTGTAGCAACATGATCGTACCTTTGTCGTATAGCCTTATACAACTCTGCAGATCCAGCATGAATACGGAGTTCCTCTACGAGTATGTCATCCGAGTCTAGGATTTATTTAGGACCAATGAAAACAAGACCACCAATAGGATATTCCATGACATTCAGCGACAGTGCTTCATCTCTTCGAGTTTCTTCAATGTGAGGAGTACTAATAACTGGGGATTGATAGACGCCTGAGTCATCATTGAAGGAAGATCTTTCTGTTCCATTCTCAATAGGCATATCTTGAGGTAATTCCATATCTTAAGTATACAAAAGTGGAAGTCAAATGAATTTCACGGAATATGAAGGTTTGAAGACATATATACGAAGCAAATTAGGGTTTTCTTTTAACGAATATATATATCAAGCCTCACAAGCAAAAAACAAAATATATCCCCATACTTAGAGATCCTACCCTTATTTAAATCCTAAGAAATCTAATCCATGTCCCTAAGGATACTCATAGGTTTTATTCAAACCCATATTCTTCAAAGAGCCACAGAAAATACGTTTTGTATAACAAAGGGTAAAACGTATAAGCACGCCACAGACACGTTTTGCCTCAAGAGGATCAAATTCACGACCTTTGACAATATAAGGAAGGTTAATTATGTTGTAACACTCCAAGGGGTAGTTTCTTAAGAGTCTCAATGCATCAAGGGTTCAAACGCAACAAAGACTCCTTTAGAAAGGGGATATCCGCACATTCCATCGTAAATACTAGAAAACTTATGACAATGCATAAGGAGTTTCAGGGTGCTTCCTAAGGAAAATATGTTCCCATATGTCTTCTAAACAACATATCAAAAGGGCGCCTTAAATGGACAAACGAGCTAGGAGATGTGGTCCCAACACCGAAGTAAGTGCAATATGAAAAACTCCTGAAATTTTATACGGGATTTCTAAAGTCAAAAGTATACATGGATTTGATTGGACAAACAAACTCGAAACTGAATCATTCTTTTTGCATTAGAAAGCTTATCCTCTTCTATTTCAAAGTTGGTGCCGGGAACTCAAATCGGAGTCCGTGTGAATATTTTACATTCATTTTCCCTAAGTGTCTCAAATCTGAAGTTTTATGACACTTAAACGAAGAGAATCCTTGACAAATACGACTACTTCTATTCATTCAATGGTCGAATAAGTATGCATCAGAAATGATTAAAGAGATATAAATTTCAAGACTTACCAAGGATGCTTCAATGAAAAATGGACGATGGGTATCTACATCAACAAACTCAAGATCATTAACTATTATTAGCTTCTACATCATCAATTTGAAGATTAATATGGTTTTGAAAGACAAACAAAGCTATCATCTAAGCAAGAGAAATATGTTCAGCACATTCATGCCACGATTATAATTCATTGGTAAAGAATTAAACTCAAACATTAAGTATACTAATACGGTTTCTTGCAATACCAGTTATACTTCGAACAGAAATAGGAATTCTGCTTAAACAAGGAATTTCAGTGCAAGTAGAATTCATGGGAGGAGGTGGACCGGTTTCTATACATTACCACATACAAAAATACTTCTCTTTTCAAAAAAAATTCAAAAAGGAAGCCTTGAAACAAAAGGAAAAGGAATTAGAGGAAATTAAGAGGAATTTGGATCAAATAAGGAAACTGAGGGTTTTTCTTTCTTTTAAAATCCCTCCAAGCCGTGTCCAAGCTCTCCCCATGCATTTGAATTCTCTCATACTCCAGTGGGACGTCACTTATTCTCTTGTAATTTTTTTAGAGGGATCAAAGTCGAAGAGAATTAAGGTTTTGAGGAAAATAGCCCTAATTTGGCTCAAATAAGGAAACTAAGGTCTTTTCTTCTTCTAAAAATCCCCCCAAGCCGTGGCCAACCCCTTATCATGCACGAGGATGCTCTCCTAGTCCATTGGGACGTGTTTTGTTCTCTCGGAATTTTTGCAGAGGGATCAAAGTTGAAGAGAATTAGGATTTTGACGAAAATACCCCTAATTTCAAAAATTTAATGAAAAAGGATTTATTCTAAAAAGAGGGGACCGAGCCTCTCCCACTCTCTTGGAAGGTTCTATAAGACTCTCTCAATTCCTTTTAGCTCATTATTCTTCAACAAAAATGAGCTCATAAGGGATTTTGACCAAAATACCCTTATATTGCGATCTTGAGTATTTTCAAAGAAGAAAGCCTTAATACATCTAGGGACCGACCAATCTCTCATATACTCATTCCAAAGGCATCATACACGTGAATATTGAGTTATCTAAGTTTTCGAAGAAGAACGGGATTGACACGGAATCCAGAAAAGCAGAATTTCAGGGAAAATAAAGGGAATCTGGCTCAAAACAGGGAATTCGGGTTCATGATTTCCAAAAGCAGAACCAGAAGCGCTAATCTCTCTTTGAAGACGAGACTATGCCTAGGGAAGTTCCATGCCTTTGTCATGCTAAATAAAATTCAAGCTCACAGTGGATTTTGATGAAAATACCCTTAGTTTCAAAAAGTAAAAATGAGCCTGATTGGTACAAGGGATTAAACAAGCTCTCATCACACAAGGTCCTGACCTCAAAAGATATTTGCGCACCTTCCAAGCCTCGTTAAGCCTCTCCAGAGTGTCTGAAGGAGTCAGACGCGAAGAAAAGAGAAATTAGGGTTTAGGTACAATACAAGCCTGAATTCAGAATTTACATGGGATATGGACTCCGTAACCTCAAAAGTAAGTACCTATCTTTTTTCACGGCTCTTCACCAACATCAAGGCCATCTATAGACCGTTCAAAAATTCTATCTTCCCCAAATACTCGCCTATACAAACTCAGAAGCTTAAGGATGCACAAAGAGAGAAAATTAGGGTTTTGACCATGTAACCCTAATTAAAAAATTCCATACGATCAAGACACAAATTTTGTCTCATCAAGACTTCATTATCATGTCATTAACGTCAAACACCAAGTCTCAGGAAATTCCAAGGTCCGGGATCGATTCCAAGATCAGAGTCACAACAATGGAAGGCTAAACATCAATTCAGGGATTCTGCAAGTCTAAAAGGACGATCGAATTGTAATTGCGTACGAATGATTTGTTACTGTGAATACCAATATTTTGCAGAGCACATGTCACGATCTTAGTGGCCGCATATGTGTCTAAAACTGTATAGCCTTCACTAGACAGAGGAGCCTGAGTAGCAAGGCATACCTCTGCAGATCTGCTTTATATCATCCCAAGAGAAAGGACGTGAACGGTCAATATAAAGGAAGAAAAAGGCTAGTCTACATAGGGTCAGCTGGCAGAGGGACACAGGTAGATGACGCATCCAATCATCATTAAATGCTCTGATTCTTATCTACACGCATGAGTCAAAGCACGTGGAGATAGGAAGCATGTCAGAACCCGATTGGCGGAATCAAGCGGTGAACAAAAGTACAACGCGCACTGAGGCTGGGTAGTTCCCAAATGAACGTGGGTCAGCTGAGGTGGCGAGATACAACTGGAGAAGCATGCGGTGGACGAAGGTACCACTGGTACGGAAGGTATATCAACAGATGATGGACCCAGAGGCAGCAAAGATATACCAGGAGCAGAAGGGTCTATAAATACCAAGCTTCACCAACAAATTAAGGGCATTCAATATCTAGGAGAGAAGATCTAGTCTTAAGCTTATACCTCTTTAATGTTTAGAACTTCAGTAGTTACTTCAACTTGATTTCTCTCTATTACTTTGGGAAGCATTTAAGATCTTTGTAACCACCACATACTTAATACGATTCTATCACTCATTACCCCGTGGACGTAGACAAATGTCGAACCACGTTACATCTTGTGTCTCATGATAACTTAGAGGCTTTTACATTAATCTTATGTTCTTTGTTATTATTGTGATATTAGATACCATTTATTAATTAGCTTAATCAGTTCAACTGAGGTATCGATACTCCTTAGTATCAGATCCTTTGAGCTGTACACATCACGTAGGCTACGGGAAATCGAGTAGTCACAGTTTGGCGCCCACCGTGTTTTTCTCAAGCACCGGAGTTTAGACACAGTTTATATTTTTATTATATATCTTCTGAAACGAAGGGGTCAGTGTTTCAGCGGTGAATTTCACTCTCTAGTGATTCATTCATCCATTTCTTATGTATGTTTTTGGAGTTCATAGCCTTTAAAACCGTGCCACACTACAGATCCAAAAAAAACTTTCAAAAAACACACTCACAAAACGCCAAAATGTTTGTTTTTTACTAAAACAGCACACCACGTTTCAGATCTGAGAACCTTTGACTGACAGAGGAATCTCAATAATATTTTAAGGATAAAAGATCTTTTAACGCATTTAATAGCCCTGTTTTTTCGCAAGATCTGACACCCCTTTTTCATTGGTTTTCGACGTTTTAAAGGTTTTTTTCCCAAGGGTGTCATAAGCATTTAATACCCGTCTTTCAAAAGCTTTATTTCGGTCCTTTTCTGAAAAAGATGCTTAACAGTCTTTGTGTGTCAGAGCATTAATTGCTACTTTTAACGAAGGCACCCAAGTAGCAGAAATTTTTCGTCTTTTCTGTCACCGCAGGTTACCAAGAACCAAAGGTATGCAGAAACCAACTGATGCACCAACAAGCTCACGACCAGCTATCACAAGAGGGAGATCCCAAAATCCATCTCAAGCAAACCAAAGAAACGAAAGGGAGGACAGCCAAAGTGAAATAACAAGAAGAACAGTTGCTAACAAATCACCTATTCCTGCTGAAGGGATGGGGCAAACATCAGGAGCTCAACCAATCTACGACATGTCGTTACCGGAGCATGCAACTACGACAAAGCCACATGCGGCCAACGCAGGGTTTTCCAGAACCTTAGCCCCTAGGGGACGAGGGTTGGGAAACCTAACTCCAAATCAGATAGATCCAAACGCGCCAATATAGAAGGAGTGGAAAACTCCGAAAATCCAGACAACAGCACTCCTCAGGGAGGTGGAGCCCACAATGAAGATCAAATGGCGGCACAAATATCAGTTTTGTTACTCCGTAACAAGGAAAACGAAGATTCCATGCACAACATGGCTCAGGAGAATCAGAACCTCAAAGGTATGTTAAACACACAGATCGAAGGTTCCCAAACTCACCCCCCGCAACGGAGGCGTGACGACGGAGCTATCTCAGGAAGACGAAGGGTGGATACCAACCCACCAAAGGCGACTCAACCTAGAGGAGCAAACAAAGCACATCACGATCCATACGAGACTGATTCAACATACAAGCCCTCCCAAAGCTACTACGACGAAGCATTTTCTAAAGATGCTCACAATGTGAACATGGTCATGAAACAAATGGAGAAAATGCGGAAGGAGATCCAAGGCTTAAAAACTGGTCACGCAGGCGCGCGATTGGAAGAGGTACTACAGGAAGCAACTACGTCTCCGCTATCCTTTTGCATTTTGAGGGAGTCTTTCCCTCCGAAATGCTCGGTACCTACGTTCCAAGCATACAATGGTACCTCCGATCCCGCAGCACACCTACGGTATTACACTTGTGTTCTTGCCTATTGGGAGAAAAACGAGGTAGTAATTTGCAGATACTTCCAAGCAAGCTTAACAGGATCATCACTAGCATGATATGACAACTTACCAGCAAACTCAATTGACTCCTTCGAGCAATTGTCCACGGTGTTATTTGGAGACGTACATGTATAACAAATCAACAAAGGCTGGGTTAGATAGGTTATTTGCTTTAGCCATAAGACCCCGCGAAATACTAATGCAGTACACAGACAGATGGAAAAAGACATGCCAAGCAATTGGGAAAGTCAATCCAGAAATTAACATAAACTGCTATAAGTACGGACTTGACATAACCTCAGCCATCTTCGTGGAGCTCCACAACAAAGCCTTAGATTCTGAAGGCGAGCTCAGAGTTGTCCAATACCGATACATCAGACTCGAAGAAATCCAGAAGGACAACCCCAGGGCACAAACAAAGACAGTAGCAGCTCCACAAATGACCAACTCTCTGGAACCAATTTCGGAGATACCTAAGCGACACAACGAAGCAGGGGGCAGAGCCAGATCTCGAGACAAGCGATCCAAACACGGAGATGGAAAAAGGGGCAAAGGAAGAGAAGGATTTGCAGATAAAGTGTACACGAAGCTGAATACAACTTTTTTACACATCCTCAGCAAGGGGGGAGCAAAGCCGGGCTTTCCTAACCCTAATACTAAGGGGAAGCAGCCTGACATAACGAAGGAATCTAAGGAGTACTGCGCATACCACCAATACTATGGGCATACCACTGATTCATGCTACCACCTCCGCAATGTGATTCAAATATTCATTGATGAAGGTAAATTCATGGAGTACGTACAACTGCAGCCAACAGAGACGGAGGACATCCCAAAGAAAAGGGTTGAACTACCCCAGGATGGGAAATACATCAACATGATCACCTTCTCCAATGGAGGTCAAGAAGAGATGCTCGAAGATATCCTAGAATTAGCTCGAAACAGAAAGAAGGTCGAAGCCCACGAAGTATTCAAGCTAAGCGAACCACCTTCTAGCACTTGGGAGGACTGAATGGATACACCATTGACCTTTTCAACAAAAGATGTCAACCAATAAGTGGAAATGCACAACGATCCACTGGTAATCACCCTCCCAATACATGAATGGAATGTTACGAAGGTCTTCGTCGACGGAGGCAGTTCGTTAAATGTGTTATTTTACGAACCATTCCTACGTATGGGACTGACAGCAGAGCAGACGGATTCTTCCACTTACACGATATATGGGTTTAACGGAGCAGTCTCTAGACCAAAAGGAGAAATTGTTTTGCAGGTACACGCAGGACCCTTAGTAACCAGCACACGCTTCTGCGTGGTAGAAGCACCTTCGCTCTACAATGTGATCATGGGCAGACTATGTGTCCATAGATTACGAGGAACAGCTTCAACGTATCATCAGTACCTACGCTTCCCCACACCTATGGGAGAAATGAATATCAAAAGTGTCCAGCAAGACGCGAGGCTATGCAATTTAACAGAAATCTGACTCAACGAAGAAAGAGCTGCTGCTCAGCAGCATGAAAGAAAGAGGCGTAAAGCAAATACTAAGGAAGTGCAGAACGCAGCACCCTCCGCACACAAGGACGCCTCCGTACACAAGGATGTCTCAGCACCAGAAGCAAACACCGCCACCAATCCAGGTGCAGACATCTCCACCAAATAACAATTACAGAAAAGCACTCCTTACATCTCCTCGCCAATTGAACCAACAAAGAAAATCAACATCGGAACGGAAGCAGAACCAAAGATGTTAAGCATCGGAACGTTGCTTGAAGATGAAGAGGAAGTTCAGATACAAAGGTTACTAAAAGAATACCCAGATGTCTTTGCATGGTCAATGGAAGACATGCCAGGAATTGATCCGAACTTGGTCTCACACCACCTTCGGCTCAAACCGGAGATACCACCATTCAAGCAACGCATACGTAAGGTGGCGGACATCTACCATGAAGGGGTAGAAAAGTAATTACAAAAGTTACTTAAAGCAGGATTTATACGAGAAGTCAAATATCCCACGTGGATATCCAACATAGTCATCGTTCCAAAAAAGAACGGAGGCGCACGCATTTGCATCGATTTCAGCAATTTTAAAAAAGCGTGCCCAAAGACAGTTACCCACAATATTGACCAACTGGTCAATGCAACAGATGGTCATCAAAGATTATCCTTCATGGATGGATACTCAGGATATAACCAAATAGCCCTTGCAGAAGAAGATCAGGAGCACACTACGTTCTTTACACCACGAGGCTTGTATTGCTATACAAGGATGCCTTTTGGACTAAAAAACGCGGGGGCAACATACCAGCGATTAGTAGACAAAATCTTCAAGCCATGGATAGGCAAGATACTGAAGGTCTACGTAGACGACATGCTTGTCAAAAACAAAGAAGCAAAAAACCATCTCTCAGACCTAAGGGAGATATTTGAAGCTATGAGAAAATTTCACATGAAGGTAAACCCGGACAAATGTACGTTCAGAGTTACCTCAGGAAAATTCTTAGGCTACTTGGTCACCAAACGAGGAATCGAAGTAGATCCTGAAAGGGTCAGAGCAATAATGGAGATGTCATCCCCGCAAACGCTAAAAAGAGTACAAAAGCTAAACGGAATTTTAGCTTCCATGGGAATATTCATATCCAGGTCGTCAGATAAGTGCACAGCGTTCTTCGATACGCTAAGGAAAGGAAGCAGGTTTGCATGGACCAAATAGTGTGAGCAAGCTCTTCACAAGATCAAGGAATACTTAGCATCAATACCCATCCTGCAAAATCCGGAGCCTGGTGAGATACTCACCCTATACCTAGCAGCAACGAGCTACGCTGTAAGCGCACTATTGGTAAGAGACCAAGGCAAAGAAAAGCCCATATACTATGTTAGCAAGACACTCAGTTCGGCGGAGCGTAACTACACCAAGGTGGAGCAAATCATATATGCCTTAGTAGTAGCAACAAAAAAGCTAAGTATATATTTCGATGCGCACACCATCAGAGTTTTTACAAAAGCTCAGATAAGCCAAATCCTTGACAGCACGGAGAAGATCGGAAGATTCGCAAAATGGAATGCCATGATCAAACAGTTCCATATAATCTTCGAAACCAGGAAAGCGGAGAAATCACAAATCTTGGCATACTTCTTGGCGGACTTACCTCTAAACGACGAAGCGGAGATAAACGACATTCCAGGAATGGAGGAAAAAAAGTCGGAACCAGAAGAACTCTTGGAACCGCAGAACGCACGAAGGTGGGAAATATTCGTAGACGGCTCCTCAAACGGAGAAGGAGCAGGCATAGGGATCGTGATAAAGACCCCTACTGGAGACCGACTCATCTATGCATTCAGGTTAGAATTCGAGCAATACACCAATAACATCACGGAGTATGAGGCAGTCATACATGGCCTACGATTGGCACAGGAGTTGGGCTTGTCATATGTTCGTTTAACTAGTGACTCGTAGCTGGTCATTAGACAAATAGAACTCAAGTATCAAACTTTGGATCCAATATTATCTTCGTACCTAAAGCTGGCATAGGAGCATGCGGCGAAGATCAACGTCGTGTTTAGGCACGTCTGCCGAAAAGACAACAGACACGCAGATGCCTTAGCATTCATATCATCAATGTTGAAGGACAAAAATACTACCTCAATCCAAATTGGGAGAATTTATGAACCTTCGATAGATGGATTAACCTCCGCTACCGAAGGCACCTTAGTTGTCCAAACCAGGGCTATGAGGGAAGCAGAAAAAGAAAAAGAAGACGAAAGAATGGAGGAACCAGACAATGAAGCCGAGGAGTCTGACGAAGATAAACCCATGTCAGGTGAAAATAATAAAGATGAATCTGAGGATGATTGAAGAATTCCAATTCACGAATACCTCGACAAAGGTACTTTACCAGCAGATGTCAAGGAGGCACGAAAACTCACGTCAAAAGCAGCAATGTACAGCCTGCGAGACGGGGTATTGTATAGAAGGTCATTTCTTGGACCTTTGATGCGATGCCTCTCACAAACCGAAGGTAAAAGGATATTGCATGATATACACAGCGGAAGAAGATCACTAGCAATCAAAGCTAAAATGCAAGGGTACTATTGGCTGAGCATGGACGAAGATGCGAAGAATGTAGCAAGGCGTTGTGAAAGATGCCAATGCTACGCAAGAAAAATCAGAGCGCCAGCAACGGAGCTTAAATCAGTCATCAGCCCTTGGCCATTCGCCAAATGGGGTGTTGATATCGTTGGACCTTTGATTAGAAGGGTCGTCAAAAAGAGATATCTTATTGTAGCTACGGATACTTCACCAATGGTGGAAGCAAGGGATTTGAAAGAATTAGGGACACAGATGTCTTCAGTCTTGTTCGAGCAAATCATCCGCCGGTTCGAATACCAGCAGCCATAGTTCTGACAATGGCAAACAATTGGAGGGAAGAACAGAGATATGCTCTTTAACGCCTTCAACATCAGAAAAAAAATCCACTGATAACCCTATGAGCAATGGACAAGCGGAGGCCACTAACAAGACGATAACGAGGAACTTAAAAAGAAAAGTTGGGGCATACAAGAAGAGATGGTGCGAAAGCTACACCAATGTCCTATGGCCTACCTCACTACAAGAAGGGCATCCACGGGAGAATCTTCATTCTTACTAACCCTACGGAGCCGAAGCAGTCACCAACGGAGATTACTGCCAACGACAAACAGAGCGTGGAAAAGACCTAACACACTGACCTCATTGCTGGAAAAGCTCGACACCTCGAAGAAAGGCGGGAAATAGATTTGCAAAGGATGGTGAATATCAGCGAAGGCTAGCTCGTGAATACACAAGCGGGTAATCCCTAAAAACTTTATGGTAGAAGATATGAGTTACGTCACCAACCCACACTCCGAAGAAATGGGGAAAGCTAGCTCCACGTGGGACGGACCCTCCATCTCATACGACATTGTGGAAGGTTCATACTACCTAAGGAACCTCAAAGGGGAGTTATTAACACACCCTTGGAACGCATGTACCTAAAGAAGTATTACCGTAAGAGAATGGTTATCATCAGAGAAGAAGGGAAGGAGCGGAAGCCCACCATGTCTATCCCTGATCAAAGGTTTACCTAAATAATCAATGAAAGAATTTTTTGCTAAGAGAAAGTGTATGTTGATTAAACAAAGTGGGTTAGATGGACACCCTCCGTCAGAATTGACGATGAGACAAGGCACGACATAAACTGCGCATATGTCAATCTCGGATCCTAAGGGCAAACGAATCCCTCCAAAAGGCAAATAATAAGCAATATATCCAAAAGAGATACCTTGTCGAAGTAAGAAAAGCAATCACGCTACGCGTAGGGTTATAGGAAAAATATTGCCCACGTAGGAACTCGCCACCACGATACCTCCTGGCCAAAGGATACTAACGTAGACGATGAATGTTCCACCAAAGGTTAAAAGATAAAAATACCTTAGCACCTAGTGATGACTCGAACGTGAAAATAATTAGACACAATACGTCTACATATATATATATGAATTTAAAGGTACCATAATAGAGTTACCAAAAGAAGACTAACGCACCCCAAAAGTTGCAGGTGACAAAGGTCCGACAGTTACAAATAACGGAGCATTGTTTCAAAAAAGGAGACAACGAAGGCCCCTCAGCTGGGGGCATAATACAACAAAGGAGTTCGGTTAAAAACGAAGTCAGCATAACACAATCAAGGATAAGGAAGACGGAAAGGTGACACCCTCCGCTTGGATCTAAGCCTCCGCAAGCATTGTTGATATAATCGATGGCAAACGCTTAAACCGCGCCTCCATCTCAGAATCCTGAGCTGACAGATCAGAAGCCGACTTCTGACGAAGCTCCCTAAGCTGAGCACTGAGTTGATCGTTAGCTCGCTGAAGAGCCTCAGCCTTAAATTTAGCAACATCAAACTGGCGAGATATTTCCAACTGGGATATCTGACCCTCGAGGTTGCTGATCTTAGCATTTGCACCCACCAGTTCTCTTGGAGACCTACGGATACGAAGGATATTAGAGACAATGCAAAGCAACTAAAGATACGAGGAATACTACGAAGGGAATAGTCATCCTAAGCTACCTCCGGCATGGATATGGACTCTTCTAAACTATGCTGAGCTTCACAAGGTCCCCTCAGCCGTATCAAGATCATCCAAAAGGGTATCCCTTTCAGTCCGAAGATCGTCAACATCTATGCGGAGCGACGCATTCTCAGAAGATAAAGCTCGGTACACATTCTCTAACTCTTCAAATCTTTTTACTAAGGATGCATGAGACATAGAAGAAGGCACAAGCCGACGTCGACAAGTTTGTTCTTAAGGGAGCAGACCTCGGAGGTCAATACATTACGCTCTGCAGTGACCTTGGCTAAAGAAGCGCAAACATCTTCAAAATCAGCATGATATTTCTTATGAATAACTTCTTGAGCAGAGAGACGTTTCTCAACTAAGGCAATATCCTCCATCTGCTTTAAAATAAGACCTTATTTCCTTCTAAGGGCTTCGTCACACTCCTTACGAAGGGCAACCATCTGCTTCATTAAATCAGCATTATGGGCAGACTCAAGGGAAAGCTGGGCCTCATTATGAACAGTCACATTCATCAACCTATCAGACTTCTTTTGGTAATATCAGACGTCGGAGGTTAGCTTAGCCACTTGATCTTGGAGATATCTAAGTTCACTAGAACTACTGGCTGGCAGACGAAGGTTGTCTCAGAACCAAGCAACCACAAAGTAAAGAAACAAGCTAAGGAGAAGGAAAAAACTAACCAATAGATTTGGAGGACTCAATGGCTAAGGCAGAATCAGCAGCTTTACGACCCTCCTCGGCAACCTTAGCAGAGTTATTATCTCTCTCAAGAGCCAATAAGTAAGCTTCCAGAGACCTCTGCGTCTTCCTCAGGTCACCCTCCAACGAAGATATCCTAGCAATTGAAGCAGCATCACTAGACGAAGGCTGCTGAGCAATAGCAAGGGCATAGTCTTGACGAGCACGCTCCAGCAGGGAACTCTGATGAGTACACTTAGACCTATATACCTTAAACAAGGTATAACTAAAATCTATTTGCTTGCAGAGCTGCAAACAAGGCAGTATGAGAGCAGGCGAGGGAGTAAATCGAGAAGAAAGGCGACAAAGTAAGAATCACATACGGAGAATGCTGAGAGACGAGGGAGAAAGCTGGCGTAGGTATCCATAAAAGCTTTCATTTCTTGAATGTTACCCCGACGGATCTCACCAAATCTTTGAATAGAGCGAAGACAATTAGGATCAAAGAACAAGTCTTTGGCAGCACGGTACTGAGCAGACAAGACATCCAACTGCGAAGCTATCTCAAAAGAACTACCAAGATGATGATGGTCAACTCCAACAGCAAAGGGACCCTTGGAATTACGAAGGATGGCCTCAAGAATAGCATCATCAGAGCTACCTAAGCTCAAGCTCTCCGACATTCGACCTTGGCTAGACTCAACAACTGCACCCTCGTTCGTTTGCACGTGAGCAAGGGGAACGACAGCTGAACCCTCACCACGACGGAGGGATGGCATGGTGGAAGAGCTAGGAACAGAAGGAATAGCCTGAGAGCCGCCCAAATCCATATCACCAGCAGAAGGAAGATTTCCCAGTATGGCCCAGTCTGGTGACGAAGGTGGAACTCCAACAACTTTGCTAGCAGGGGCAGTAGAAACAGACCGAGCACTCCCTATTGAAGAAGGAGCAGCATCGAAGGAGAAGATGGCTAGTGAAATCACAACTTTCTTCTTATGCTGAGAATCTGAGCTACCAGCCCTCGCCGAAGGGGCAACATCCTTAGCAAATGAACCACTAGATTGGAGGGAAGTAGCGAGATATGAAGGAAGGATCTTCGAAGCTACAACAGCAGCTCCAGAAGTAGCATAAACGGTCTTGCAGGGAGCAGAAAGCGAAGGCATCTTCAAAGACAACGTAGGCGCGGGCGCTTGAATACTAACAGGCTCGATCAACTGAGGACCGACACCAGCAGGGAGCTTCTCACCCTCAATGGAAGCAGCTCAGACTGGGCTAGGGTTATCCTTGGAAAAATCTTCTTCAATGTCATCCAAGTGAGGACAAAATCCAGTATCCTCGATATCCTCCAAATCTTCGTCAACAGGTTCCTCAACGGCGGCCTTAGGGTCATCATCCAAGGCATCAAGATCAACCACGATCTTCAGCTTTCCCTTCCTCTGATAAGACTGCAAAGAAACACATGCGACAGCTAAGAATCATGGGCAAGGTATTAAGGAATATATAAACACAAAGGTATGATCCTTACCTTCGCAGGTGTACCAGACGAAGCCTTCCTCTTCCTAGTCCTGGTGGCCACGGAATTACCAGCAGAGCCTTGAGCAGTCCCAGCAGAAGAAGCAGGGGCATACTGGAAGCCATAAAAATAAAGACACTAAAGTTAGCAAAGATACCATAGCAAACGAATCTATCTAAGCAGGACAAAGGCGCTACAACAAGGGTACCTCGTGAGAAGCAGCAGGATTGAAAACCCAAGGATGATAACCATCATACTTCTCAAGCAGAGAACGAGCTGAGCGAGGAACCGAAGGGTCCGCAGTGGTAAAACCATAGGCCCAAGGACCAACCACATGAAGGGGAGTACGAGCCCAACGGTCACCATGATCAAGACGAATGCGGTCAGACTTTAGCAAAGATAGCCTAGCGGAGTATGGGATCGTAGTCAAACCGGTCTTGTCAATTTCCTCCAGCAAAACGAAGGCTGTTACCTTCCCTAATCTGCCTAGCAGTAACATAGATGCGACGAGGGCCAACGCTCCAAGGAAGAAGGTTAGTCTTTTGAATAACATCAACATATGTGGCATTGAAGTTGGCGGGAGTATAGTCTTCTCGCTTAGATCTCCCCTCAGCAAAGGGATCATAAGACTCCAAGGTGGTCTTGCCCCTACTACGGTACCAGCACTCACGAAGGGCACGCCAGTAATTACCAGTATACTGATAGATTCCTCGAACTTGAGTCTTGTTCGCGGGGTCATCCCTAGTGGATAAGACATCGTAGTAGAAAGAATCCTTTCTACTATAAAGAGGAAGAAACATACCACCGGCCAGCTGACCAACACTAATCAAAAGGTTATTCTCATCGTAAGGAAAATATCGAATGAGAGACTCGGTGAGGACATCAGGGCCGTTAACAAAAAAGATCTCAAACTTGTGAAGACGAAAGTTCTTTGCAATCTCAGCAAGGGACAAGTTACCGTAGACATCTTTGTCACGTAATTGAAGCCTCTGCAGCTCATAATGAGGAGGAGGAGGAAGATCTTCAACATCAAAATCTTCAGCCCCAGACTCCGCGGCCTCCTCAGCAACCGTAGATATATCAGCAATCGCAGGCACATCAGTATCCTCAGGAGGAGGGGATGACGTAGCATCAGGATGATCCATCCGCGAAGGAGGATCAGTCGACGAATACATCCTCGACCCTTTAAACGTAGGTTTCTTCGGAAGCCTCATTATACCTAACACCATCAGGAAAAACTTCATCATCAACAATGGCGGCAGAAAAATTACAGTACCTCCAAAAGGCAAATAAAGGGGCAGAAACGGGAAATTTTGGGCATGGGTTTTATAAACCAACCAAAAAGACCCATTTGAACATATCATGACGCAAAAAGCGAAAATCTTTGATCACACGACCAAACTGGCAGGCGAAGAAACAATCAAGGCAAAATTAACATCAAAAGCCAAAATGGAACAAAACCCAAGTTCCCAATCATCACAAGCAGTTGAGAACGAGCGAAAATTCTCACATGAAAGTATAACAATAACTACAAGAAGAAAATCATGATCGAAAGTGAGTATCACTTACTTGTACGATCGACACAGTGAATCCAACGTACGAGGAGAATCGAAGAAGAAAACATGAGGAAGAGGAGTTAACAGAAGAAGAACATCTCCACGAAAGTGATGGAGAGCGACAGTTCGGAAGAAAAGAAGGAAAGGGAGTTAATGAAATTCCCTTATCTTTGTTCTCCTCTTATAGGCGGATGGAAAATCCAAATTTTTTTGGATGTCCTGAAATTCAAGGGGAAGTTATTGCATGAAAGGACATGTAGGGCCACCCAATCGGTACGTGCAAAATTGGCAGCGTAACGGAAGTTTCCTTCCACTTCTACCAAACGGAAGAAGATGAAAGAAAAGGGGCAAACTGTGAATACCAATATTTTGCAGAGCACGTGTCACGATCTTAGTGGCAGCATACGTGTCTAAAATTGTATAGCCTTCGCTAGACAGAGGAGCCTGAGTAGCAAGGGATACCTCCGCAGATCTGCTTTATATCATCCCAAGAGAAAGGACGTGAACGGTCAAGATAAAGGAAGAAAAAGGCTAGTCTACATAGGGTCAGCTGGCAAAGGGACACAGGTAGATGACGCATCCAATCAGCATTAAATGCTCTGATTCTTATCTACACGCATGAGTCAAAGCACGTGGAGATAGGAAGCGTGTCAGAACCCGATTGGCGGAAGAAAGCGGTGAACGAAGGTACAACGCGCACTGAGGCTGGGTAGTTCCCAAAGGAACGTGGGTCAGCTGAGGTGGCGAGATACAACTGGAGAAGCATGCGGTGGACGTAGGTACCACTGGTACGGAAGGTATATCAGCAGATGATGGACCCAGAGGCAGCAAAGATATACCAGGAGCAGAAGGGGCTATAAATACCAAGCTTCACCAACAAATTAAGGGAATTCAATATCTAGGAGAGAAGATCTAGTCTTAAGCTTATACCTCTTTAATGTTTAGAACTTAAGTAGTTACTTCAACTTGAGTTCTCTCTATTACTTTGGGAAGCATTTAAGATATTTGTAACCACCACATACTTAATACGATTCTATCACTCATTACCCCGTGGACGTAGACAAATGTCGAACCACGTTACATCTTGTGTCTCATGATAACTTAGAGGCTTTTACATTACTCTTATGTTCTTTGTTATTATTGTGATCTTAGATACCATTTATTGCTTAGCTTAATCAGTTCATCTGAGGTATCGATACTCCTTAGTATCATATCCTTTGAGCTGTACACATCACGTAGGCTACGGGAAAACGAGTAGTCACAGTTTAGCGCCCACCGTGTTTTGCTCATGCACCGGAGTTTAGACACAATTTATATTTTGCTTATATATCTTCTAAACGAAGGGGTCTGTGTTTCAGCGGTGAATTTCACTCTCTAGTGATTCATTCATCCATTTCTTGTGTATTTTTTTGGAGTTCATAGCCTTTAAAACCGTGCCACACTACAAATCCACAAAAAACTTTCAAAAAACACACTCACAAAACGCCAAAATGTTTGTTTTTTACTAAAACAACACACCACGTTTCAGATCTGAGAACCTTTGACTGACAGAGGAATCTCAGTAAGATTTTAAGGATAAAAGATCTTCTAACGCATTTAATAGCCCTGATTTTCGCAAGATCTGACACCCCTTTTTCATTGGTTTTCGACGTTTTAAGGTTGTTTTTCCCAAGGGTGTCATAAGCATTTAATACCTGTCTTTCAAAAGCTTTATTTCAGTCCTTTTCTGAAAAAGCTGTTTAACAGTCTTTGTGTGTCAGAGCATTAATTGCTACTTTTAACGAAGGCACCCAAGTAGCAGAAATTTTTCGTCTTTTCTCAGCTGATTGTGATGCCATGATTCCTAGTATACATCCTCAACGAGATGCTGCTGGTCATGTAGGCTCTATAGATGCGTAAATACGTCCCCGACGGACTTATGACCCGTAGCAGAGATTTTCATATCTCTTGTAAGCACGACTCACCCTATTTGAGATCAAGGACTGATTTCTAGTACGTCATCGCGAGATACACTGGTCATGTCTGCTCTAGGCTCTGACTCGACTTACTGAGGTTTCCGAATAACTCCTAGGACATCCCCGTGAGATACACTGGTTATTCTGCCTCCGGGCCCTTTCGACAGACTCCTAGAACATCCTTTCAGGATACACTGGTCTTGTTGGCCCATCATATGGACATACAGTTGATTCCTAACACATCTCTGCAAGATACACTGGTCAAAGACAAGTGAGCCAAAGTCTCGCAGTGACATTAATTGGGCGTACAAAGCCTTCTTCTATCTCAGAACGAGTCCCAGTTGACCATAGAGATTCAGATTCGTTAAGAAAATCTTCGGAGAGATTTTGATCCGTCTGCAAAATCTCGGAGAGATTCAAACCTCTCTGCAAAATCTCGGAGAGATTCAAAGCTCTATGCAAAATCTCGGAGAGATTCAAACCTCTCTGCAAAATCTCGGAGAGATTCATATCTCTCTGCAACTGAGAGATTTTGTTCCGTCTATAAAATCTCTGAGAGATTCAAATGTCTTCGCAAAGTCTCTGAGAGATTCAAATCTCTCTTCAAAATCTCGGAGAGACTCACATGATAGGCACACGCCTTACCTAGTGCTCAAGCCTATTTCTCAGCCTCTCAAACACACTCACGGCTAGTAAATTGAGCCTGAATTATACATGTCTATCCAAAAACGTGGATAAGATCTCTTGAGCTCCGCATGCTCAACAAAGAGACCCACAAACAATAATACGGTCTTCACATGACATATATTACCGGCCATTGAGAGAGGGAAATCATCCTCAGCTCCTCTCGTACTCTGCACACGATTCCTGAGGAATTCAATGCCTTTTCACGTGACTCATCCTAATCATTCTCACAAATCAGAGAATATCTCTCTATCTTGGCCAACTCGGCTAAAGAGAATATTTCTCTCTCAAAACATAATCACAAAGGCTGATTCATCTTCATATAAGGGGGGGGGTGGGGGGGTGGGGGTAGCAATTAGGGTTTTGGTCTGGCAGTCTACAACACGTGTGAGAAATAGCCGGCTTATTTCTCACTGCATAAGAGATTAACGGTGGTGGAATAATGAGATAAACTCAACCTAGTTTATCCCTATTCCTGAAGAGACGGGAGAATTGCTCTGCACGGTACGGAAAGTAATCCTTATCTTTACCGACTTGAGATTAGATAATTCAGCTATAAATAGGTCATCTATTTTTCCAAGCTACAATCATCTTTCCCATAACCTCTCAGAGCAATAACTTGTTCTCTGATCTCTCTCTTCATCTGATTCCCTCCCTAAGACCAACCCTAATCCTTCTTCCCTGTGACTGAATCAGCCTTTGAACGTCCATTGTGCGCGGTACAGGCGAAGACTGTTCGTCCTCAACCTCCCGTAACTCACTTTCGGAAACCCTAGAGTCCCACTTCTAACCTCTCTCAGATTTTAGGTAACTACAACTTTCAAGAGAATCAACTAGACAGTCAGACTCAATCTTAAGAAAAGTATATCAAAGTGTTATATCTGAATTTCTCAATTCAATCTACAATCAAACAAATAGGAATTTGCGAGCCCGGTTGAATATAAGAATAACTTGGACGGTATAAAAAACCAATATCCAAGTGTCAATCAATTTAATCAACAACCAAAGGTTGGATTCACAATTGATTGAACTTACGCACAATCTGAGATATTTCAATTATATAAACAGATATAATGCGGAAAATAAATAACACAGACACCAGAAGTTTTGTTAAAGA
The DNA here is from genome assembly GCF_003573695.1 of Papaver somniferum. Lineage (NCBI taxonomy): Eukaryota > Viridiplantae > Streptophyta > Magnoliopsida > Ranunculales > Papaveraceae > Papaver > Papaver somniferum. Next base: position 97,952,940 of record NC_039358.1, read on the forward strand.
GGAAACCGCAAATGCAGAAAAACCGCGGGACCTAGTCCAGATTCGAACACTATACTGTATTAAGCCTCTACAGACACTAGCCTACTCCAAGTTAACTTCGGACTGGAATGTAGTTGAGCCCTAACCAATCTCACACCGATCAAGGTACAGTTGCGCTCCTTACGTCTCTGGACCCCAGCAGGATTTTACACACTTGATTCCGTTAGCTGATCTCACCCACAACTAAGATTTGCTATGACCCAAAGTTGAAGACTTGATAAACCAATCTGTCTCACACAGAAAAGTCTATTAAAAAGATAAATCTGTCTCCCACAGATAAACCTATGAGTTTTGTTCCGTCTTTTGATAAATCAATGTGAACAGGAACCAATTAATATACCGGACTTATATTCCCAAAGAACAGCCTAGAAATATCAATCACTTCAAAATAATCTTAATCATATGGTAACGAAACAAGATATTGTGGAATCACAAACGATGAGACGAAGATGTTTGTGACTACTTTTTATCTTGTCTATCGTCACGATAGAAAACAACAAGATCAGAACACGCAACTACTGAGAAAATAGTTAGGTCTGGCTTCACAATCCCAGTGAAGTCTTCAAGTCATTAACCTACAAGATTTTGGAATAAACTTAAGGTTAAAGGAGAATCGACTCTAGTCGCAACTAGTATCACACAGAAGGTGCGGGGATTAGGTTTGTCAGTTACCAGAGTTTTCCCTTATATAGTTTTCAAATGGTTTTGCAATCAATGTTACCTTGGTAACAAAGCATTCAATATTCACCGTTAGATGAAAACCTGATTAGACTCAAGCTAATATCTTTCAACCGTTGGATCGAACTTAGCTTGTTACACACAAATGAAAAGTGACTTCATTTAGATATGAGTAACCGTACCTAATCGTGAACACCTTTATTGGCTCAACAATAGTTAACCGAAGTTAACCATATGAACACTTTCATATCAACCTCATTCATCTTAACCATAACTAGTTCAAATGACTCAAATGAAACTAGTTCTAGAGTTTTTCAATTGTTTATATTTTCATAGAAGTATACAAGACACAATTGAAGCAAAATCGATTTTGATTCACTCGAATCAAGTCATGAACATTATAGACACGGTTTGCAGAAGATTGCATTCCTTATTATATAAATGTATTAGTTCATGAACAAATCGATTTTAGAACATTATCCACTCAGGTATACAAACGGGTACGCATACCTTAGTGGCCAGACTAAGTTTGGGTTCGCCAGTATATGAACGGGTACGCATACCACCAAACTCAGCAGAAATTCCCGGACCTGAACCTCACGCCAGTACGCGTAACGGTATGCGTACAAGGTTTCCGGACCTTCACTAAACCAACCAGTACGTACACGAGTATGCATACCATGGTTCCCGGACTTGGACTACATATATGCAAGTACGCATACTATGCTTATATCCAATTTTTCTGAGCTCTCATTTCAACCATTGAAACATTCTTTGAAGACAATAATAGTTGTCTCATACAAACTATTAGGTTCAAAGCAATTTTCAATTGATCGAATGATCAATACGAAACATTCTGAGTCTACATCAAATGACTGTCTCACACAAATCATGTAAGATGTTACAAGGCAATTTTCACATGATCATCTTTTGACTTTCGTCAAGAATATAAGATGAACTTTATTAAAGTGAAAGCTTACAAACACATATTTCGAGAAATATGTAAGCGAGTTAAACTCAGCTCGAAATATCAAATGTGCATAATTGAAGTCTATATAGCTATACGACTTTGTCTCAAATAGGAGATAGAGTAGATAGACTTTTGAGTGATAGATGAGTTCAAGTCTCCACATACCTTTTGTTGATGAAGTTCCATAAGCTCCCCTTAGTAGTTCTTCGTCTTCAATCGATGAACGCCGTGAAGTCTAATGCTCAACTACACTTTCTATCATAATCCTAGACTTAACTATAAGTAGAATAGAAATCAAGACTTATAGTTTTGGCAACTAAACTTGAAAAACAAGCTTGAGATAGCAACGCTTGCGAGTTCGACCGTGCAGTGCTCTAATAATTTTGGTCAAAGGTCGTTTTTATCGGATATCGGAAAATACCTATACGATATTAAGCTGGAAGATTTTTTTCCTCTAAGAAAGAATTTCATTTATCTTCTTCCATCATGTCCTCATCAAGTCTTTCCAGTAAAGAAGATAATGTATGGACTGTTCTCTTTCCTTATAAGAAAGTTCATTTTGATTCTTCTGATTATGAGATGTATCGTGACAAACGTGATTCCCCCTCTGATGTGAATATCATTGTCTCTCATTTTGATAAATTCTCATTAATCATGAATCTCATCTTGGAACAAGTACGTGCTCTGAAGAGTGAAATCGAATCGTCAACCAAAAGACTTGTGGACAAGATGGATAATCTCGAATCCAGAATTGATCTAATCGAAGATGAGCTTGATGATTGTAGGGAATATGAGAAGAGTCTTCAAAGTAAGTGAAACGACCTTTTGTTTCTTGCTTAAATAAAATCTAGGAAACTTCTTGTGAGAGTTTATTCTTATGTTTTAAGAAGGATAACTAGGGTTTGGAATAACAAATATTGTGATTACAAATAACCAAGGTAGTTAATATCGCGTATCGGTCTCGTATCGTCCGGGTCCGATACACCTATATAAAAGATATTATCGGTTTTTATCGGCGATACATCATTTAATATAGAATTCCAAATAATTATAAAACCATAATAAAAAATAATAAGAATCATACACATATCTAAAATTTTCAAAATATTCAAAATACAATGTGGTTTATTATCCAACGTTGTGATTGTGGTCCCATTATGCCGGTAAATCTTTTTTTATTATCCTTCATATTTATCTTTTATATTTTTCAGCCTTGCGATCGAAATATGGTTTCCATCTTATATCCTACCATATAGTCATTGATATTATATTACAAATATATTAGGTCTTTTTACCTTCTCCAATTGACATTGTACTTGTCTATAAAGACTAGATGCATGTTGATGAAAAATATATTCACGAAACCGATATTATCGGTGTACAAGTAAAACCGATATATCGGTCCGTACCAGCCTGTACAACCGATAATATCATTCCGTCTTTGTATCGCCGATATTTTTGATATCGTATAGGTATTTTCCGATATCCGATAAAAACTGTAATATCGGCATGTACAACCGATATTGACTACCTTGCACATAACTATTGCCAACGATTTTCATCTTGCAATGTTTTAGATTTATTTATTTAAATTCTAAGTTATTTGGAAAATGATTTGCAGTATTAATCTTTATGGCTTTATATATTGCAAAAAATTTATGGGATATGTGTGTTTACGCCCGTGAACTATGATTATCTTATATATGTCAAAAGTTAAGTCTATAATGTCTTTATGCAAATATTGATAAAAGCTAGAATGAACTTTTGAATATTCCGCCGGTGCGGATATACTTGATGTATGTGGCCCCTTTTGAAATGCTGACACGTCATATAAAGTAGAAGAAAATCTGAAAACCAATTTTATTACATAACTGTTTATCTTTTTTTATTTTTTAACATCCTACTTTTTCTCAAAAAGTAGAGCAGTTGAGGGGATTTGGAGGGGGCAGGTATTTTAGTTAGATATGTGTCAAAAAATAAAGAGGGGACACATAAAAAATGTATGTGGCCCAACCACATCGCAGCTGGGGCGATATTCCACAGTATTGATCTTTCCCTGATCCACTTCTATGTGAATGTACTGTATGGCTCCGTAAGTTTTCTTAGGTTGAGTATTTTTACGATTAAATTAATCATTAAGATTCTGTTGTGGTTAATCAATTCGAGTTTTCTAGATACAAATTCATGTTTCATGTGATTTTTTAATGTCCAAAGAAATCCTTCTTTTCTCGGAAAAGTAAGGTCGCTCTTGTTTTTCTTTCGGGAATGACATTATATGAGGGAGAGTTCTTAATTGAACTTGTGCTTAATTTCCAAATCTTTGTGGGGAGTGCAACTGTGGAATATTGTAGGAGTTTTCTTGTAGAAACACTAAGTTTCGACTATATGAAATCATCGAAACCAAGTTGACATGTTCTCTTTTAGTCATAAATAATCTCTTTGAGAATTTCATTATGATCCTGCTAGTTTTCGTACCTTTGCCAATTTATATTGACAAAAAGGGGAGAATTATTTTGTAGTTCACACTACATACATATGGTTTACGGATCATTATGTAAGGGGGAGTGGTTTTCATTGTGAGACGAAGTATTGACTAAGGGGGAGTGATACATATCACCGTAGTATTATTGTCAAAGTTGTGATACAATTGAACTTTGATGCTGGGTAATAATACTATGACACTGTATAAAAACGATTGAAAACATATGTTTTTCATATGTTTTCTTATTGTTATGGCTACGGAACTTCAACAACAATGATGTTGAGTTGAACACGTTCAGAATCACTGGAATACTTGGAGTGACGAAGAATTCAAGGAATGTTGAAGAACCAAGGAAATCAAGCATGTTGGATGAGAAGCTACAAAGTTTGTTTATTTTATAATCCATATGCATTGAAAGTTTTGTTACTAAAATTGACAAAGAGGGAGATTTTTAGAGCACTGCTCGGACGAACTCGCAAGCTTGCTATCTCAAGCTTGTTTGTCAAGTTTAGGTGATCAAAACTATAAGTCTTGATTTCTAGTCTACTTATAGTTATGTCTCGGATTAGTATAGAATGTGTAGTTGAGCTTTAGACTTCACGACATTCATCGATTGAAGACGAAGATCTACTGAGGAGAGCTTGGAGGAACTTCATCAACAAAAGGTATGTGGAGATTAAAATTTATCTATCTCTCAGAAGTCTATTCTATTCTATCTCCTATTGATACTAAGTCGTATAGCTAAATAGACTTTTACATTATACACATTTGATATTTCGAGCTGAGTTTAACTCGCTTATATATTTCTAGAAATATGTGTTGGAAGCTTTTTGGTTTAGCTACGTGAAAAGACGAGGGTAACCAAATATACCTCAATCTAAAACTTTTCCACATATACGTCCGTTATCCGAAATTGATTGTCTATGGACTGAGTCGAGACAATACAACTAATTGGTTCACACTTCGTGTGATCGTCTATGGATACAGATCGAGACAATACGACAACAAGATAACTTGTGTGATTGACTATGGATACAAGATCGAGACAATACAACAACGAAGTATGATTGCTTGATAATAGATTCGGACTTAACCAAACACAATAGGATTTCTATCAAGTAATTAAGAATTAACGTTTGTGTATTTTACTTCTAATTATAATAAAAACAATTATAATTGCGGAACTAGAAAAGTAAAAGACACAACAATATTTTGTTAACGAGGAAACCGCAAATGCAGAAAAACCCCGGGACCTTGTCCAGAATTGAATACTCTCAGGATTAAGCCACTATACAAAATCTAAAAAAACTTCGTATAGTTGAGACCAAGCAACTAAACCTATAGTTCACCTAGTTCCATATGTATCCCTGCGCCTCCAACTTGCAATAAGTCACGCACTTGGAACAATTCCTTTGGTTCGTATTCCAAACAGTAAATGAACAACAAATCTGTTCGGTAACAACTCTTTTCAAACAACGTGATATGAGTTTGACAAAAGGATCTTCTGTTTATCCCAATAAACTCCTTTGCCAGGTTCTTAGATCAATCTATTCAACAACTACCAAAGTAATTGTTTAGACTATGCAATCAATACTATGAATCACAAACAAATGTATTGATGCCGATCTACTCAACTAATCAATCAAGGTTATCACAAAGATAAACTGATTATAGTTGGATCCCCAGCCGATCAAGTTTTGTGCACACCAAAGATTATGAACTCAAATAAGAAATCTTCTTAGATCTTCAATAAACACCTGCACACAAACAACTCGAATCTCTTGTGATCAATCACACACAGAACGAAGTCTGTTAACAATGGATTATCACAAGACGTCTTTAGATCTACAAACAGTTCCAAAGATCCTCGTCGATACTTCGATCTAGTTTGAGTGAATCTTATATCAGAAGAGAAGATTCTCAAGCATAAACAAACTAGGTGCAATCAAAGTTCAACAACCGTTAGTCAATCAAATCAATCGAAAACTGATAATAAACTGCAATTATCTAGTTTCCCACCAACGATACTCGTAGATCTTCCCAATCCCAAAGAAGTCTTTAAACGAGCGGTCGTAAGAGATTTCGCCTAATTAAGGTACTTTCCTCTTCGAATAGACGACTCCACTAGTAACAACATAACTTGGTAGTTTTCCTGGCTTTGAGGATTAGTTTGCTCGAAATGCAAACTTTAATATTTATAGACCAAGGAAGTTTGCACACCAAGTGTTAGAGCACTGCTATGTCAAGTATGTTTGTCAATGTTAGTGATCAAAACTATAAGTCTGATTTCTAGCCTATTTATAGATGTCTCGGACTAGGACATAGTTTGTGTAGTTGAGATTAGACTTCACGACGCTTATCACTTGAAGACGAAGAACTACCAAGGAGAGCTTGTGGAACTTTATCGACAAAAGGTATGTGGAGACTTAAACTCATCTATCAGTTGGAAAGTCTATTTCTACTATATCTCTTATTTTGAGACATAAGTCGTGTTACGATATAGCTTTCTCCATACAAATTTGAGATTTTGAGCTGAGTATATCTCGCTTACATATTTCTCTAAATATGTGTTGGTAAGCTTTCGCTTCGACCAAGTTCATCTTATATCATGAGAAAATTGTCGAGTAACATCTTACATGGTTTGTGTGATACAATCATTTGGTGTAAGACTTGGAATGTTTCGATAATGATTATTTCAATATCTTGAAAATTGCTTTGATGCTAATAGTGCGTGAAAACGGCTATTGTCATTATAGAAGAATGTTTCAATGATTGAAATAAAGAGTTTAGAATCTTGTAACCATCTTTGGATATAAGCATAGTATGTTCGCACATTAGTGTATAAGTCCAAAACCGTGAACCTATACTGGCGGAAGTTCACAGCCGTGAATTTCTGCTGAGTTTGAAAACCAAAACCAAACTCATCCGGTTACCTAAAGTACGCGTACCCGTACGCATACCGGCGGAAAGTTCACGTCCGTGAATTTTGCTGAGTTTGAAAACTAAAACAAACTCAAATCCGGTTACTTAAGTACGCATACCCGTATGCATACTTAAGTGGTTAATTACTTTCTAAAATCGGTTGTACATGAACCTAAAACATTTATCAATAAGGAAAGCAATCTTTACAAACCGTGGCTATAATGTTTATGTATCGATTCAAGTGAATCAAACCGATTTTGCTTCAATTGTGTTTTTGTATAAATCCATGAGAATATAGCAATTGAACAACTCTTTAACTAGATTCATTAGAGTCATTCGAACTAGTTATGGTTAAGATGAATAAGGTTGATATGAGAGTAATCATATGGCTAACCTCGGTTAACTAACACGTTTGGGTACGGCTACATAAACCTAACTGAGGGTACATTTCATTTGTGTGTAACAAGCTAAGTTCGATCTAACGGTTAAAAGATATTAGCTTGGTTGAATCAGGTTTTTCATCTAACGGTGAATATTGAATGCTTTGTTACCAAGGTAACTTGGATTGCAAACTCTGATTTGAAAACTATATAAAGGAGAACTCTAGCAACTGGGAAACCTAATCCCCACACCTCCTGTATGTTACTAGTTGCATAACTAGAGTCGATTCTCCTTTAACCTTAGATTTTTTTCGAGACCCTGTAGGTTAACGACTTGAAGAATTTATTGGGATTGTGAAGCCAGACCCAACTATTCTCTTTGTAGTTGCATGATCTGATCTTGCTGTTTCTATCGTGATTGAGTGCAATTGTAAAATTGGCTTGAGATTTATATCTCCGATAGGAAAGATAGAAAAGTAATCACAAACACCTTCGTCTCATCGTTTTTGATTCCACAATAACTTGTTTCGCTATTCGATTAAGTTTATTGTAAGGTGATTGATAATACTAGGATGTTCTTCGGGAATATAAGTCTGGTTTATCAATTGGTTCCTATTCACCATGATTTATCAAAAGACGGAACAAAAACTCTTGGGTATTTCTGTGGGAGACAAATTTATTCAATCCTGTAGACTTTTCTGTGTGAGACAGATTTGTTTATCAAGTCTTTGACTTTGGGTCGTAGCAACTCTTAGTTGTGGGTGAGATCAGCTAAGGGAATCAAGTGCGTAGTATCCTGCTGGCATCAGAGATAAGGAGCGCAACTGTACCTTGAATCAGTGTGAGATTGATTAGGGTTCAACTACAACCCAGACCGAAGTTAATTGGTAGTAGGCTAGTGTCTGTAACGTCTTAATACAGTGTGGTGTTCAATTTGGACTAGGTCCCGGGGTTTTTCTGCATTTGTGGTTTCCTCGTTAACAAAAGTCTAGTGTCTGTGTTATTTATTTTCCGCATTATATATTGTTATATAATTGATATATCACAGGTTGTGCGTTAAGATCAATCAATTAGAATATCCGACCTTGGGTTGTCGATTTACATTGATTGATACTTGAACATTGGTCTTTGGTACCGTTCAAGTAATTCCTCTTATATTCAGTCGGGCTCGCAGATTTCTATTTACTGATTGCGGATTGAATTAAGATTAGAGATATTAAACTCTTTGATATACTTTATTCTAGATTGAGTCTGACTTTCTAGTTGATTCTCTAGAAAGTGTATTGGAGTAAGTCCTCTCAGTTTTCCAAACGAATTGTTGGGTGTGGTTGTTAGACCCCCGCATTTTCACCAAGGAATTTCCAAAACCGAATATTCTTAAAGATATGCAATAAAGCCAAAAACGGTTTTCATAATTCCTGGAAATGCACTGTCCAAATATTGACCGAAATCTCAGTAGAAAATCTCCAATTAGTAAATGCACATTACCAATTTTTATTTTCTAAAGATATGCATTTAATTGCTGGAAATTAAAAGTATATAAAACTAAAAACCTTAATTAAAATATTTTCAATTTATTTCGATATGGGATTCTCCTTTATTTATTAAAGAATATCTTTGAACAATAAAAGATAAGAATTACTGCACATGTTCAAAGTATGTCGACATCTTTACTTTGTAAATCCTTTTTCATATTTACAATCTTGGAACCGATTTGCCACACTTCTAAACGAGTTTAGAATTGGTTCATCTGACTTCCAAGAACTATGTGATTGATTATCCTATCAAATCACCATTAATGGGTTTCACGGTTCTACCAAAACACAAAGCTTCGGTTATACCTCCATGTGGGTACTAGGATCAGTCGCACTAGCTTTCCAAAAATTGGTTGACTAGGTACTAGGATCGGTCACCACATAATTATGGCATTTACTTGTGATCGGTTGCACAAGTCATAGGATCGGTTACCAATTACTAAGACTTGTTGTACCTCTTACAAGGATCGATTCCACATAATTGTGATCGGTTGCACCTCTTACAAGGATCGGTTCCCTAATGTATAGAGTTGGTCATACCAATTACAAAACATCGATCATACTATCTCAGGTGATTACTTAAGATCGGTTTCACTAATAAAAGTCATACCAATACGAAATTCAGGCATCATGAATAGTTTTACCAAGATACATAAACAAGTTATGAGCGTTTATACTAAACACACATATTGGTAATCCAAAGATTTGCAATGATAACAATACAAATAAGCCTAGTGATTTCCTTTTCGATTCACAAAACAAGTTTATGAATTGTACTTCCTTTAAATGAATGTAAAACATTGTTTCCTAGGACAAAATCTTCACCCATACCCATACATAATCACAATAGCATTCATACTATTATGTCGATGTCTTATATGCAAAGTTCAAAAGATAGGCGTTATACTTCGTATTGTAATTCCTTAATACTATGTCTAATTAGAGTATAATCATTCACAGCTTCACAGTTATGTTTTCAATATGCACGACTTGAAAAGATACGTTAGGAGTGAAACAGTTCAAGTCAAATATTACTAACCTCAAGAGGAAGGATGATGTCGTCGATGTAGCTCTTTACTGCTTCGCATTCTTCAAGTCTTCACGTAATACTTGTAAGTCTCATATCCTAGTAACTTTCTAGCTAGCTTATACGAAGTTGACTCTAGTAAATAATCAAGCGACTCTTTAAATGAGTTTTGCTTCACTAAAATATGACAACCAAACTTGACATACCAACGCTTGGTGGGGTCAACCGAGCTATGCTATAACAATCTCCCCCTTTGTCAATTTTAGTGACAAAACTCTTACATCATATGGATAAACAAACTACAAGAATTCATTACACATGCGCTTGATTCTAAGTTTCAACAACACAATAACCTATATACATTCAATCCACAAATGCCGTTGTTGACATTATAATAACAAAGCTAATACCCCCCCTAAAGGTAAGATAGGTAGATTTTCAATCCACACGTCTTTGTTATTCCCTTTGTAGTTAAGATAACCACAAGTATCAATATGATATGTTACTTCCCCTTAGTCTATGCTTTACTCTTTCGTTAGATATAACGTTTAAGCACCATTATCCTTTCCTTAGTGATACCAAATCACTTGTTTACTCCATATATTTCTCCCCCTTTTTGTCACAATATGACAAAGGTACGAACAATTAAAGGACAAACTGAAAGGATCTTACAAATCTTAAAAGACTTGCAAAACCTATAAGAGTTAAGCACGAGGGTTCCACACACCATTTTAGATAACCAATATCAAAACCGAAACTACTAGGTAATTTTGTTTTGATATGTTACCAAGGAAACAATTGCCCGAAGAAATTTTTTCTACTAGTTTAGCAAATTAAAAATTGACTAAGCACCTTAGTTCTTTTGCTAAACCGATGGTACAAATACAATCGCTTGTTCGATAAGACCCAAATAAAGATCAGAATTAACTCTATTTTTCTCATCAGGTTCTAATTATTCAAATAATAACTTAGACCTTTCACTTTTAAACAAGACAAGTACTAGGTTAGTGAACTAGCATTTTTGTTAAGGCATTCGATTAGACTTGAATGACCGAAACCTCCACTTTGATAAGTCTAACTAAGATCAAATTAGCTTAGTTTCTCTTATCCGGAATCGAATTGGACTAAACAATTAATCCCGAAAACCTTTTTGTTAAGACATGATCAATTCATACAAACCAAATAAATCAACTTGCATAATTATTACCTCAACCGGAAGCAATTGAAACAAACATAGACATTATAGTACCGCAATTGCACCGAAATTTCGTAAGCCTAAACAATTGATACCAAACCATAAAGAAAGATAACAATAGTTTTTCTTAACCGAAAACAATTAAATCACGCACACATCCATATAAAAATAATGGAATAAACATCAATTGTACCGAATTTTTTTTAAGCAAAAGCAATAAATATATGCAATAAAATTAGGCTTTTCTTAAACAGGAAAACGATTAACTAACAAATTCGTTACCTCAAATTCCGCATCCTCTTCACCCCAGAAATATATATGATCATTAAGCGCAATTTCACATAGAACTCTCCCCCGTTGTGTTATCATCCTCTCGCAAGACAAAAGAACAACAACAAAAAGGAAACCTTTACCAGAGAAAGGTTGAAAATCGGTTTTAACTAATGCGATGCAAAAGTTGAAACCCCGAAACACATATGCTTTTATGCTAAACCAAACGATTCAACATGTTGTGACTTTTTCACACATGAATTTCAATCAGAACCCCTTATGATCCTTTGATAAAGCCTACCAACATGGGCTAGAACTTAATTCTGCTAAACCAAAAAGTAACCCAAACCATAAGGGTTCACACCATATGAGATCGAATAATAAGGTTATGAAAACCAAAATCAAACATCCCATAACATACATAACAATAATATAAAGCATTCAAGCACAGGCTATGAAATCAAAAACTATCACAAGAAAAATTATAAAATAATAATTTTATTCATAGATAATAGATAGTTTTATTCAAAATAGACTTTATACAATTATTGAAAGAAATCAAAAACTGATGTCTATTCTCCTGGAAATAATTATTGGGAGGAACATTCCTCGTGATCAAGTACTTTTCGATGCTCTTCTTCTATTTCCGATTCTTGGTTCCAAAGCTCTGATTCAATCTTTAGAATTCCTTTAAGAGTTTCTGGATCTTTTCGAGCAGCAAAGCCCAGCTGTTTCTGAAAACAATCAAGTTGTTTACCAAGAGTTTCAAGATGAACTAGAAGAGACTTATTGTTAAAATTCGGTGAAATCCTTTCAATCGTTTTATTACTGGATTGACCTCTAATCATTTGACATATAGTCTTTTGGAGACAACCGTAATGCTTCTCCTGTCATCAAAATCATCTCCCATGATGAATTCAAAAATCTCTGTAATTATACATGGAAAACCGAGATGCCTCTTTATTTCTGGGGAAGAAATAGAATCTGAGATTTTGATCATTTGACTGACAATGACTCCACATATATCAATTTTAGAGTCTCCTTTTAACAGAAAATAAACAAATTTTGTAAAATCTTTGTCCTAAGCTGACTTATCTTTACTGCTTGAAAATAGGGTTGCTAAAGCAAGTTTACCGAATACCCTTAGGTGAAAGGGTACATCTTTTGTTGGTAATCTACCATTTTCCCACTCTGTCGATCTTCCAATGAGATGTGTTGAAATGGTATCGTGCTCAATTTCAACTCCAGTAATCAAGTGATTACATTCCACATTATACCCAATAGCATTAGAAATTGTCTTACGATCAACATAGTAGAGTCCTTGACCAACAAGAGTAACAAAGGTAAGGTTTTTATGATCAAAATTATGAATATTTGCATAAAAAATTCTTACCATATCAGGTGAATATTTTTCAAAATCAAAAAGCTTTCCCCAGTTCTAATCTTGAACAAACTTCACATAATCCTTAGCTTGGACATCTGGATCGAATTTCTTTGCAGTAGTGAATTCCATCCTCTTGATAGTTTCGTATTTCCTAAAGCATGAGTTGTCAACAAAACGAGTAAATTCATGCTTGTCATCAATACTGTTTGGAAATCTGATTCTATCAATATCATCGAATCTGACTCGGTCATCAGACGATGTGTCTCTTGATTTCCTCTTTCTCATACTTGCAAAAATATGAAAAACCCTAGTTACAGTTTTGATCAATCTTCCCCAATATGTTTGTATACATAACAAGAGATTTTGCGTAATCAGGGTACTTTCCCCTCCGAATAGACGGCTCCACCAGTAACAACACAACTAGGTAGTTTTGTTGGCTCTGAGGATTAGTTTGCTCGAAATGCAAACTTCAATATTTATAGACCAAGGAAGTTTGGACACCAAGGAATTTCCAAAACCAAATATTCTCAAAGATATGCAATAAAGCCAAAAACGGTTTTCATAATTCCTGGAAATGCACTGTCCAAATATTGACCGAAATCTCAGTAGAAAATCTCCAATTAGTAAATGCACATTACCAATTTTTATTTTCTAAAGATATGCATTTAATTGCTGGAAATTAAAAGCATATAAAACTAAAAACCTTAATTAAAATATTCTCAATTTATTTCGATCCGGGATTCTCCTTTAGTTATTAAGGAATATCTTTGAACAATAAAAGATAAGAATTATTGCACATGTTCAAAGTATGTCGACATCTTTACTTTGTAAATCCTTTTTCATATTTACAATCTTGAAACCGATTTGCCACACTTCTAAACGAGTTTATAATTGGTTCATCTGACTTCCAAGAACTATGTGATTGATTATCCTATCAAATCACCATTAATGGGTTTCACGGTTCTACCAAAACACAAAGCTTCGGTTCTGCCTCCACGTGGGTACTAGGATCAGTCACACTAGCTTTCCAAAAATTGGTTAACTAGGTACTACGATCAGTTACCACATAATTATGGTATTTACTTGTGATCGGTTGCACAAGTTATAGGATCAGTTACCAATTACTAAGACTTGTTGTACCTCTTACAAGGATCGATTCCACATACTTTTGATCGGTTGCACCTCTTACTAGGATCGGTTCCCAAATGTCTAGAGTTGGTCATACCAATGACAAAATATCGATCATATCATCTCAGGTGATTACTTAAGATCGGTTTCACTAATAAAAGTCATACCAATACAAAATTCAGGCATTGTGAATAGTTTAACAAGTTATGAGCGGTTATACTAAAGACACGTATTGGTTGAAAAAGTGGGGGTCTAACAACACCATCCAATATTTCGCTTAGCAATCTGTATGGACTAACTCCGAAATACTTTGATAGAAAATCAACTAGACAGTCAGACTCAATCTAGATAAAAGTATCTCAAGGAGTTAATATTTCTCTCTTGATTTGATTTTTAGTCAAGCTAAAAACAATAGCGAGTCTTTATCAAATACAAGGAATAACTTGGACGGTACCAAAGACCAATGTCCAAGTGTTAATCAATGAAATCAACAACCACAAGGTCGGATCTCTAGTCAATTAAACTTTAACGCACAACCTGTATTATTTCAATTATAAAGATAAACAATATAATGCGGAAAATGAAATAACACAGACACCAGAAATTCTGTTAACGAGGAAACCGCAAATGCAGAAAAACCCCGGGACCTAGTCCAGATTGAATACACACTGTATTAAGTCGCTACAACATTAGCCTACTCCAAGCTAACTTCGGACTGGACTATAGTTGAACCCCAATCAGTCTCCCGCTAATTCAAGGTACAGTTGTACTCCTACGCCTCTGATCCCAACAAGATCTTGTGCACTTGATTCCCTTAGTTGATCTCACCCACAACCAAGAGTTGCTGCAACCCAAAATCGCAGACTTGATAATAAACAAATATGTCTCACACAGAAAAGTCTATCAAAGGATAAATCTGTCTCCCACAGAAAAACCCTAGGTTTTTGTTCCGTCTTAAGATATGAAATTAAGGTGAACAGGAACCAATTGATAATCCGGTCTTATATTCCCGAAGAACATCCTATATTAATCAATCACCTCTCAACGATCTTTCTTGACTACACAAGCAGATGTTGAGGAATCACAAATAGTGAGACGAAGATGTTTGTGACTTCTTTTATCTTGCCTATCGGAGAACTCTCACGATCTCAATCCAATCAATAGATTGTACTCGTACGATAGAAGATGCAAGATCAGATCACACAACTACGAGAAAACTAGTATCGGTCTGGCTTCACAACCCCAATGAAGTCTTTAAGTCGTTAACCTGGTTTTAGAGAAGAAAACCAAAGGTTAGAGGAGAATCGACTCTAGCGAGCGCACTAGTATCACACAGACGTGTGAGGATTAGTTTTTCCCAATGCTAGATGTCTCCTATATATAGTCTTCAAATCAGGGTTTTGCCTTAGTTACAAAGCAATCAATATTCACTGTTAGATGAAAACCTGATTTAGATTCAAGCTAATATTTCTCAACCGTTAGATCAAAAACTTAGCGTGTCACACACACTTGAGATATACGTTTATTGGGTTTGTGAAAACCGTGCCCAAACGTGTACGTGTATGTTGGTTCAACATAGTAACCCAAAAGGTCAACCATATGAGCATTTCATACTAACCTTGTTCTTATTCACCATAACTAGTTCAATTGACTCAAATGAACTAGTTAGAGAGTTGTTCAATTGCTATGAGATCTTATGTAACTACACAAGACACAATTGAAACAAAGATGATTCGATTCGATTGAATCGACTCATGAACTTTATAGCCACGGTTTGCATACTGCATTCCTTAGTAATTCAAGTTTCATGTTCAGAGCACATCTTTAGATCATAACCCACTCAAGTACGCAAGCAAGTTCGCAGACTTAAGACAACCGGCAGAGTTTTCCAAACTCAACAGAAAATCTCGGCAAGGAGACTTCCGCCAGTTCGCGGACTGAGTTCGTGGACTTGTACTACACAAAAGAATTTGGAATCCCAGCAGAAATTTTCGGAACAAGAACTTCCGTCAATTCGCGGACTGAGTTCGCAAACTGAGTTCGCGGATTTGGCAAAGCCAATTCCTCCGGTTTCTGTCAATCAACAAAGTTCGAAAACTTTGGATTAAGGAATAAGACTTATGCACATATATGTTACCACACAATGCTTATGAATCGGAGGACCGACTTTAATTAACCGCAAGTATACGATGCACTACATGTGAATAGTGGCAAATAGGGATCGTTCCCACGAGGAGTGACAAACACTATTTCCAACCAATACTAGTTACTTTCGAGTCAAGAATATTTCAAAATGGAGATTTTAGAATTCTTATAAACTAACAAAGTGAACCAAAGCAAAATAATTAAGATTGTAATCAAAGATGTAGAATTATTAGGGCTACAGAATCCGTTGTAAGCTAGGCTTTACTTGTGTTCTATAACAAAAGGTATCGAGTTTACTCGTATGAAGTGTCAAACCTAGCTACTCACACACGAAAGATATTTCATTAATGATCTTTAGAGAAGAGTTATCATAAAAGATTGTTTGTTCTCAACCTAAGGTAGAAGTCCCTAGTACTAAGCATACATGGCATACATAGTCTCGGGATATTCATAAATCAATCAATAACAAGGTTTAAATGAGTATTTCTATCAACCTAACAATGAACTATACATGGCATAGAACATGAGAAGTTGAAAAGAAAATAAAACATTAAGAGAAACTTAAACAATTGACATTAAGCTTTAGTTGTTGAAAACACCTGTTTTAGAAAACAAATAAATCAAAACTACAAGTTCATCTTTCACCCTAATGAAGAGTTTAGCTAGACATAGCTTTCTTAAAATCCATAGAAAATGATTCAGGAATAAATCAAGTTATGCAAATCGAAAAGTAAAGATAAATGCAAACCCTAGTTTCTTCCCTGTAAATGGCCTCTCTCTTTGAGTATGTGTCTTCGTACTTAATAGGAATCTGAGAACCTCTCTTTGGCAGCTGCCAGCACCTCCAAAGCCCGGTCCAACCACGAATGCCAAATCCAGGCCATCTCCAAGGTCCGGCCACAGTAAGCAACTCCATGAAATTCTCTTGCCAAAATTGGTGCAGCAACATTGCTACATATGAACTGGAATCACTGCACCAGCTAGATAATAAGTGGAAGTTCAATTCCTTCTATACTCTTCCTTTGCAGTCTACATAGGCTTCTAACTCCATTGTCCTGCTCATTTAGATTTCGGCCACAGAACCAACTTGTCTGCTTTCTATCCTCCTAATACTCGGCCAGCAGCTCGAGCTCAATTCCGCAACACACAGACCTGAGTCTCTCCAGTACTTAATGATAGACACATTTTTGTGTCTAATTTGTCCTCAATGTCCGTATTGTTGGCACTCGATTTTGTACTAATTTTGTTATTTTATGTATTTGTAGGTATTTTTTGGAAATAAATATTTTAAGAAAATTCGGCTCGAAAAGTTGATTTTGGCACCCGGAGGACAAGTGTTATTCGGACTCTCGCTTTTGGATAAGGGGCGACCACTGGATAAGGGGCGACCTTCTTTCAAAATTCAAAATTTGTTTTGGCGGGAAAATTCTTTCCTTTACTGGCAGATTTTCAATTCGACATTTGAAGGTGTTTTAACGAGATTAAAGAGCTGAGACTTAATGGGTATATGTGATATGAGTATATGAAGATATTATGGTGGTTGGGATCGATCAAATTTGTCCAGAAAATCAATTCCCAATCAAAACAGAGAAAAGAATATCGTCTCATTTTTGGAAAGAAAATCACGTAAAAGATGTTGCATGTTTGTGTAGTTAAGCCCAGATATTCTCCTAGGATGCGTATCAATCAGTTTATGAAGATTTCCAAGACAATTAACGTACACAGAGGAAGAAATAAGAAATTATTCTCAAAAATATTTTTCTTCATTGTGAAGATTTTTGAGGAGTTATGGCGAGATTCAATGAGGCTTAGGTGTATAAATAGGTTGATACTATCACAGGGAAGGGCTGTCGAGAGTTGGGAGTCGAAAGGAGGGCCAAAGGAGCAGAAATCAGAGTTTTCAGAACTCTGTTGCTGCTGCTGCTGCTGCCCGTGAAGAACAAGGAATCGGCCACGGTTCCTTCATCCATTTGCAACTGTTTCTTCAACTGCTCTGCAACGTTTATCTTCATCGCAACAGTTTCTTCATCATATTTTGCAACAGAGAAGTAAACCACGGCATTTAGTTTTCCGTCACCATTTGTTTCTCTGTAACAGTCCAACATCGTCTTCGCAACAGGAATTGCTGTTGCGATTTCTCTGTTGCATTGTTTACTTAATTGTAATCAACTTTGGAGCAATAATAAAACATTTTGAGATTATGATTAATATGAGGAGCTAAACCCAACATTGGGACGACGGAGGGAGTCTATTTTCGTCATTGTGGTAAATTTAATTTATTCTTTTTATGACTTTTGCACTGATTAAAAATTGAAAAATGATTTTAATTAATTAGTTATCATTTTATTTGATGCGGCATGCTTGCTTAAATGTTTGATGTCCCATGCTTACGATTTATAACTAATATTCTGAGAATCTATTTTGGCAAAATAAGAGTCCATATATTTATGTTTTGAGCAGTAATTGTTAAGAATAAATAAAATATACCACATGCATGAAGAATTGGCCAAGTCCTTAGTCCCAATACCTCTCGAACATCTTGTGACAAATTTGTACATATATTTTCGTTTTAAATCTATTCAAGTCCGAGCAACGAACTTTTACTTACCTCTTGAAAAGTATTATAACACTTAACAACACCTTCCTCCATTTAGGTCCACCTCACGACCTAGCTCTGCTCCAACAACACAGCCATTGAACCACAGAAATTCCTCCATTCTTACCCTGGTAGAAAACATCTCCACTTGGCCATGGAAACAACTTCTATTTCCCGACCTTCGCTTTGCTGCCAATGTAGTTTTCATCTCTACCAGTCACTTCAGTCACAACATCAGCTCCATTCTGTTCAACTCATGCCCAAGGTCAATCACCACTACACGCGACCACAACTTCCCTAAACCAACCTCAACATCTGTGTTAACCATCACCACCGCCTGTAATTGATTACTGAACGTGAACCCCCAATTCAGATCATTGCATCTTATTAACACCAAACACACCCGTCCATTGTTTTTTTACAGTTCCGACCAACAAACCCCATAGATGTTGCTGTTGAATTCATTTCTTGCGATCGAGATTTCTGTTTATATCAACCCATCAATCGAATTAAGCACCAGACCATGTTTGGCTGCCATCTTCTTCCATCTTTACTGACACCAAAAACCCCCAATTTGTTGTTCTGCTGCTGGAAGAAATGAAACTGATGCGTCCCGACTCCAAACACCACAAATCAAGCCCAACTAATTCCTTTACATCTTATTTCATCTCAAGGATAGATACTCCTTTCTTCATTGTGCAATCAAAATCCAGATACAATAGAAAATCACATTCAAACCCCCAAAATTCGTTTATGCTGCTGTTGTAGATCGATCCATGAACTCACTTAAATCCGCCATGATCTATATCTCAGAACTACCCATTCAGACATTCAACTTCAGTGCTTCCAATTGCGTCTTTTTCTTCTCTTCTAACATTTCTCTGAACCCCTTGTTCACATCTCTGAAACACTGCCCATACAACCACCATTAGCCAACACCAAAATTAGGTTAAAACACCTCCCCATTTGTACCCCAAATTCGATAGATGATGTGATTTGTAGACAGTGGTAAAAGTGGTTCGATTCTCAGACTTGCGAAGGATAAAATATAGACTTAAAATCTAAAACTAAAATAGAAAACAAACTAAAAATTGTCACAAACTCAACCAAAGATGATATCAATATTAAAAGAACACTGAGGCTAAGATTCCACTATTTTCCAAGTTCAAAGTGATTTGATCCCAATATTTATATTTATGCAATTTTCTCGTTCAAGTTGATTCTAACTATTGCAACAAGTAGATTCTCAAAATAACAAGTGTAAATCCGAAGCATAGAACATCAAAAACCTAGGTCCAAGTATGCTCTATCAAAAGAAATAACAATTGCTTAACAAAAATCATTCAAACAATTTTCAACCAAGGCAAATAATCAAAAAATAATTGCAAATAAATAAATAAAATAGAATATACCACTTCTTGTTGGAAAAATAGCTTCCTCTATCGCCCCAGCAATGGGGTTTAGCTCCTCATATTAATCACTTGCTCAAAATATTTGTTTATGGTTCAAAAGTTGATTAAAAGATGAAAAACTATAACACTGATTATTTGCAACGATGTAATGGCGTTGAAAAACAAAGGACTGACTGTTACAAAGAAGTCACTGTAGCAGCGTTACAAATTTGAGACGCTGTTCTTATTTGCAACGTTTGTTCTTCAGCAGCAGCAGCAGAAACACGGGTTTTCCTGCAACTTGATCAATTCAGCTCTGTAGTGCTACAAACTCCTCTGCGACTGCTCCAATAACTTCGTAACCTTCCCTGGAACTCGAACACACCTTTTATACTGCTCAGAAACCTAAAAATAACGATTAATTCTCTCTTTTTCTTTTCGTGCAAGCCACGACAATAATCTTCTCTGCCAACTTCTTTACGCGTTTCTAAGACTTCCAAATCATCTGAAACTCTTCCTTAGATAGAATCTCAACTTAGGAAACAATATCACGCCTTTAGGCTCCCTGAAATTCCTAAAATAATTCCACACAGTTTCCGTATACAACTCAACCTCTGTTTCCTTTTTCCGGATTATCCAGCCCAATTTGATCGATTCCAGCGCATATACCAAGCCTGTTATGCTCAATCACGTTCAGCCCAACAAATTCCAGCGATTGAATCTCTCTAAAACACCCTAGAAATCCAACCCAAAGTCTGGTATGCAACCTGGTTCTTTTTCCCGCCTTTTTGATTTTTTGAAATGTTGAAGATGACCTCCCCCTATCCCGTGCTGGTCTCCCTTTAACAACTGCCTGGAAATGGATGCCCCTTAGTAATTGGTTACCCCTTATCCATTTGAGGGGTCCGAATAGCAAGTGTCCTCCGGGGGTGCCCCGCGCAACTTTTCGAGCAGATTTTTCCAAAAATGTTTATTGGCCAAAAATACCTACACACACATAAAACACCATAATAAATACAAAAATGAGCACTATCAATATATAGAATCGAGATAAATTAGACACAAAAATGTGTCTATCAAATACCCCCAAACCTATTATTTGCTAGTCCTCGAGCAAAATAAAATAAAATAAAATAAAATCCTAACTCACTGACGCAGGCATCGTCGATTGCATTTAACGTATGCAATAAGCCTTTAAACCCCTAGGTGGCCCTAGTGGCCGAGTTATAGTCTCGGGAGGGCTTACTAGAGGTATACCCACAAAACCTTTATACTCCAGACCCTATCTATCTACGCAAAACCTTGGAAAGCACTAAAGAATCTCCTTGTTGGAATACTTATTGACTATAGGAAGAAATACCCTGATGCGAAATTCCAATTGCTGTACACGAGTTTGCACTCAAGCATACTAAAATTCATATAAAGTGACAGAGCTCTACTCAGATAGTTGCACTATGGACATCAATATTCGGAGTCAAACCAATCACATGGATAGATTAAGAGATGGATATAGAAAAACGTAGATGGTTTTGATGTTTACTAAGTGAACGGTGTATCCCATATCTGTCTGAAGGCCTCCGCCAAAAATGAACCTATCCTAATGGACTGAGATACTAGTCTGACTAATATCAACACAACTGGCATATACAAGGGTACCAGTGGTCGACTTTATTGAATTTATTCCTTTTGGTCAAATGGTCTGGTCTCAATTTTTTTTTTCAACTTTTTTTTTTTCAACTTTTTTTTTTCATGGTATCTCAATCACTCTAATTCACCCTAGCATTGGTAACAACTTGAATCGTGAGCCCCACCTAATCACTTAGAGTAACATAGTTTAAAAACAAAATAAAATAAAAATAGAAGTGAAAAGGACTCAACGAGATATGGTGAAACTATCATGTTATTTCTAACACATGAGCTCTGTGCTTTTATGAACAGACTCTTCTAGATGTTTCTATCTAATCAGATTGGTTCCTCAACTCCTACAACCAAAATGCTTCCATCCACTTAGGTTGGTTAGTGCTATCCTTAATATGCATAAATTTCTAGGCTCTGGAGTTTATTTATTAAAACAAAAAGTTTCTACCCCACCCAAAACTTAAATCTAACATTGTCCCCAATGTTTCGAATGAAAGAACAGTACCAAAAATATAAGTAACATGAGGAAATAGTAAAGAGAGAGTTCGGAAAGACAGTATCTGGATGAAGTGAAACCAAAAACTGACAAAAATATTATACAACATACAAAAGATTCATTTTCATCGCACGCCAAACAAAAGATTTTTGGTGTTTTTCTTTTTTTATTTCCAAATTTTTGATGTGTGACCAATATGGTTAGTTTCCTTTATTTTATGAGAGAATATATCGTAGACAGTTATGATAAAATTGTTTCCCAAAATTTTCAAAATTTAGTTTTCTATCTCTAACAAACTCGAGAAAAGGCCATAGAAAAAAATTACTTTCCTATTTCGAATAATATTTTCCTTAAAGTTTTTAACCTGGGTTGTATCCTGTATTATTCTTGGTTTAGGGAGGAAACGTATGAATTATTCGTGGCACCTATGTAGGAAACGTATTCTTCTAATCATACAATATTTTTTTTAATAGGAAAGAATTAATATATTGTTAAGCAAGCTTACATATTGTTTTTATCCTGTTGAATCAGAAGATTGATCCATACAGACAGATTATTAAACCAACAAAAGCAAATTGTTTGAGTTCTTGCATACTTTGCTATAGAGTCTGCAATATGATTTGCATCCCTATGGGCATAAGTGCAAACCCAAGAATCAAAATAAGTTAATATAACTAATGCATCATGGATTAAATTATATGTTGTCCATTTAACTGTTGTAGCCTTCCCATTCACAGCTGCTATAACATTCTGACAATCTCCTTCCAAGTGAATTTTTTTCCATCCCTTACTGTGAGCCCATTATACTGCTTCTAGGAGAGAATGCACTTCAGCTTGCTCTGGATCAATGGCTAGAGATGCACCTCCTCGCAGTCCATGGTTGTTTCCTGCAAAATCTCTACAAATCAGTCCCCATCCTAATAATACAGTTTTATCAATATAGGAAGCATCAAAATTCAATTTGTATATATCATCTATAGGAGCCTTCCAGTTCTTATCAATTATTCTCAAAGCACTGTTGCTACTAGTTTGCATACTTTTAGCCCTTTTCCAGTCCCCAATCTGCCTGACAATATTGTTTATAACAATGTTACTGTTCAATGGCTTGTTTTCAAAAATTGTATCACATCTAGCCTTCCAGGTTAGCCAAAAAATGAAACTGGCACTCTCATACAGACTAAAATCCTTGGGCATACCATTGGTTGCCTTTAGAAAGAAACCACTTATCCAATTTTGTAAGTCTAGACCCTGGAGGATAGTAGATAATATAGAGTCTACTGAATCCCATATGTCTTACATGATGACAATCAAAGAACAGATGTTGAATAGTTTCAGGGTTACCACTACAAATAGCACATCTACTATCTTTATGTTTAGTGAACCTAGCAAGTCTATGTTTAGTAGTAATGCAACCATGTAGGAATTTCCATATAAAATACTGAATTCTGGGAGGTAGCTTATATCTCCAAAAGGATTTCCAACAGATGTCTAAGTTGTTCTTAGTTGGCTTAGTAGCTAAGTTTTCATTCAAGATGGCATTGTAAGCAGATTTTATAGTAAACATTCCATTGCCGGAAAACTCCCATCTCAGCTTATCTTTACCTGCAATAAGAATTCTTATGTCAGTAATCCTTTTAACAGTATCTTCATCAAACAAAGCATTCAAAATATCAGAATTCCAAGACTTAGAGTCTTGGTCAATGAGCACAGTTTTCATATTAAAAGAGCTAAAATGACTATCTGGAGGTCTGTGCATATTTGGAATCCAAGTATCTTTCCAAATTTGCACAGAAGTACCATCACCTATCTCCCATATGTAGTGTCTTTTAATTATATTCAAACCTGTGCATATGCCTTGCCAAATCCAAGACCCCTGTTTGTTCACAATATCAATTAACAGCATGAAAATATTTTTCCTTCATAATAACAGCCCATGGTTCATCTGTAAAAAACTAAACCCATCCATTTTCATGTTCATCATTTCCAGAAAACATAAAAATTCAGCGTGAATCATTCATCACATAAATGTCAACCTATCTATCAGCGTAAAAAGAATGCATCTAGTGCAGTACTTGAAAAATACGTAAACTAAAAGTTCACACATCAAAAACCCTGTTTAAAAAAGCAAAGAACTTGTTAGATGAGCATTTATCCAAAAATCATTAGTTTTTCTTCAACTTTTTTGATGGTGGTGTCTCTGCATCCAATAGATCAGGTTGTGACATTCTCGACGTGTCAAACCTTGTCTTCCTCTGGTGCGCAGCTGAAAGTTGCAATGCCTTCTGCACAATTGGTACATATAACCTTCTTTGCGCCTTTTTAGTCTTCTGAGAAATATTTTCAGAGGCTGCATGACTCCCCGAATGTGGATTGACTACTAGGTGCTCCTCATTCAGTTTTTCACTGTCCAATTTCTTCTCAGAATCTAAAACTGGTTCTGGTTGCTCATGAGGTTTTCCATGCTGTGGAGTTTCCTGCAACAAGAGATTAAATGTATTATTATATATATATATATATATATATATATATATATATTCTAAATCCAAGGCGAATTCGTCTGTCATGTGAATTCTCAACAAGAGACAGACAAAAGTCATTTTTCCAACAATGTAATAAAGCCAACTTCACTGAAGGCCGCGGCATTTTTCACAGCTGACGCCCATAATAAAATCCATAACCAAATATCAATTTTCAAATTTACACTGGCATTCATGTTCCATTTAGGTGTTAATATATTTTATCTCGTACTTATTCTTTAATCAAACTGAATACACGATTTATGTAAACTATTTATACTTGATTAACAAAGCAAAAGAGCTAAGAACTAACCTTGTCATCAGAGATGGAACAATTATCTTTCGGCCATGCCACAAAACCATCTTTAGCTTCCCCTAATACTTAAACTCACCACTTGGTTCGGTTAACACGAACGATGGAACTATAACCTCCTGAATATTGACAGCATAACAGTTACTAGGAAGATCTTGTCCATGTATTTTCTGGTTGGCACCATAGGTAAAATACTGCCTCTACAACAACGTTTCCTCTAGATCCATTCCAAAAGTCGTATTTTGCTTTCTGTGGAGATACGACATAACATCATATAACAGAAGATGCTAGAATTAGCAATATAGATTTACGAAGAAAAAAAATCAAAAAAAACAGACTCCATTAGATGTCTTATCCAGATGTTCTCCGTAGATGTGCACGACTTCTCTAGAGATATGAAGGACTTGGTTGGGAAATTACTGAGTTCTGCATAAGATTAGGAGACTGCTTCTTAGATCCATCAGAAGGGTTGCTACGTGAAGGAGACTTTCGCAGAGAAGTAGTTGGTTGTGAATTACTGGTAGGGTTCTGCATAAGATTAAAAGAGTTATTAGTTACTTTTGAAAGTTACACATGTTTCTATTTTTCTAGGTTCTCTAATTTACACTTGGATCGGTGATTCATATAATAGACTGGTTTATGTATATTCGACTTACAATCAAACAAGCCAAGCAACTAACCTTCTTAGCAGGCTCGGTAAACTGAACACCATACTTTGGCCAAGGAATCGCTTTTCCAAAAGTTTGCCCTAATGTTTCCATACCAGCAAATCGTACGGGTAGACAAAAATTCGGTTTTATTACTTCATCAATCAGGATTTTGTGGCAATCAACCTCCAACCCATCCTTTCCATGTAATTGTTGTTTTCCTGTTAACAAAAAAGCTCTACCTCTAGCAAGGACGTTTTCCTTAGACAACTCGTCAAAAAGGTTGCACCTTCTACCCTGCGGAAATATATGGCATATGAACATCTTCAAGCGAAAACTTCAAAACAAATTGAGATTTAAAATGCATGTAAAAATAAAACAGATACCGGAGAAACTGCTTTAGTTGTCGTGATCTCAGATTGGCTCCGACTAGGTGGATCTTTTGATGTCACATCCAGAGTATGTTTCCCCGAATTTTGTTGACTTACCTGCAGCAGTAGAGTAATATTCCATATTCGGGTGACAAATATGCCAAATTCCACCGTGAATGCGAAGACACGATGATAGTAGGTAACAAAATACAAGGTTCTCCAAAATACACCCTAGCATCCGTGATTCAATAGTAGTTGATAGCATATTTCAGACTCATGGTCTTAAGATCAGTAACTGGTTTAAAATACATACCTTCGGAACTTTTTCAGATATTGCGATACGAGATTGGCTTCCGTTGAGTAGATCCGGTGATTTCACAGCCTCAGAAGTTTTGGTTGACTTACCTGCATCAGAAAATTGAAATGAAAGTTGTACCTTGTTTTTGCAGTGAAACCATTTAAGAAAAATGCACAGCTGACTCACAATCAAATAGCTAACCACATATCTCGTTCTATAAGGTTCTCTAAATATACACTAACGTCCGTGATTCATATAGCTGATAACATATTCGTCTCTTATATCAAACAAATATATATATATATATATATATATTATATATATATATATATATATATATATATATATATATACTGGTTTGTGTAAAAACATATCCACTGAGTTAATAAAGCAAACAAGCATAGCAACCAACCTTTTGATCCAAGATGATTTGATTTGATGGCCAACAAATTTCAACATCACCAACAACTTTTGAAGTTTTTATCCCAGAAGATGTGCCAAAGGGTAATTTGATGGTTTCATTTAGTACTTCATTAACCATGATGCTATAGCATGTAACCTCACCCGTCATTCCTGACTTCATTTTATAAGATACCTTCTTTGAAGAGTAAGCTCTACCAATGTCAACAATGTTGTCCTTTTTCCAAACCAAAGTTTGCATCCTGTGCCCTGCAGAAACACAAGGCGCATGAGAGATAGTAAATGGAAGATTCAAAATTTAAACGTGTTGGAAAACCATACATCAATGGTAACTTTTCCAGATGGCACATTCGGAGATTCCCCAGTGGATGAAGGAGACGAAGACTTCTTTTTTGATACTAAATACGACTGGGATTCAGTAGAAACGGTCGGCGTTTTAGTACAAGGAGAGACCCACTTCGCGGACCCTTTGGTGCTTTCAGATGACTTATGCAGACCGGATTTCCCATGTTTTTTTTGAAGTTGCTTAACTGATTCTGGACCTATGTTATTCTTATATCGATTGGAGGCGTTGATATGTCCTGCATCCTGTGACTGTAGTTGAACACATTGTTTGAAAAAATCAGATACTGTCTGCCAATTTTTTCAAAAAATTACACAATCTAATCAAAACTCGGTTCACTTACCTCTCATCCAGACTTGCTGATACTGTTGCCCACAATTTTCGCAATGTCGACTCCTTGAGATAACAAGTTATCTGTCAATCTCTGATACACATTTTTAGTAGACTCTAATTCTTTCTCCTTAGCTTTCAGATTTTCACGCAGTTCATCGTTCTCTTTCGAGTGTCTTGGTTTTCTTCCATTTGGAAAGTAAAGGGTTGCCGTCACTCCAAAGCCATCCCCCTTGACACGTCCACCCTTATCCGGGCTGATCGCAACTGTTAGGGAATCCTCGTTATGAATAACCGTTAGAGTTCCCTCTCGAATCATCTTCCACTTCTCTTCCTGTTCAAATAATGTGTTAAATTCTGATTTAAACCTTGCGCAATTACTGTGCACTTACTTTGGTTAAAAACATGAGGACTGTAAAGTTTCTGTTTTCTCACAACTTCAGATGTCTTATTCCTGACAAACTCGTCTGGAACAATTCCGTCTTTGTTTTCGCGTGCTCTTGCCCATATGAAGCATCGGTCTTCAAGATCTTCTTCGGCAACATTTCCGCTTTGGACCTAGTAGTTACCAGAAATAAGTAAGGATTTACATCCGCACAGATATTAACTGTGTAAAACAGAAAACCTATTCCAAAGCGTCTAATGTGACAAAATTACAGATTGGTGTAAGAGGACACATCCCTATACCGTTTTAAGTTTATGCATATATGAGACACGCAACACGATATACAAAACAGAAGTATCTGATATGGCCGGTTTTACTGTGCAGTGTATAATAAATAAGACAACATACTTACTAATTTTAGTTTTAATCCTGAGTATCCTCCTCGTCCCGTCCGATGTGGGAACTTGGATTGTGATATTGCCTTTTTTTTCCTCTCCGAATTTTTCTTGCAGAGGAAATAAAAATAATTTCATTAGTATGCTGGGATAGACAATAAGAACGAAACACAAAATCAGAAAAAGCAATGTGTATTCCATACCTTAAATATAGCCGATTTTAGAACATGATTAAGGTAATTGTCCCAGTTCTCTTGGTCCATTACCGTTTTGTACTTTTTGGGGAAAGTTCTTAGTTTGTGCGGCATTTCCAGGAAGGGTTTTACATGATTGTTGTACAATTTCCTTCTGAAGTCCCGCAGCTGAACAGGTAGACGCTTCATGACCACTCGCTTCAGCTCATGGGGCACCTCATAATGAAGCTGCAATAACATCTAATGCATGTTAATCACAGACTCACAGTTAGACAACAAAAACGACGAATTGGTAACCGCATATGCATACCAGAATTTTCTCCCACATATTTTCTTTTGTTGTTGAAGGGACTTCCTTCCAACATAAATGTTTTTATGCCAACCATATCACAGAACAAATAGCCTAGGTAACTACTGAATTCAATTCTATGGTTACCAATAGGCCGGAACATTTTGTCAAATTCAATATCCCTTCTTTTGGCATCTTTTATCGAGAAGTCTCTATGTAGCTTCAACATTCTTGTCATTCCCCTCTCTTTTATGATCACTTCTGTATAGTCTTCTTGCTGTGGCTGCTTTTCTGCTTCTGGAGCATTTTCCAATTCTTTTTCTTCTAACACCTCCAAATCATCATTTTCAGAATCTTCTGACTCTTAACCGAGGCAACATATGAAACCATGTGATGTTTAAGTAGAAACAAGTAAGTACAAGGTTTCGCACATTACCTGTTAAGTCTTCAAATCTAGCAGTGTGGAGCATATCTCCACCATCATCGTCATTTGATTGTACAATGTCATCATGACTCTCATCTAAATCCACCGTTTCTTCATCAGAATCCCCCTCAACATCTGATTCCCTCCATTGGTCGTGATCATTATCTTCTGCCATGAAAAAAGTTGTGTAGGTACCTGCATCTCAGTTAGGAATTTGAGCTTATTTTGGAAAATATTAGCTAAATCTAACAGGATAGGCAACATGTGTTACACCTATTTTCTATTATATGAAAAGAAAACAAACATGAACTCAGTGATGCATGTACCTTGAGGCTAAAACATCACTGCAACACACAAAATCTCCTCATGATTATTGTGTTATCCACAAAGCGAAAGGTACCGGTTAAACGGTCTTATATAACTTTTTGTTACAAAAGCCAAGAGCACTAAAGCACCAGATAATGATTATCCATTTTTAGCTTGAAGATATAGTCAAATTGGCCAACCATTTTCTTTTCTTAATTTCCTTGCCTAATTTACGATGATTTTGTGTGTTTGGAAATTGTCTCTTTAATTTTCTTTTGTAGAGAAGATGACATTAATAGTCATTTAAGGCATTCGGTGGAACGTCTAGTCCCTTAGCAATTCACGCCTATTCAAAGGCATGCGCAACAAGTCCTAAACCCATCATAATAACTCCTGCACACCAACATTGCTAATGGGAGTGTACCAAATTAGCGGGTGGTGGGTTCAAAAATCATAAGAGAAAACTGGTTTTGCCTTGGGGCTGGTACGCCCCCCACTAATTTGGTACACCCCCATTAGCCTAATTGCAGACTCTTCCGATGGTCAATATCTAATAAATCTGCCATTAAGGGGTTGATAGACAGTTCAACCAAGCACTAATTATCATATTTGATTTTTTGGTAGATACTGCAGCGCCAACACCTGTTGAGGGACATGATGTGTCGCTGGTGTACTGCATCTATAATGGCAATGTTCACACCTGAAATGGCTTAACATTGATGAGATTTGTTAGGTGTACAAAAAATGGTCAAACATAGTTAGGTGTACAAAAAATGGTCAAACATAAGGTCAAATACCAAATAAAATCAGCACAATGGTCAAACATAAGGTCAAATACCAAATAAAATCAGCACACTTGTGTATATTTGGCATAATTATTTGATTTGATAATTAGTTAACAGATGGGCTATATCTTGAACTGCAACATGGTTTGGTTCAGGCATCATGCCATATCTCAATACACTGGTCCCTGAGTCCTGACCAAAAACAAAATAGGTCAAGCAAAATCAAATCAGCACTGTGCCACATAATGCCTAAATACACTGGTCCCTGAGTCCTCAAACTTAAAATAACTAAAGTGAACCACCGTGCCTCACTAACGTTTTTGAAATTTGATTTCCCTTCAATATATTTTCTATTTTTGTTGTTGTTGTTGTTGTTACCACTTAACATCTAAACTGGAGTACTTATTATTGTACTAGCTAATTCCTTTGTTACTAGTGCCTTGGATATATAGTAGTATCTTTTCTTTGCTACTTTAGTCAACTACATTGCACTATTTTACTCCCAATTCACATATTCTAAAAGCAAACTAATAAATTATTACGGAGTAATATAGTACTAGCTAGTGCCTTGGAAGATCATAAATGCTTTTTTGTGCAATTTTTTTTGATTAAAATCCCAATTCATATTCTTAGAAGCAATTCTAGCTAGCTCTTACAATTAAATTTGTATTAAAAGAATCGATCGGTATTTATTTTTTAAAATACTGGCCGATAATATAGGATTTTATCATGTTTATGCCTTTATTCTGGACGAAACATGAAATATCAGTGATACATAAATATGAATATCCGATAATATCGCATTATTGGTCGTATCGGACCGATCAGCCGATAATATTGGCAAGGATGTTTGGGGATCTTAGGTTGTCAGGTGTAACTAGTTTATTTGATTGGTCGGAATTATGAATTCACGAACGACTATGATTGGCTTCGTCGACAAGACTCGATATCCAAGTTTTTTTTACCAATGTCACTCTTGGACATGGCTTGGGGAATACCCATATGGGGCGGGTTTCCCATGGGTTACCCGTAACACTGAGTTAATACATAAATTTGGTTATAATCAAAACTTAAATATGATTCAAACAAAAATAATAACGTAAGAACGACGCATTCTGGAATCTTAAATTCAGTAATTTATCTTAAAGTGAACAAAAGAATCTGTTAATGACTTATTAGTTTTTCTGTTTTTTCCTGTCCCGTTCTATCTTCGTCCACGTTAACCATTTCATTATCTGCTTCATTTTCTCTATTTTAACTTTTAGAGAATGTGTTTGATCACAAAAAAAAAGAACGAAAGTGATGAATGTACAAGAACGATCGAGAATATGATAAATGAAAGAAAGCTCGACTAAGTGGTGGAAGTATAAAAATTATACACATTGTTGCATAAAAGTCTAAACCCCTAACTTGTGAAAGATACGGGGCGGGTATGGGACGGGGACCTTGAATCCCATCCCCGTAGCTTAGTTTTCGGGTATTACCCATACCCGATCCCATCTCCATTTGTGCGGGTAAAACCCTACCCGAATGGGGAGAGTACCCACAGGGATGGGTTTGGGTGGGGCAAATGGCCGTCCCTATACGAAATACGCAAACGCGCAACAAGCTGCGCTGCAAGCCCTTTTTGAATTGCAACCTAACCTATGGAAAACAAACTACCTCGAACCAGGAGTCATGAAATTATTGTGCATGACTTTCTGGACTCTTCTGAGGAGTCCAACCGCCTCCGGAGCTAAAAAACCAAAAGTATCAAAATAAAAAGGAATAAAAGTATGCCCATTATCAAGACACGCTTTCTCATGTTTCGCTATCTTACCTGAGGCAGCCCTCAACGCCGCTTGCCTGATTATAAACGTACCATGTCCAATTCCTACTAATGGAGAAACCCCAGTAAGATTAACACATGCATGTTTTCCGTTGTCCCACCCAAAAATTAAAACATCTGCTGGTCTGAGCGTCGATTTCCCTTCGAGTGGATCAGTCAAAAAATTGACAGCCACTTCTTTCTTTGCAGAAATACCAGCTCTCCATAGTATATCATATAAAATGTCCCTTACATGATCATGTCTATGTTTAAAACCAGGGTCTACCTTACAATGAACTGCATGTTCCCCATAATTGTAATAGCAAGTAAGAAATTCTGAACATGCCCGGCTTGCAGACAACCCGTAAACCCTATCCATGTCTTTAACTGCTTTACCAACAATTAAAATCAAAAAATGGTCAAACATAAGGTTCCTGCACAAATTGTGTATATTTATTTACCTAATTTTAATTAGTTAACAGGGGCCATATCTTGAACTGTAGCTAGCATGGGAAACCAACACTATGTC
Source organism: Papaver somniferum (assembly GCF_003573695.1). Classification (NCBI taxonomy): domain Eukaryota; kingdom Viridiplantae; phylum Streptophyta; class Magnoliopsida; order Ranunculales; family Papaveraceae; genus Papaver; species Papaver somniferum. The sequence continues at coordinate 97,985,568 of NC_039358.1, forward strand.
AACAGCGCCTGAGTCATAGTCTATTCTTTCTCCCAAACGATCAGCAACAGAAATCTCTCTCGAATCCTTTCTTTTTCGTCGAAATCGAAATCCAGTTTCATCTTCATCAATTTCACACCCTAAAATCTCCATCAATCTTTACTCAATTTCGACTTAGATTACAGAGTTTGGATTTGGTTGATTGAATATTCAATCTTCTCTAACCTGTAACCCTAAATTCAAACTTGGGTGAATTGAACGAACCACCACCACCATCACCAAGTTCGTCATCTGCTTTCTAATCGAAGACTGGGTGAATTCATTGAATTAATTCCACGATGATTATCTTCATATAATATTCATTTGGGGTTTCTTGGAGATTCATCTGCAGAAAACTTCATCAACAATAATGAATCAATTGATTCTTCTGTGAAAGATCGATCAGGCCTAGATTTAAGTTTAATCGATCTCTCATAGAAGTATTGCTAGTGATTCATAATTTTGGAAATGCAAATCTTGGTCATCTTCATCTAAGGTATTTCTCATTTATTCATTTGGGGGTTTAATGTTTTTTCAAATTGGAGGTTACACACTACTGATTTTGAATGGTACAATTTCTGATGGTGATTATGAACATCTCTATCTTTCAGATTTTAGGTGTATTATGTTTGCTGTGAATTGTATCCTGTTTTGAGAATGTTTTGGTGATTATGAACATCTATATCTTTCAGATTTTATGTTTATTATGTTGTTGTGAATTGTATCATGTTTTGAGAATGTATTGTGATTATGAACATCTCAATTGCATGATTTATGCCTCCACCAAGTAGTTTTATATGTCAGTTGACAGATGATCTTAAACTAAGACATAGTATCTGGTTGTATGATGCCATCATTGGTGAATAAAGCTTGTATTCTGTTTTGAGAAGCAGCATCTCAGGAGTCACTGTGATTTGTATTCACTGTCAGGTTGTAGAATTAAATTAGGTGTGCATAAGGCTCCACCAAGTAGTGTTCATTTCAATTATGTGCAAGTCGAATATGACGCAACCAACGCAAGCCAATTATTGTTAGTCACTGTGATTTGATCTTTATATCTAAAGATCAAACATATATGTATGTTCGTAATTTGTCCCTTTGCCAGATTGTAGATTAAGACTAGGTGTGTATATGCCTCTCTATCAAGTGAATTAGACTGGATAGAAAAACACTAAAGTGACTTGTTGTCAATATGCATTTGTTTTCGATACATCTTACTATCTTAGTCTTGTACATGATCCAGTTCTTTGATTGTAGTTTTAGTTTCTAGAATACACCCTGCATCTCCAACATTATCGACGCACAATCATTGGACAATATAAATAAGCCGACTTCATCATATTTCATTTAAAAAAGTTACAACCGTTCTGTTCATTCAGTGTTGAGCAACATTTACATGTTCATAAACTTAAACATACCCATTTACAAGTATTTCACCATCTTACCTACAAAAAATCTAAATATCAAAAAGAAAAAGAAAAAGCAAAATAAACATAACATTCCCCTGCATTTTCAGTCTCCATTGCTAGAACCAAAAAAGAAAACATGATTCAGTGACTTACCATTTGCATTAGACCCCTCTCCATTCGAATTCTTCTCTGTACTTTGATAATAGCAATTTCTTAACATTATGTCATCATTTCCATTCGAGCACTTACCCAAAAATCCACCATCTCTCTACAAAATAATTCAAATGTCGATAAGTCTTACTCATTGTCATACCTATCACTCGGAATCAGAATCATCAGATTCATCTTTCTCCTCATCAGACGCCTCTTCCTCATCATCAGACCCCTCTTCTTCCTCGCCAGGGCCCTCTTACTCCTCATCAAACCACTCTTCCTCCTCGTCTTCATCAGCATCGTCCGCTTCAGAATCGGTCTTTTGGGCCAACACTGCATCATTAATCCCAAATCTGTCATCTTGGCGAAAATCCTCAATCATCACTCTTAGAGCAGATTATGTATCACTTCGATACCCAAAAAAAGCAGCAGGCTCTTCATCTTCGGAAGCATCACTGTCATTTTCTTTCTTCATTAATGCCCTTTCATCCAACCTCATCTTTTTAGCATGCACATCTCAGAACTTCTCCTCCTCTTCTTCATCTTTGAAAAGATCAAAACGACGCTTGTTTTGCAAAATATGTACTGGTTTTTCAACTAGTTTCTCTTTTTCAACTGGTTTCTCTTCTGCTTAGATTACGTCCACTACAGCATGCATCTCTTTCCAGAGTCTAGGGACTTCAATATCATATAACAAGTCATTTATTTTCTTGTTTACCTTCTCCAGATCATCCTTGTTCATCTGCCCAATCATCTGCATAGTGGCTGATAGCCTTTCACATCTTTCTTTCTCTTCTAACTCTTTCAATAGTTGATCTTCAGTCATGGGGGCTTTACCCTTTGGTCTGTGTTGATCATCATCACCAGCCATTTTGATTGATTTGATTTGATTTGACTGAGAAAAATTCAGAAAACAGTAATCTCCCTCTACAAATTCTCTCTCTGATTTTTTTTGCTCTCTGACCCTTTGGTTTCCTTGTTAATCCCTTTGGTTTCCCTGTTTATTCTCTCTCCGGAATAAACTATATTCTTGTAGGGTCACGGCTATTCCCAAGAGAAAGCTTTAATCGAACACGTACCCTAGTCTAATTGGCACCTATTCTAACCGACAATGTCATAATGACGTGATAAACCTAGGTAAAATGGCATTTTGGTTAATCAAAGTAGATTTTTTTTTTATTTCCTTCTCTTACTTGCACGGGAGAAAGACTGGAAGAGGCGAAATGGAGAAACCCTAGGTAAGGGATTCTTCCATTCTCTTATCAGATTAAATTCAAACTTACTTGTTTAATTTCATGAATGGGGGATGTTTTTATTTTATTAATTTGAAATTACTATTGCTAGGATTTCAGGTATATACCTTTCCCAAATCTAAAATCGTTTTCTACTGTATTATGTAAACCTAGGGTTCTGTCAATTTTAAGAGTTTTTTATGATCTTGGCTGTGATTCTATATCTTAGTAAGAATTTTAAGAATTTTTCATTGTCAGGGTTTCTTTTGTTTTGTTCAGGTCTTTCATATTTTTATGATCATAAACCAATTTAGGTCTTTCATATCTTAGTATTAATTGGTTGAAACAATTGAGTTTTGTGTGATTCTTGTGACGGAAATTATGGAATTTGGTTTAGGTTGAGCTAATTTTTGTTACTAGTGGATGTTAATGGATTTAGGAATTTGCTTTTATTGCTGTAAGGAGTAAAAGTTACATTGTAGATTAGGTCGGCGTTGTTATATAGCTGGAAAGGAGAATCTGTTACTGTATTCTATCGATTTTGTTTTTCTTCACTTCGCAACGGTGTTCTATCATGCTAAGCAATTGGTTTAACAGGGAAGAAGGCGTATTTGAACCCGACGTTCGACAAGCAACGCACGTGCACTCCACTTGTAGCCTATTAGAGAACCTACTCATTCCCTACCTCCACATACAACAAATGGCATCGTTTGACTCCGCGGAAGATTTGGCAATCACCAAAGCATGGGCAGCCGAAAGTCGAGTTCTAGATCGCTCCTCGACCGAGACCCTTTGGGCGAAGATACATAACAAATTTAGCCAAGATTACGGGAACCCGAGAGGAAGAAGTGTTCAAAAAATCAAGGATAAGCACAATATCATCCTAGATGCGGTAGCTGGGTTTTTTAAAATCAAACACCGGATCTGGCACTCAAGCCACCTGAGCTTGTCCCCTCTACAACTTGTACGTATCTTTATTGTTTATTAGGAACAATAATTTTTTCAATTTATATGTAACCAAATAAGTTTGTGTGTTGTTTTTGTAGCACGAAACCGTTAAAGTGCGCTACTTAGAGGAAAAGGGGGGAGCATTCACATTTGATGAAATCATTTACTTCATAGTATTCATATTTTTGGAGTACTACCAGCTACGGAGTACCACCAGAACTCAATGGTGGGTGAATTGGACTCCATACTCTTATTTGGCTTCCAGATAGCAAAGGCCAATTCTCTGTTAAGAGTGTCTATAATGTGTTGTCTAGTGCATCTAATACTTTTGCAGGTACTAATTCTGTTTCTCCACAGGTATGGAAAGCTTTGTGGAAGTTAAATTATTTGTTTGGAAGTGCTTAAAAGATATATTCCCAACAAGAGATAAACTAGCTAGATATGGAAATTATTTGTTTGGTTTTAAATATCAATGTTAGTAATATTATGGTACAACATTGTTCATTTAGGAGCTAGATTCTCTCTTGGTTTTCTGCAGGAAATAATATTACCTTTGGTGCATGACATTTGAAGCACCAATTTGGAAAATTTGATGTTCAAAGATTTTTCAGAATATAACTCCAAATAAGACAATGTCAAAGATGTCATTAATAAACTTGTGCCTCCTGGAACTAATCTTGTTTCTTTTACTAATGGGGTTGTGCAGCCGCTAAGATGAAAACCTCCTGATAATGTTTATAAATTTTGATGCTTTTTTTAAGTCAGATTCATTACAAGGTGGAATAGGGTTAATAGTTAGGAATTGTGCAGGTAGCTGCATTCGGGTGCAAGGACAATGCTTCAATGGAGGAATGAAGATAGGAGTTGTAGCTGAGGAGCTGGAATGTAAGGCTATGCTGGCAGCTGTTACTCTGGCACAAACTTTAATCATGTTATCTTTGAATCAGATTGACAAACTTTAATAAAATCCATCAATGATCAAACCTATTATGTTAATTGGATAAATCAAGCTTTGGTTTTAGATATTAATTCTAATTGGACAGAACACACAAATATAGTAGTGTGTTTTAGTTCACTTAATTCTAATTGGGGCCATAGCAGTTCTTATGATTTTTATTTTCAACTGCACCAACACGTACTCCACTTTATACAAAGATAGTTTTTTTACTTTAGTACTGTTATAACAACTGCAGCAACACGTACTCCGCTTTTTACCTATCATTTTGATTTATTTATTTATTTTTGATTCATTTTGATTTATTTTCTGAATTAGGTACGAACAAAAAAATCTTCAGTATGGAATGAATATTAATTGCATCGCATCTAACTCCGGTCATTTAGAGCCGTCAAAGCAGAAAATTATACAGCAGGATAACAAGATTTGACTGAGAAAATTCTAAACATAGAACGTGCAGCATGCAAATTGAAGGATCTTTACCTACCTATTTTACCAAATTATTTACGATATACACTTAAATATTTTGCCAAATTATTTATTTGTAAAGATACTGCCAAATCTCCATTTACCCTACGTGTTCATCTCTCTCGTCTTAAATCATTTCATGTTTCTTCTCTTAAATCTTCTAACCTCCCCCTAGAAAACAAAACAAGTTGTTTACTTTGATCATCTGATTCATCTCATGGATAAACCATATATTCCCTTGTCAGTTTTGCTTTGCGGATTAATCGGATCGACCGTGTAAGTAATTCTTTCCAGTACTGCTTTGTTAACTGAGATTGTAACTCTAATGGTCATAGTAGGGTAAATATCGTCTTCACATGCAACTGTATGTAGGTAGATAACCTATGATTATTTGTATGATTCATATATGATAACTGAACTCACATTGTGATATGTGATTACTCTTTGTGACAAGTTTTATTATTTCGTAGTTTTATTCGGACCACAATAACATTTTCACAAGATGTTGACAAGTTTTTTCTCCTTCCAGGTATCTGAGAATTCATAATAGATCCTAGAGTGGATCCTAGAGTAATGGAAAATCTTGGATGTATACCGATAGAACCAAACCGCATTATCAAGACGGAGTCAATGCATTTATAAAGTTTGCTACGCATACATACCAACAGGATATTGCGACTGGGAAACGGAAACCATACAACGAGGGCAAAGTTAAGTTTCTATGTCCATGTGTGAAATGTCTCAACGTCTACGTGCACAAGGCAAGTGAAGTTAATTATCACTTATATACTTCTGGATTCATTCAAAACTATGCCGTATGGACTAAGCACGGAGAAGGAGATGAGTCATCATGGTGGACACTTCTGGATGGTAATGTCAGCGACGGTCCGCACTCTGATGAACCAGCACATGCTGCAGAGACTATAGAAATGGTTAATGCTTTATTAGGAGAAATTTTTTCAAAGGAATCTGAGAAGATGCAATGGATACTCAATGATGCTGGGAAACCCCTATACGAAGGATGTAAGGATTTTACAAAGATATCTGCAATGTGTGAACTGTTTAACTTGAAGAGCAAGCACGGAGCTTCCGACAAGTTCTTTAATGAACTTCTACCACTGTTACAATCCATGCTCCCTCCAGGAAATGAGATGATGAAAAGTACATATGAAGTTAAGAAGGTGATGAGAGATTTGGGTTCAGGTTACGAAAAGATACATGTATGCATCAATGACTGCATTCTCTATAGGAATAAATACAAGGATGACATCAAGTGTCCCACCTGTGGGGAATCAAGATGGAAAGTTGACGACACCACCAAAGAGGTGCATGAAAAAATTCCGGCAAAAGTCTTGTGGTATTTCCCAATTATCCCAAGACTGAAACGACTGTTTCAATCAAAGAGAATTGTTGAATATTTATTGTGGCACGACACCAGAAAGAAAGAAGAGGTTGTTTTACGACATACGGCGGACTCACCAGCATGGAAAAATATAGATGAAAGATATCCCATAATTCGTGATGATCCTCGAAATCTACGGCTAGGCATTTCGGCTGACGGGGTTGACGTAAACAAAGGCATGCAAAAACAACACAGTGTGTAGCCAATTCTGACAGTGATTTACAATCTTCCGCCAGAGTTGTGTATGAAGAGAAAGTTCACCATGCTGTCATTAATAATTGATGGGGGGCCTTGTAAGGACATTGATGTTATGTTACAACCGTTTGTCGAGGATCTCAAGGAATTTTTTGAGGGAGTCCAATGTTTTGATGCGCTGAAACATGAGATGTTTACTCTACGTGCGGTTGTTTTATGGACAATAAATGATTATCCTGCTCTCTTTACACTGTGTGGTTTCCCTTACCAGGGACGAGACGCCTGTAAGGTGTGTGGGAGAAATACTTACTATGTCAGGCTAAAACATTGTTGAAAAGAGGTTTATACCGGGCATAGAAGATACCTACCATACGATCATCCATTCAGACGTCAGAAGGGGTTCAACGGAAAAGAAAAAACTGAAAAGGCTCCGAAACTTATGACCCCGTCACAAATATACAATGAGGTAAAGATTATAAAGAATAAATGGGGAAAGGGACGGAAGAACATTGTGGTGGAATTCGTGCAGGATAACCCTGGAAGAGGTGGAAAGATGAAGAGAATCGAAAAGACCATCGACCCAAAAAAGGGGAAGGGGAAGGAGAAGGAGACCGAAAGGCGCTACTGGAAAAAGTTCAATATATGGTTCCGGCTCCTCCCCTACTGGCGGTATCATGTTGTCCACCATTGTATAGATTTCATGCACGTCGAAAAGAATGTATGCGAGAGTATCGTTGGAACATTGTTGAACAATGAATTTAAGTCGAAAGACCACCTTGCTGCTCGAATGGACCTGAAGGAGATGGGTTTTAGAGACGAGTTGCAACCTTGGGAAAATGGCAAAGGGGGATATATACTAAAGGCAGCATGTCACTCATTAAGCCCGGAGGAAAAAGACAAGTTTTGTGCAACATTATCCGAGATAAAGGTTCCACAAGGGTATTGTTCAAACTTTTCAACACTTGTGAATAAAAAAGATCGAAAGCTTATCGGACTAAAATCGCATGATTATCACATACTAATGCAACATTTTTTTCCCATTGCGATTAAATCAATTATGCCGCAGCCAACAAGATATGCTATTATCAGGTTTTGTTTCTTTTTCAGGGCAATATCTAGCAAAGAAATCAAGGTGGCAGAGCTAGAAAAATTGCAGTCAGATCTCGTTGTGACGTTGTGCTTGCTCGAGAAATACTTTCCTCCATCCTTTTTTGACATCATGGTTCATTTAACTGTGCATCTTACCAGGGAAGTGCAAATTTGTGGTCATGTATTCTTTCGATGGATGTATCCATTTGAAAGGCGCATGAAGGTCATAAAAGGGCATGTGCGAAACAGAAACAGACCTGGAGGAAGCATTGTTGAAGGGAACCTTGCGGAGGAGACAATTGAGGTTATCAGTGAGCACCAACAAAGCATGAATGATACAGTCGGAATTCCACCAGACAAACTCAATACATCTGACACTGGCGAAGATTCTTATTCTTTCAGGGGAAAACCAATGTCAAATCCTAAGTTTCCTCGTGTTGATAAGGATCTGTTTGATAAAGCGCATTTCTATGTATTGCGGAATTCGCCTGAAGTTTCTCCTTACGTTGAGTAAGTATAACTAGATCTAACCAGATAACCTCATTTTTTATTTAGTTTTTGATTCTGTGTCCGAATTTCTGTAAAGATAATAACATTAATCATTGCACTGTCTAGCCGACACCAGAATTTTTTGAAGGATAAATATCTTGGTATGAGTGATAGACATCTAGATCAAAAACATCGTGAAGAGTTCGCCAAATGGTTACAAAAAGTGGTAAGAGTTTGCAGAAAATGTCACTCTTGCTATGTAACTTTTGCGTTGAGACGGAGGCTAATCCTTATAATGTATTTCAGGTTGACAGTGAGTGGGCAGACTCTAGGGAAAACTTCAATCAGGACTTAAGGTGGCTATCAATCCCACCGAATCCACAAGTAGAGACATACGAAGCATATCACATCAATGGATACCTGTTTTGCACAAAATCTCATGATGGTTCCGTTAACCAGAATAGCGGGGTTTACGTAGAGGCAACTGACACGCACATTAGACAAGCGGGGATTACCCTTAATCTGGCGGATTATTATGGTGTTTTACAAGAGATATAGCAGCTGACATATCATTCGCTGAAAGTGCCACTTTTCAGGTGTAAATGGGTTACCAAAGCAGAGGTCTCAAAAGACAAACTTGGCTACATTTTGGTTGAGCTTGATAAGTTGGGACTCCAGGATGATCCTTTGGTTGTAGCCTCCCAAGCTAAGCAGGTATTTTATGTGCCAGACCAGGAAAATAAAATAAAGTCTATTGTGTTAGGTGCACCTACCCAAATGTGGAAATATGCTGGTGATGAAGTCTACGAGGAATTCAGTACGACAGTTATTTGTCGGAATGAGTATAAATTGCCAGAGATAGATAAACTTGACCTGCAAAGGACATCCAGGGATGATTACTATCGGGACGACATTAAGGGTAGAACTGCAAGGAAACCACCAGCACCAGCACCAACAGCAGTCCCTTCTTCTCAAATGACTGCATCGGAGCAACCATTTCCAAGGACTACGCGACAAGGACTAAGGACTAAGCGACAACCATTTCCAACCATTTCCAAGGACTACGTGTTTTGAAAATTTCCAAATCCCGAACAACACCTCTCGGGTTTTCAAAACACGTAATTCCCTGATTTACTCAATCGGAAACTTCAGCCAAATCTAATCCAAACCACTGATCATACCACGCCTGTTAAACTCAATCAAGTTGTCACAAGAAACTTCTGCCATTGAGTCTGCTTAAATCACCTCCAAAACACGAACCCTAATTCTGCTCCTTGAAAAGCAATTTTCCGGCCGTTTTTTAGTTCAACCTGTTTGCTTCAAATTTCAATTCTAGAAAATTTTGATCCAATCGAGCGATCATACCAGGCCTGTTTAGGCTTAAGAAAGATGCCTATTCAATTTCAGCCCTTGAATCTCCGTCGAACAGCTCCAAAATCCAAACCCTAATACTGCCACAATTTTTCCCGCTAAAACCAAATATTCAAACGGAGAAGATGACCTCCCCCTGATCCTATACCGGTGTCCCTTTAGCACTTGCCCTATGGGGTGTAAATAGTAACAAAGGTGGCCCTTATCCGTTGAGATGCCCCTTAGTAATTGAGGTGCCCCTTAACCAAAACCGAGAGTCCGAATAACACGTTTCCTCCGGGTGCAAATAACATTTTTTTCGAGCCAATTCTCCACAAGAGCTTATTCTTCCAAAAACAACTAAACACAAATCTATTAGAGAAATAATGAGTCCTCGCTAATGTATTTACGGGTTAAAATGCGTCGCACTTTCGTGCTTATCAAGTTCCCCCACACTTACATTTTGCTAGTCCTCGAGCAAAATAGAACATTGACCCGCTACACAGCTGGTCATAAAATGATAAGAAAAAGAATAGAGAGAGAGACCCGCTACACAGCTGGTCAATTTTGTTTTTTTGTTTTATTTTGTTTTTTTGTGTAGACCCGCTACACCAGCTGGTCATAAAAACAAAATACATAAAAACAGACCCGCTACACAGCTGGTCAAAACCCTAACAATCATAAAAAAAATTTTTAGACCCGCTACACAGCTGGTCATAATATGCAAGAAATTCCTGAAACAGAAAAATAAAACGTTAACCACTCCCCCACACTTAAACATTACATTGTCCTCAATGTAATTGAGTTATCCAATGCAAAACTTAAGATGGGAAATCCATAAGATGCAAAAAAAAAAAAAAAAAAAAAAAAACGAAAATAAAAATACACCTACTGGAATGTACAAAAAGGATCCCCATAAACTAATAACCTGAAAACTTGGGGATCGACCCAAAATATAATATTTACAAACGATAGCTTCACACTTATGTCATGAAAATGCGGAGACAATGAAACTATCAAAAACCAAGATTTACCCCTAAACCAAGTGTTTACTGCACAAGGAGTGCGTAAAGAACAAAATATGGGGATTCTGTTGAGACTGGGAATTATCAATCGACTCATGCACTGTATCAGGAATAGGCAAGTCCTCTAGGTATTTAGATGCAAAGTACTCCAATAAAATTTTAAAAGCACACAATTCTAACCCTAAATTAGGTCACTTTTGGAAGTCTACGTGTCTAGAAACAACCTCTAAGTTTGGTGAATTATCTTGTGAGATAGATTCATATATGGAATTAGGCAAATCATCTACACAATCATCCACAGGGTCATCTACAAATTCTGTCTGGAACGGAGAGTCACCACAAGACTGATCATCATCATCATTAAATAATTTTTGGCATTCCAATATTCTCAGTCTTTGTTCCAAACTAGGTGGTGTGTGTTTATAATACTTCTCATATATCTCTAGAGGATATTCTTCACTTACCTCATGTGGAGCACAAACTCCATACAATTGCCTACGCTTATATTCAACAAGCGTCATCTCAGATGAGGTTTCCTGATAATTTGACTTTCTACGCTTATATTCCGCCAGCGTCATCGTAGGTGACGTCTCCTCATAAGAAGTCATCATCCTCAAAATATCCCTGAAAAGAAATACAAAAAGAAACGCATAAAAAGGAAAAAATAAAATCTAAAAAAAATGAAAATATTGTACAAAATTTAAAATAAAAAAAAAAAACCTAAAAACAAATCCGCGTCGGCGGCGCCAAAATGGTGTGATTTTTGATTGCCGTAGTAAATAGGATTCGAACTCTAAGACTTGTGAAGACTAAATTTAAAGGTTTAATGAAAATAATAAAAGGGAGAGTTATTGGGTCTAGGATTCCACCAAATTCATATCAATAGGCTCAATTATTTATTCTCAACAATTATCGCTCAATAAGGAAAACAACAAGGACTCTTATTTTTTCCAAGGTAGATTCTCAAAACATTTGTTATAAATCGTAAGCATGGGACATCAAACATTTAAGCAAGCATGAACCATCTAATAAAATAATAACTAATTAATTCGAATGATAAATCAATTCAAAATAAGTGCAAAAGTCATATAAAAAATAATACAAATTCACCCATGTGTGAAGTTCGGCTTCCTCCGTCGACCCAGTGCAGGGGTTTAGCTTCTCATTATGAAAACACACTCAATAATATCATTCATAGCTCAAATGGTGTTTTTATTGGAGAAAACTAATAAAATAGAGGTTTGCAACACTTTATAAGTGTTACAGAGTCCACCGTCACAATGAAATTCAAATACTGTTGCTGAAGCTGCTGTTACAGAAAAACTATATATGGAATTTGTCGAGAAGAACTGTCGCGAAGCTAAGAACATACGACAGTTTTAAATGACAGGCCAGAAGTGTAGTCTGTTGTTCTTCGTCTTCTTCTTCTCTGAAGCAGCAGATAAGTTGCTCTGCAACTCTCTTTTTTTCTCCCCAAACTCTCGATATCCTTTCTATGTGGTCCGAGCACTTTATTTATACTCCACCGGATCATCAAAATCTCTGTAATAAATCAAGAATATTTTCTTTTACTCGGGGATGATATTCTTCCATATTTACGTGATTCGTACCTTGTTTCCTTCCTCCACGCATCTGTTTTATCTCATCACACTCCTTACACGCTGAATACAAATCCAAGACAGAGTAAAACTCGTGCAAGCATGGTATATTCACGAAATCTTCTTAAAAGAACCCCATGAAACTCTCGTGCTCTGTTTTCACCAATCCACATAACCATCCCACTTTGCTCAATTCCAACTGATATAACAGTCCTGTTTTAGTCAAACAGGATATCCGAAACTGATTTCATCGATTTAATCTCCTTTGAAAATTTCCAAATCCGGAACAGCACCTCTCGGGTTTTCAAAACACGTAATTCCCTAATTTACTCAATCGGAAACTTCAGCCAAATCTAATCCAAACCATTGATCGTACCACGCCTGTTAAACTCAATCAAGTCGTCACAAGCAATTTCTGCCATTGAGTCTGCTTAAATCACCTCCAAAACACGAACCCTAATTCTGCTCCTTGAAAAGCAATTTTCCGGCCAATTTTTAGTTCAACCTGTTTTCTTCAAATCTCAATTCTAGACAATTTTGATCCAATCGAGCGATCATACCAGGCCTGTTTAGGCTTAAGAAAGATGCCTATTCAATTTCAGCCATTGAATCTCCGTCGAACAGCTCCAAAATCCAAACCCTAATACTGCCACAATTTTTCCCGCTAAAACCAAATATTCAAACGGAGAAGATGACCTCCCCTAGTCCTATACAGGTGTCCCTTTAGCACTTGCCTTATGGGGTGTAAATAGTAACGAAGGTGCCCCTTATCCGTTGAGATGCCCCTTAGTAATTGAGGTGTCCTTTAACCAAAACCGATAGTCCGAATAACACGTGTCCTCCGGGTGCAAATAACATTTTTTTCGAGCCAATTCTCCACAAGAGCTTATTCTTCCAAAAACAACTAAAACAAATCTATTAGAGAAATAATGAGTCCTCGCTAATGTATTTACGGGTTAAAATGCGTCGCACTTTCGTGCTTATCAAGTTCCCCCACACTTACATTTTGCTAGTCCTCGAGAAAAACAGAACATTGACCCGCTACACAGCTGGTCATAGAATGATAAGAAGAAGAATAGAGAGAGAGAGAGACCCGCTACACAACTGGTCAATTTTTTTTTTTTTTTTTGTGAAGACCCGCTACACCAGCTGGTCATAAAAACAAAATACATAAAAATAGACCCGCCACACAGCAAGTCATAACCCTAACAATCATAAAAAAAATTTTAGACCCGCTACACAGCTGGTCATATATATATATATATATATATTTTTTGTTTTTTGTAGACCCGCTACACAGCTGGTCATAATATGCAAGAAATTCCTGAAACAGAAAAATAAAACGTTAAACACTCTCCCATACTTAAACATTACATTGTCCTCAATGTAATTGAGCCATCCAATGCAAAACTTAAGATGGGAAATCCATAAGATGCAAAAAAAAAAAAAAAAAAAACGAAAATAAAAATACACCTAATGGAATGTACAAAAAGGATCCCCATAAACTAATAACCTGAAAACTTGGGGATCGACCCAAAATACAATATTTACAAACGATAGCTTCACACTTATGTCATGAAAATGCGGAGACACTGAAACTATCAAAAACCAAGATTTACCCCTAAACCAAGTTTTTACTGCACAAGGAAGTGCGTAAAGAACAAAATATGGGGCTTCCATTGAAACTGGGGAATTATCAATCGACTCATGCACTGTATCAGGAATAGGCAAGTCCTATGGGTATTTAGATGCAAAGTACTCCAATAAAATTTTAGAAGCACACAATTCTAACCCTAAATTAGCACTTTTGGAAGTCTACGGGTCTAGAAAAAACCTCTAAGTTCGGTGAATTATCTTGTGAGATAGATTCATCTATGGAATTAGGAAAATCATCTACACAATCATCCACAGGGTCATCTACAAATTCTGTCTGGAACGGAGAGTCACTACAAGACTGATCATCATCATCATTAAATAATTTTTGGCATTCCAATATTCTCAGTCTTTGTTCCAAACTAGGTGGTGTGTGTTTATAATACTTCTCATATATCTCTAGAGGAGATTCTTCACTTACCTCCTGTGGAGCACAAACTCCATACGATTGCCTACGCTTATATTCAACAAGCGTCATCTCAGATGAGGTTTCCTGATAATTTGACTTTCTACGCTTATATTCCGCCAACGTCATCGTAGGTGACGTCTCCTCATAAGAAGTCATCATCCTCAAAATATCCCTGTAAAGAAATACAAAAAGAAACGCATAAAAAGGAAAAAATAAAATCTAAAAAAAATGAAAATACTGTACAATTTTTTTTTTAAAATAAAGAAAAATAAACCTAAAAATTAATCTAAAAATAAATCCGCGTCGGCGGCGCCAAAATGGTGTGATTTTTGATTGCCGTAGTAAATAGGATTCGAACTCTAAGACTTGTGAAGACTAAATTTAAAGGTTTAATGAAAATAATAAATGGGAGAGTTATTGGGTCTAGGATTCCACCAAATTCATATCAATAGGCTCAATTATTTATTCTCAACAATTATCGCTCAATAAAGAAAACAACACGGACTCTTATTTTTGCTTAAAGGTAGATTCTCAAAACATTAGTTATAAATCGTAAGCATGGGACATCAAACATTTAAGAAAGCATGACCCATCTAATAAAATAATAACTAATTAATTCGAATCGTAAATCAATTAAAAATAATTGCAAAAGTCATATAAAAAATAATACAAATTCACCCATATGTGAAGTTTGGCTTCCTCCGTCGACCCAATGCAGGGGTTTAGCTTCTCATTATGAAAACACACTCACTAATATCATTCATAGCTCAAATGGTGTTTTTATTGGAGAAAACTAATAAAACAGAGGTTTGCAACACTTTATAAGTGTTACAGAGTCCACCGTCACAATGAAATTCAAATACTGTTGCTGAAGCTGCTGTTACAGAAAAACTATATATGGAATTTGTCTAGAAGAACTGTCACGAAGCTAAGAACATACGACAGTTTTAAATGACATGCCAGAAGTGTAGTCTGTTGTTCTTCGTCTTCTTCTTCTCTGCAGCAGCAGAGAAGTTGCTCTGAAACTCTCTTTTTTTCTCCCCAAACTCTCGATATCCTTTCTATGTGGTCCGAGCACCTTATTTATACTCCACTGGATCATCAAATCTCTGTCATAAATCAAGAATATTTTCTTTTACTCAGGGATGATATTCTTCCATATTTACGTGATTCGAACCCTATTTCCTTCCTCCACGCATCTGTTTTATCTCATCACACTCCTTACACGCTGAATACAACTCCAGGACAGAGTAAAACTCGTGAAAGCATGGTATATTCACGTAATATTCTTAACAGAACCCCATCAAACTCTCGTTCCCTGTTTTCACCAATCCACGTAACCATCCCACTTTTCTCAATTCCAACTGATATACCAGTCCTGTTTTAGTCAAACAGGATATCCTAAACTGATTTCATCGATTTAATCTCCTTTGAAAATTTCCAAATCCGGAACAGCACCTCTCGGGTTTTCAAAACACGTAATTCCCTGATTTACTCAATCGGAAACTTCAGCCAAATCTAATCCAAACCGTTGATCATACCACGCCTGTTAAACTCAATCAAGTCGTCACAAGCAATTTCTGCCATTGAGTCTGCTTAAATCACCTCCAAAACACGAACCCTAATTCTGCTCCTTGAAAAACAATTTTCCGGCCATTTTTTAGTTCAACCTGTTTGCTTCAAATCTCAATTCTAGACAATTTTGATCCAATCAAGTGATCATACCAGGCCTGTTTAGGCTTAAGAAAGATGCCTATTCAATTTCAGCCCTTGAATCTCCGTCGAACAGCTCCAAAATCCAAACCCTAATACTGCCACAATTTATCTTGCTAAAACCAAATATTCAAACGGAGAAGATGACCTCCCCCTAATCCTATACAGGTTTCCCTTTAGCACTTGTCTTTTGAGAGCATATGGGACCTTCAAGTTCACGGACGCAAACAATACATATCCCATAAAAATATTGCAATACTTCAAAATCAAACAAATTAATACTGCAATAACATCATCCTCCAAAAAATTTTAGAATTTAAAAAACAATAAACCTAAAAAATAACACAAGAAGATGAAAACAAAATAGCTATGTGTAGTCACAATCGTCGCTATTCAAAACGCTAGTTATTCTTCCAATTAAACCAAAAAGAAGACATACTAGGTAACAAACTAGAACCAAGATCAGACAAAAACTAAATCCTGTCTGCAACCTGGGATTGAACATGAATGAGTTCCTCAGTTGCCTTCCTTAGTTCGCCTTTTAGGTAGTCAAGGTTCCTCGTTGCAACACCAAGTTGTTCTCGTATGACCTTAAAGTCTCCAAGAAGATTTCCTACCAGTTGTGAAGAAATCTGAACTGGTAGTTTGTCTTCGTTTTCATGATCAAGAGCATGAAAGCACGAGATATCAATATGACATAGCTCAACATCATCAACCTTGTTGCTTCCCTCCATTGTGCACCAAAAAGACTTTTAGAAAATCTTTTTGAACTTCTGGAACACATTATATATATAAGGAATTCCATCAAACCCTAGGGTACATGACGTTCGTGAGGGTTGGTGCGTGTACTGGAGAATCGGTCCTAAGATATACCAAAGAAGCCCAAAAAGTAAAAAGAAATAGATGTTGAGGAGCAAACGGAATAATGTAACATCGAATGCAGTACAATCCTGACAGCTTTCTCAAGATGAAAATCCTAAGAATCATGAGTATCCCTTTTTAACTAATCATAATTAAAAAGAGATGCAACATGAACATGTCAGGGTGTAATAAGATGAGCATCTTGCTCATCATTATTTACTTCTCATTTTTTCTTTTCATCGGTATTTATCAAACTACCTAGTATAGTTGAAGAAGCATTATCAAGGGAATATTTAAAAGTACCTGTGTTAACAGCATTCCATGTTTTCTTGATATTCCGTCTTAGTTTGTTTATACAGATCTTCAGATCAGACACCCTATTGTTGATGTGTAGAAAATCTGAATTTAAAGTATTGGATCCATAGTCCTTTTTGAGAAGATTAGAACTTGACTCATTTTTCTTCCTCATGTTCCTTTTTCTCTTTTCAGACTGATTTACAAGATCCGTCACACTTTTGCCATTCTTTCTTCTCTCATTGTAGATATCCTTCGAAAAGACATGGTTAGAAGCAACCTTATCACACTTTATCCCTTGATAGTGAGAATCCTTAATTCTACCAATCTGCGATACAAGTTTAACAACTTCTTTAGACATCCACGTAAGAATGTTATGAAGTTTTTCATTCCTTTTACGAAGACGACATCGTTGCTCAGAGTGTCCTTTGTTTCCGCAGAAGTAGCAGTAAAAGGACTTACATTCAGTGGTTCTCTTATGAGCAGATTTTGTCTGAGTAGAATCCTTGTTCTTGCAGGCTGACACAGGTTTTTTACATGAAGAATTATTAATGACTCTAACAAATCTAATCTTACCAGTGCTTGGAGCGTCTATTCCTTTATAGCCCAGACCATGTGTATCGCGATGTTTTTTACATGCTCCAAGCATATATGATAGCTTTGTAGAGCTAGAATTGAATCTCTTCAGATTCTCCTCCAGTGATTTTATCTTCTTAAGAGCAGTAGCAAGTTCAGTTTCCAAGGATTTTTCTTTGGCAAGAAACTGGCGTTCTTTGTCATCAAAACATTTACGTTGAGATTCATATCTTGCTTCAGATTCTGCAAGCTTATCTTTCATTATGGAAAGATTTCGAAGGAGATTATCACATTCAGTTCTTTTTAGAAGAACATCTTCCTTGTGATCTTCAACAGTGGACTGTAAGAGTTTATATCCGCCATCATATCCTTTAAAGAGTTTTATCAACTTTCTGTTTTCTAGACAGAGAGGACCCATGTATTTTCTCAAACATGTTGTTGACCTCTTTTCTTTCAGGGCACGATCAAACATCATGATATATTGAGAGACTTCCTCATCAATGCTCTGTCCTTCTTCTGAATCACTTTCATCTGAAATTTCATCCAACTGCTCATCAAGCGATTTTTCCTAGTTGAGTGCAGCTTCAGTTGAAGGACTTGGGTTGAAGTTATTCTCAGTAGTTTTCGGTTTTTGAATCCCAACCGAGTGACCCTGAACTGGTATTGCGTTTCTTGAGATAGCAGTTTGGTCCATAGAGTCATATCGCTACAAACACAGACTTGTGGGGTCTTTAATGTGTTTGCCTGCTCTGATACCAATTGAAAAAGCGGGGGTCTAACAACACCACCCAATATTTCGCTTAGCAATCTGTATGGACTAACTCCGAAATACTTTGCTAGAGAATCAACTAGACAGTCAGACTCAATCTAGATAAAAGTATCTCAAGGAGTTAATATCTCTCTCTTGTTTTTGATATTACTCAAGCTAATAGAAATTAGCGAGTCCTAATCAAACACAAAGAATACTTGGACGGTACCAAAGACCAATGTCCAAGTATCAATCAATATCAATCAACAACCAAAGGTCGGATTTCCAATTGATGATCACAAACGCACAACCTGTATTATTTCAATTATAAAGATAAATAATATAATGCGGAAAATGAAATAACATAGACACCAGAAATTTTGTTAACGAGGAAACCGCAAATGCAAAAAAAACCGGGACCTAGTCCAGATTGAATACACACTGTATTAAGCCGCTACAGACACTAGCCTACTCCAAGCTAACTTCGGACTGGACTGTAGTTGAACCCCGATCAGTCTCCCACTAATTCAAGGTACAGTTGTACTCCCTACGCCTATGATCCCAGCAGGACACTACGCACTTGATTCCCTTAGTTGATCTCACCCACAACTAAGAGTTGTTGCAACCCAAAATCGCAGACTTGATAATAAACAAATCTGTCTCACACAGAAAAGTCTATCAAAGGATAAATCTGTCTCCCACAGAAGAACCCTAGGTTTTTGTTCCGTCTTATGATATGAAATCAAGGTGAACAGGAACCAATTGATAATCCAGTCTTATATTCCCGAAGAACAACCTTGATTAATCAATCACCTCTCAACAGTCTTACTTGTATAAACAAGAGGACGTCGAGGAATCACAAACAGTGAGACGATGATGTTTGTGACTTCTTTATCTTGCCTATCGGAGAACTCTCACGATCTCAAGCCAATCAATAAGATTGTACTCGTACGATAGAAGATGCAAGATCAGATCACACAACTACGATAAAAGTAGTATCGGCCTGGCTTCACAATCCCAATGAAGTCTTTAAGTCGTTAACCTGGTTTTAGAGAAGAAAACCAAAGGTTAGAGGAGAATCGACTCTAGCGAGCACACTAGTATCACACAGACGTGTGGGGATTAGTTTTTCCCAATGCTAGATGTCTCCTTTATATAGTCTTCAAATCAGGGTTTTGCCTTAGGTACAAAGCAATCAATATTCACCGTTAGATGAAAACCTGATTTAGATTCAAGATAATATTTCTCAACCGTTAGATCGAAAACTTAGCTTGTCACACACACTTGAGATATACGTTTAATGGGTTTGTGAAAACCGTGCCCAAACGTGTACGTGTATGTTGGTTCAATATAGTAACCCAAAAGGTTAACCATATGAGCATTTCATATTAACCTTGTTCTTCTTCACCATAAATAGTTCAATTGACTCAAATGAACTAGTTAGAGAGTTGTTAAATTGCTATGAGATCTTATGTAACTACACAAGAAACAAAGATGATTCGATTCGATTGAATCGGCTCATGAACTTTATAGACATGATTTGCATTCTGCATTCCTTAGTAATTTAAGTTTCATGTTCAGAGCAAATCTTTAGATCATAACCCACTCAAGTTCGCAAGCAAGTTCGCGGACTTAAGGAAACCGGCAGAGTTTTCCAAACTCAGCAGAAAATCTCGGCAAAGAGACTTCCGCCAATTCGCGGACTAGGTTCGCGGACTAAACACGCAAAGGAGTTTTTGGAAATCCCAGCAGAAATTCTCGGCAATAGAACTTCCTTCAGTTCGCGGACTGAGTTCGCAAACTGAGTTCGCGGACTTGGCAAAGCCAATTCCTCTGGTTTCTCTTAATCAACAAAGTTCCCAAACTTCGGATTAAGGAATAGGACTTATATCCATCATTGGTTATATAGACCTAAACTCTCATTCCAACCATTGAAACATTCTTAGAGGACGTTATATAGTTGTTGCACTATTTCTCGTCAAAGCGATTTTCAAAGTGATTGAAACATTATGACTTTCGTCACTAGGTGAAGATAAACCCGATCAAAGCGAAACGCTTTACCAACACATGATTTCGAGATATAGATAGGCGAGATATACTCGGCTCGAAATATCAAATGTGTATGATCCAGTCTATATAGCATACGCTTTTGTCTCATAAGAAGTAGGAGATAGAAGAGGAGTGATAGATAAGTTCAAGTCTCCACATACCTTTTTGTTGATGAAGTTCCACGGTTCCTTGAGTAGATATTTGTCGTTGTATGATGAATCGCCATGAAGTCCTTGAGCTCAACTACACTTTTCTATCCTAGTCCGAGACTTAGCTATGTAGACTAGAAATCAAGACTCATAGTTTTGATCACTAACATTGACAAACATGCTTGATATAGAAACGCATGCGAGGTCGACCGAGCTATGCTCTAACACAAGCAATTGAAATATAGAGATAACACTATAGAAACTAAATGGTGAAATGAGCTGTCACCATATCAATTGATTCCAAGAAAAAAGAAAAATGAAACTTATGAGCTTCCATGCCATTTACACACTTACTAGAGTAAAACTTACAGATGAATGAATCTCCAAACTCATGAATATGAATTTTGATGGCGCATGCGTTTTTCTGGAATCAATTTCTTTTTTTTTATGAAAAGTTTTCTGGAAACGTTTAATGTCTTATGATGGAATCAATAATTTTTTTCCTTTTTGGTGATCCACAACACAAACGAAGATGAAAGAATCTCAAAAAAAGAAACGTTTTTTATTAGACCAAAAACAAATTTCTTCCTCTTTTAATGTCAATTTTTTCAATTGCTTTGGATCCTCTATTTACTCCCCCTTATCCTTCCACGATTAAGAGAGTTTCTTACCCATAAATAAGTTAAAATTGTCCATGCTCTAAGGTCTGCATGCAACGAAACGTCTGCTCCTTTATGACTAGCACGTAATAGCCCATTCCAGAAAAAGCGTCCAAAAATTTGAATGTCTCCCTAATTACAATTATCAATGAGCAGTGTATAAAGAAAAGAGTGTATTTCTTCAACCACATACATTCACTCATTCATTCATTTCCAATTCATTCACTCATTCCAACTTATTTTTTTGGTGAAATTCGTAGCATAAGAGTATCAACATGTCAAACATGATTAACCCCAGCCCCCACAAAAACCGTTGCCCAAAACGTGTTTGCTTTCTTTTAGAGAATGCATGATTGCGATGAAAACAAACATGCAGTACTCAGGTTTCGTGTTGCAAGAAAATGGGAAGAGATCGATTTCATGGCGACCAAGGAAGTCACTACTTTGGATTTACTAATGATTGATGAAAAATTGAGTATATTGTTATTTCGATCTGAATTAAACTATTTTTTTTAAGGAATAAAATATTAGTGACGCTTTCTAATCATTTTTTACATAATTGCGATGAAAATAAACCTGCAGTACTCAAGTTTCGTGTTGACATAAAATGGGAAAATGTCGATTTCATGGCGTCCAACTAAGTCAATGCTTTGGATTTACTAATGATCGATCAGAATGTGAGTATATTTTTATTTCGGTCCAAATCAAACTAATGTTCTTTTTTATTTAATAAAAATATTAGTCATGCATTCTAATCAATCTTGACATCCAACACAAGAAGATACCATGCACACCGTCGTCCCGAAGAATTTGTTATTGGAAGTTCGGAACATTTCTCCATCAGGAAGGACTCTATTAGCTTTATAAATTCATACCACAACGGAGAAATCCAGATTTCGTCCTTCAAAGATTAATCAACGAGGAATTTTTATCAAAACTATTATTTGAAGTCTAAAGAATATTGTGAGGAATTATTAAACTATTATTTAAGTGTAACTGAAGTTATAATTATTTGGATTAAGATTTCATGTCTACAAGTTCTCATGGGTCGAATTAAGCCTCATAGTGTGTGGTAATTATTAAAATTATTCTAACCAAAATTTATCCCGTCTCATGCCGTGCCGTTACGGCACGAGTTATTTCTAGTATACAAATAAAACGAGAAAATCTTTTTTCGATGGATGCCCTGGTAAGTCTAATTTGCACTATTGAATTCGATAAAATGCATGGATTCAACACTTCTCTTCATATGTTTTGTTCACAATTTTACTCTTACCCTTATCTCGCTTAACCCTTTAATTATTGATCGCAACAATTACGTGGATATGCTTTATCAATGAAGATCACTAGCCAAACACTATAAAATACATAAAAGGAAGTCACATTGAAATAAAACGATAATTCAAGCTTCTAAATCTCCTTTGCAGAAATTAAATTCTTTTGTTTTTTTTCCTCTCATGGAAACATTATAAAAGGTTAAAGAGGATTCTTTTGTTTTTTCTGGGTTGTAATTATTTCTTTCTGGGTTTCAATCATTCTTTTTGTATCTGTATGCATGAACCTTAGCCAAATCCCCATAATGCAATACATGTTTATGTATATGAATATTTGCGAACATTTTTCTGAAAAATATTGTTGTAATATAACACAAAAGAAGTCGAGAAACTGTTGGGACTATGTATATAATATCATATGAACATCCTTATAAGTTTAGGCATTGAGTTCGCACTGACCAGAATTTTATCTGATGTATCGACTTATTATGATCTTATTCTATATAGTTCATATCTCACGAAAATTGTGGATGTTCTCAATAAAATAGCGAAAAGTGACTTCCATATGCATGATAGTTTTCTCTTCAAGGGTAATCAATTATGTATTCTAGATTCTAGTCTTCGAGTGAAGATTCACAAAGATTTACATGATAAAGGACATATGTGCGGAAACAAGACTTTTTAACTTGTCTCGAAGACTTATCGTTGGCCTGCAATGAGACATGAGGTTTCTAGATAGATGTAAAATCTGTCAAATATTGAAAGGAAAAACGTTTAATGCAGGTTATATATGCCGTTAAAAGTTCTAAGTCAGTCTTGGATATATTTGAGTATGGGTTTCGTATTGGGTTTACCACGAACTCAACTCGTAAAGATTTAGTTTTTGTAGTGGTTGACCATTTTTCAAAAAATGACACTTTATTTCATGCAAGAAGACTACTATTGCATTAAAGTTAGCTGAATTATTCATCCGAAAAATATATTGTTCAATGGATTACCAAGTTCTATTATATATAATCGAGATACACGATTACTAAGTTATTTCTAAAAGACCTTATGGACGTCAACTTATACGAGGATTAACTTCATTAGTGTATATCATCCTTAGAGTAATGGAAAAACAAAAGTGGTGACTTGTTCATTGGATGATATATTGCGATGTCTGGTCGTAGAAAATATGAAAAGTTGGGATCGGAAACTTCCCCAAACTGAGGTTGTTGTTAATCGCTTAATAAATTGTAGCATGGATATAAGTATTTTTGAGGTTGTTTATGGTTACAATCCACGAGCACCAATTAATTTAGCATATGTCCCTGGTTTGAAGAGAATTGAATCTCGAGCCTAAAGAGCGTATCCAACAATTGCAACCGATTCATAAGTTGGCTGAAGAACATTTACTTTGGTCTAATGAGAAGTATAAACAGGCGGCAACATTAACAAATGATCGTTTCTTTGTGGGTGAGTGTAACAAGCTGGAGGCACGTAAGTTGAATATGCCTAGACATATCCGTAATCCTGATGTTTTTATTGTCAAACAATTGGTGCTTCATCATGGAGATAATTAAGATGACGATGTTCATTAAAATTCGAGGGAGAATTTCTCTCGACCTTGAGAAAATGATGCAGACAAGCACGTCATATCCTATTTGGAGGCAAAAGATCTGACTTTTGTGAAGCAGCCCAATGGATGTTTATTTTGATGAGAAAGGCCCCAATGATAAAGATGAAGCGGTCGATTATTTAAATTTAGCCAAATTTCCTTTGTCTAGGGCTTCGAAGATCCCTTTTTGCTATTTTAGAAAATTTTGTTTTCTTAGTAACTCCTTTGTTAGAAGTCCGTTTGGGTCATCGTTTGTGGCATACAATTTCTTTTTGAAAGTACTTTTAATATATATGAAAATCTCGAATTTTCCAAAAATAGCAAATTTCGAGTTTGAGTCGGTTTTGGATTGTTTTCACCTTTTTGCTGCGTAAGTTGAGTTTTTTTTTCCCGAAATCTATTTAAGATTATTTTAGTTATTTTTCAGACAATTGATTTTGATTGAAAAAAATTATTTTTTTAAATTTTTTCAAGTTTAATTCTGATCCTTATTTATAGTCGGGAAACCGAGTTCTAGATAATTATTACTGTTCATAATAGTTATTCCTAAGAATAATTTGAGGTATGAAGAATCTATCTCTTTTCTTTGTTTTTAATAATGTCTATTGCATCAACTTAATATTCCCCTGTTTTCTGAACCTAATTTGTGTGTTATCCTAGTATTGATTAGTGATATTAAAGTTATCTAATCTTCTGATGTTAACCGCGATTATACTATTTGTTGTGATTTTAATAATAATTTTTTGATGGTTACGATATTTTCTACAATTAAACTTGTGATAGTAATAGACAGATATATGAATGGATAAAAGTTTGTTTATGAGAGATGATAGTGTTGGTAAAACGACATCAATAAAGGAATGGAAAATAAGCATATAAAACAGGGAAGGCGATGGAATATCATTGCTACTAATAACAAAACCTCTGCAACGAACTATATTCGGTGTTTGAGTTGGTGGTTCGAAAATGGCTCTAATATTGCCAAGAAGGATTTACTAAACTTCTCCGGTGCAAAGCAAAAAAAGAAAAAAAGAAAAAAACCTTCAAGACTTCAGTTCAGTTAAAACAGTGCCATCTAGACCCGATAATCGAAGGCGACCGACATAGACATCCACTTTGTTTGGTGTAGTGTTCCCCATTTTTTCTCCCTATACCCATATGGGAATGAAGGGTCCTACTTGGAGGCCGTGATAGGTAACCAATGGCGGGACGATTGTAACCAGAGAAAACCTTTTCGGGGAAAAGTATGAGATATTATAATGATTTTAAACTGATCAAGATTAATCCCGCCAAAATCCCCGGAATTCTAGCATTTAGTAATCTCCGTTTGTGTATTCTGCACAGCCTGTCCCTTAGTCAAGATAAATGAGAAGGTAGTCTTCGGCTAGGAAAGATTGCATTGTTAGCTAATCTAGTGATCCATATTATTCCATTCAGATACTTAACAGCATGTCACAGCTGTACGGATCAGTTCATGTTATATATAACAGAAAGTCTTGAGTTCCTGTCCATATCTATATAAAGGACTAAGTCCCGTACTCTTTCTTTTAACATGTTCAACCAATACAAACCATTTTTTACATGGTATCAGACTAAAGAGAAATTATCAAAAAAAAGTTCAATCCTTTAATTCACCATTTGACCTGTAACTTTTACATTCTCAATGACCAGAACCACACAAACTCAACACGCATCTTTCGTTGCACAACCAAAACACCATCAACGGTTACATAATCATGATCTGTTTCCACCTTTACCTTCTCCTAATCGATAACCACAACCTGTGATTTCTTCATAACCATCTACATATTCTCAACAACCACCACCACCACCTCACCATCTTCTTCTCAACCACTTGCATCTTATGTATCTCCTTCTGCTACTTAAAGATATCCATCTTTTTTTCACCGATCCTGTTTCCATCTCAAACTACATCTTCTGAAAATCTCTATCGACAATATCGTTTTTTACAACAACAAACTCCACATCCTGTTCAACAACAACAACAACAATCTCAATTTCAATTTCCACAACAAACATATAATTCTTTTATATTTCCCAGTAAGTTTAATATTTCTTTTCCCAATATTGCTAACTTTGTTTCTGTTAAATTGGATGGTTCAAATTACCTTGTGTGGAAATATTAGATGTCTTCTATTCTGATCTGTACAAACATATATGGATTAGTTGATGGACCGATTTCTCCAGAAATGCCGATGCTTTTCATCAATAACGTTCAAGTTCCAAGTCCAAACTATTTTGAATGGTTACAATTTGATAAATTTGTTGGATCGTGGATCAATGCAACTGTTGATAAATCTTTATCATCTGAACTTCTTGGAAATTTATCTGCTAGAGAGAAATGACTACATCTTACAAAGCTTTTTACTGAAAAATTCTTTGCCAGAAAATCAATGCTGAGATCACAATTATATTCTATCAAGAAAGGCTCTTCCACTATTAGCGAGTTTTTACATCAACTCAAAAATATCTCAGATTCACTTGCAGAGATCGGAGAACCAGTTCCAGATGTAGATTTAGTCATGTGTGCACTCAAAGTTTTAGGAAGAGAGTACATTCACTTTATGCTAAGTGTTCAAAATAGAGAACCTTGCTTCCTTTCTCTGAATTATGATCTAGATTGATCAGTCATAAACAATTTCTGTAAGAATGGTGATCAATTGATTATTGAAAAGTAGTTTCAAAGATACATGACTTGTCTGTTATATAGACAGAACTCAACAGGAAAATGAAAGACTATTACAAGAGGTTTAACGACATAATAGAAATAAAGAGATTCAATTACAGCAGATATAACAACTGTTATCTGCTATTAATCCTATGGCTGGGATTATCTGTACGACAGTAATACGTACAGTGTACGGATACATGACTCAGTCTAACATCCCCCCTCAAACAGATGCACGTACAACATGCATCAGTTTGTGCTGTAGTAAACTAAATTGAGACTTGGACAAGCCTTTGGTAAACAAATCAGCAACCTGACTGGGTGTGTGAATATATGAAACTTTCATAAAACCAGATTTAACTAAATCTCGAATCATATGGTAATCCACCTCAATATGCTTAGTGCGAGCATGAAATATTGGATTTTCAGTTAAGCTACCAGCACCAAGATTGTCACAGTATAGCTGGCAATGGATGGAAAATGTGACAGACAGTTGTTCAAACAAATAGGATAGCCATAGTATTTCAGCAGCTGCATTAGCTAAACCCCCATATTCAGCCTCTGTAGAAGAACGAGATATAGTATGCTGCTTTTTGGAAGACCAAGAAACTAGATTACCCCCAACAAAAACACAGTAGCCTGAAGTAGACTTGCATGTGTCAGGACAACCATCCCAATCACTATCACTATAAGCAACAAGTTCAGGGCAATTTCCAGTACCACTGAGAGTAATACCTTGACCAAGAGAGGCTTTAACATATCTAGGAATCCTTTTGGCAAGCTATAAATGAGTATCAGTAGGACAATGCATAAACTGACTGACATAGTTTACTGCAAAACTAATGTCAAGTCTGGTAAGTGTTAAGTATTGAAGACCTCATACTAAACTTCTATAGGCTGTTGCATCCTTCAACAAAACTCCATCATATGCTGAAACTCTTGGACCAGATGCCATTGGAGTTTTGCATGGTTTACAACCTAGTAAGTCATGCTTTCTAAGCAGATCAAGAGAGTACTTGTTCTGAGTGAGAAGTAATTTATTTGCTGAAGTATCAAAAGTAACTTCAATGCCTAGAAAGTAGTGTAAGGATCCAAGATCTTTCATAGCAAACTCAGTCTTGAGAGATGAAATAAAGGAAGTAAGTAATGAATCTGAAGTACCAACAAGAATGATATCATCCACATAAACTAATAAAATCATCCTTTCAGAGTTCTTGTGGTAGATAAACATAGAGGCATCATAGACTGAATTAGTAAAACCAAACTTAAGAAGATAGCCACTGAATCTCTCATACCAGGCTCTAGGCGCCTGTTTAAGTCCATATAAGGATTTTTGAAGATGACAAACATGTGCAGGATGATCAGGGTCAACAAAACCTGGTGGTTGCTCCATGTATACATTTTCTGACAGATTGCCATGTAAGAATGTGTTGCTCACATCAAGCTGCCTCATACTCCAATTTTGAGATAAAGCTAAACTAAGAACACATCTAATAGTAGTAGCTTTAACAACATGTCTAAATGTCTCCTCAAAATCAATCCCATCTACTTGATGATAACCCTTAGCAAATAATCTTGCTTTATGTCTCTCTTAAGTCCCATCTCCATTTAGTTTAGTCTTATAGACCCATTTACAGCCAAGAACATTCATAGATGGATGATAAGGAACATGAACAAAGGTATTGTTTTCATGCAGAGATGTGAACTCCCTCTTCATTGCATTAACCACACTGGTAGTTTACTATCTTCTTTAAATGTCTTTGGTTCAGAATGAGGTTTAAGCAAAGTAGCTAAAGCAACAGGTACATGATGTTTGATTGAACTATTTGCTACAAAATCTTTAGACAAGTGTTTAAGAACATGAATACCTGATTTAGATCTAGTATGCATACCAGAAGGAGTAACAGTTGTCTCTGAAGATGAAGCAAGAGGATCACCAGATGTAGTTGTTGAAGTAACAGCTGAAGTATCACCATTCAAATCTTGTTCTTGAGAAGAAGTAGAAGTAGAATTAGATAATATAGCAGAAGTATCAGCAGGTACTGAAGAAGCAACTGAAGTAGATGAAGTAGCAAAAGGGAATTTAGTTTCATCAAAAACTACATGAGTAGTGACATAAATCCTGTGAGACTTTAAATCCATACACCTGTATCCTTTATGATGGATGATATAGCCTAGAAAGACACAAGCAGCTGACTTAGGACTTGGTTTATCTTTTCTATAAGCCACTAAATTGGGGTAACACAAGCAACCATAAACCTTGAAAAGAGAGTAATCTGGTTTGATCTTATATAAGGCTTTAAAAGGAGACTTGAATTGCAGAAGTTTACTTGGAAGTCTATTAATAAGAAAGACAACTGCTAAGAATGAATCAAACCAAAACTTCTTAGGAAGATAAGCATGAAATGATAAAGTATTCCCCATTTCTGTGACATGTCTGTGTTTCCTCTCTGCAGAGCCATTTTGTTGGTGAAGATGTGGACATGATATTCTTAAGGCAACACCACTGATATCAAGTAACTCTTTAAACTGTCCTTTGATAAGTTCAAGTGCACCATCACATTGAAAATATTTAATCTTGACATCAAAAAGATTTTCCACAAGAGATTTAAACAGCTTGAAGCAATGTACACTCTCTGATTTGTGTTTCATTGGATAAAGGGGGATTTTGCGTTTCCCCCTTAAAATAAATAGCTATTTTGCATTTCCCCCTTTTTGAATCCATAATTTGTGAAACCCCCTTTCTGTTATAACTTCCTCTGGTACCAGTTAATAGTGCACGTGCATCGCAGAGTAACTATTTGTGAAAATTCTAAAATACACTTTCTGCAAAAGAAAACACAACGCTCGACCACCACACTTCCGTCCTCCCCAACACCGGCTATTTTCAGTTCACTATAATCGAAATAATCCATTGAAAGTAAATCAACACTAATTCCTCTTTGATTCACCATCCAATCGTTTAGTCGTTTCTCACACACTAAGAAAAACAAACATCATTCATCATCTCAAAACCTAATCCGTTTCGCATAACCCCTAATTTCAAAATTGATTGGATATTTCTTACAAGTCTATGAAATTAAGTTTACAGATCTAGGTAAATTGTTGTTTTAGATGAAGGGTTCGAAACAACAAGACGAATCAGACAGAAAGTTGATGTAATTTGGAGTTTCAAAATTGATCGATGAATTTGTGAATTGCTTTTTGATTGTGATAATTAAGGCAATTCAAAATCCACAGAAAGTGGGGATCTGATGTGGGTAGGGGGAGGGAAGGTGTATGCGAGGTGATGGATGATTTAATTGAGTATGTTTACATTTGGGTTTCTAGTGACCGATTTGTATTGTTTAATTTGTCTGTGATGATGAAGAGAAGAATTTTGAGAAACCATAGTATCTGTATCTCCGTCGCCATCGTTGTCAACTGAGTAAAAATATCAGTTTCTTTTATATGACCCGCTTGTCCCCCGAATGCTTCATTTACAATTTAGTGGAGTTTGAGCTGAAATTTGAAGCATGCTTGTTTTTAATGGCAGATGTATGTTTTTTTTTATCTCTTGAGAAACAACGTTTAATGTTGAGATTAAAATTAGGTTAGAAAAGGTATTTAGGATCTGGACCGTAAGATCAGAGATAAAAGAAATAAGAGGCTAAGATTATAGAGGTAAACATGATTTTTTTACACACGTACACTGCACGTGATTAATTAATTTGGTACAGACGGAAGTTATAACGGAAGGGGGGTTTCACAAATTATGGATTTAAAAAGAAGGAAATGCAAAATAACTATTTATTTTGAGGGGGAAATGCAAAATCCCCCTTGGATAAATCCATGAAGATTTAGTACAGTCATCAACAAAGAGAATATAATACCTATATCCCAGATGAGATTGCACAGGGGAAGGTCGCCAAACATCACATTGCACTAACATAAAAGGAGTACTAGAAAGATTACCAGTAGCATGAAATGGTAAACATTTATTTTTATCTAGCTGACAAGAGTCAGAAACAGATGAAGTAGACTTTGTAGATAACTTGATTGCAGTAGCTGTAGTAAGTTTATTCAGAATCTTCATAGCTGGATGACCTAGTCTTGAATTCCATAGAGATGATAAATCAACCAATGTAGAGAAAGCTTTATGTTGAGATGCAGAGAAATGAGTTTGTTGAGTAGCAACAAGTCCATTAGATTGATCAGAAATTATGGTATAGAGTCCATTCTGCATCTTCCCTCTAGCAAGAATAAGATTGCTCTTCAAAGACTTGATTTCATAATCCCAAGGGTAGAACAGAAAAACACAGTTATTGTCTTTAGTAAACTGATCCACATACATTAAGTTGTGTTGCAAATGAGACACATAAAGAACTTTTTGTAGGTCAAACTGCTTAGAAGATGTAGATAATTTAGAAGAACCTACTAATGAAATAGGAAGTGACTTACCATCACCAACCATGACTTGTTCTGTACCAGAATGTGTAGAAGGATTTTGTAAAATAGATGGATCATTAGTCATGTGACTAGAAGCTCCTGAATCTGGTATCCAAATAGGGCCTGAGTTGGTACGACTCCAGTATCCTCCACATTCATAAACAGTTTCAGATGGAAATTGAACATTGTAATCGAATTCCTGAGTAGACCAAGGAGAAGTAGAAGTACTGCCAACATTCATATCAATACCAAGAAAGGCCTTCTATGGAGGAGCAGAACTATTCCTTGAAGGTGAATATCGAAACCTGCATCGATTCGCTTGATGACCATCTTTGTGTCATATCTGGCAAGGAACTTCCCCAAAGTCGATGACCTGCTTTTGAGAAGGATTAAACTCAGTCTTTCGAAAACCAGGAGGAGGATAATATGTATTTGGTGGAGATGTTATGATCTGAGAAGAAGATGATGATGATGAAGAAAATGAATGAGGTTTTCGAAAGTTGGCTTGTGAAGAAGAATGTTGTTTCTTTACAAAGAATGCTGAGTTGGTTGGATTGGAAACTAGAGGAGAGAAAGCATCTGAATCTTGCTCCTTTAGAAACTGTTCATGACTAATAAGGCGAGAGCGAAGTTCAGAAAATGATAATGGCGGTTCTCTATTTTGAACACTAACAACAAAGTGAATAAATTCTCTGCCTAAACCATTGAGAGTGTACATAACAAGATCTGAATCTTTGAACTGGTTCACCAATTTCTGCAAGAGAGTCTCCAATTGTCTTGATTTGATGAAGAAATTCATAAATTGTTGACGAACCGTTCTTAATTGAGTGCAGTTGAGATCTTAACAAAGACTTCCTAGCAAGAAATTGATCACTGAATAACTTTGCCAGATGTAGCCATTTATCTCTCGCCGTTTTTTTACCAAGAAGTTCTGATGAGAATGATCTATCAACAGTAGCGTTGATACAAGATCCAACAAACTTGTCAATCTGCAACCATTCAAGATACTGAGGATTCGGAATCTGAATATTGTTAATCAACACCATAAGAGTCTCAGGAGGAACAAATCTATCAACAAAACCATAAATATTGGTACAAATAAGAATAGAGGAGATCTGATCTTTCCAAACAAGATAATTTGATCCATCAAGTTTACCAGAAACAAAATTAGAGATATTCTGAAAAGGAATTGTAAATCTACTATGAAATTGAAACGAATAGTAAAAAGAAGATTGAAATTGAGATTGTTGTGATTGTGGAATGTAAAAAGTAGAGAATTGTTGATGTTGTTGTTGATGTTGTGATTGTTGTTGGTGTTGTTGGTGATGTTGTGATTGTTGTGGTGAAACACGATGTGGAATCTGTATAGGAGTGTGTTGTAAAGATTGTACAGGAGAAGATTGTTGTGTTGACGATGGTGGTGGTGGTGGTTGAGATGAAGATGGTGGTGGAGATAAGTGAGTTGGAGATGAAAGCGGTGGTTGTTGAGAAGAGAAAGGTAAAGATTGTGTTTGTGGACGGTATTGTGAAAATAATGGTGGAAAAAGATTGATATTGTTGTTGTTAACAACGAAAGACGAGATATTTGTTTGAGTAGTTCTCACCATTGTTGTGATGAGAGTTGCAGGTTTAATGGTGAAATTGTTGTAGTTAGGGTTTTGGATCGAGAGGAAGTTGAAGTTCCTCTTTGGTATCTGATACCATGTAAGAATGGTGATCAATTGATTATTGAAAAGTAGTTTCAAAGATACAGGACTTGTCTCTTATATAGACAGAACTCAACAGGATAATGAAAGACTATTACAGGAGGTTTACCGATATAACGAAAATAAAGAGATTCCGTTACAGCAGATATAACAGCTGTTATCTGTTATTAATCCTATGGCTAGGATATCTGCATGACAGTAATCCGTACAGTGTACGGATACATGACTCAGTCTGACAATTTCTAAAATAACAAGAAATAGAGTCGTTCTCCTCTCTTGTCACCGATCAAACAAATTCAACCTTTTTATGTCAAGAAACATAACTCCCCTCACAATTCTTCTTTTCGTAAACCTAGTATGCCTCCTGGTTTTACTTCCTTTAACAGTTCAAATCCATCGATCTTTAATAAATAAATAAATCTTCTTTTCGTAAACCTAAAAACAGAATTCTCCTAATTTTTTTAAATAAATCTGTCAATGGTACTGTCGAGACTCATTTCCTATCCTACCTATATACTTGTTTGAAAAACAAAAAGATTATGTTTATGTTTATGGGGTTAGGAATTCCACTGCCCGTCCTCGCACACGAGATTTTTGACAGGAGAGTAGCCAATCTATCATTTTCGGGTATGCAAAAGCATTTCCGCATAAGATAGAAAGGGAGTGGCATTAATGTATCGTGGCCAATGAAGAGTTACAAGTACAAGAAGAGACCTCCTTGTTCCACGAGTTCCTTGTCCTCTACAAAACAAAAATTCAGTTTATCCGTTATCTCTCCCTCCCCCTTACTTATCAAACACCTCCGTCCGAGATATTATTACATTTCCCTTTTTCCATCCCTATACACCATAGATCTTCCTCATGACACCCATAACAATCTCAACGGATATAAACTATGGTGTTGCATAATACTCTAATGTTCGCCTTTGTTGTTATCATTCGCTCATTCATTTTGAATTGATCCAATTGTACACCTCTAATTCTCCTTCTCTTCTCTTCTCCAGTTCTTCTTCTTCTTCTTCTTTCTCTGCTATCAATCAATTCCTCTTTAATTAAACAAAAATCAAAGGTTGAGATGGAGTTATCTGGAAACAATCTAATTGCAACAACAAGTTGTTATTGTGAAAGAAAGAATAGTTTATTTTCTAGTAGACGAAATCAAGATAATTTTTTATATTCATCAACAAAAAAGAAGAACAAGTATAATAAGGTTTTGAATTTAGCTTCAACAACTTCAACTCCAAAAAAGAAATTAACTCCTTTGAGAAAAAGAGGTAGTAGTGGTAATGAAGACAACAGTGATGGATCACCTGAGTCAAGTAGCAGTAGTAGTGCAATGGAGCAACTTGATTTTGAACGTGGTGTCTGTATTCCTTTTCGAAAGTATACTCCAGAAACGGTAAATTTAATTAATCGCACAGTTCTAGTTCCTGTTTGTTCTGTAAGAATTTGTTTAATGATTTTGCATTTTGTTGGATTTTAGGTTAGAAATAAAGTGTTTGAATCAAATGGAGCTGTATTATCACTTATTGGTCGTGGAGTGGAGATAGTTTGGAAATTAGGAATTTATTGGTCTGCTCTTTTATCTGATTTTCTGATTGGAAGAGATCAAGAAGTTGTTCCTTTTAGAGCTCGACAACTTAGGAATCTTCTCTGTGATTTGGGACCTTCATTCATTAAAGCTGGACAGGTTTCTTTCTTTTCAACTTTTTATTTTATCCTCAAATTTAATATGGTGAAGATGAATTTGGAATGCTAGGCATATATGTATCAAATCCATGGATGAGAATACAGCGCATTAAGTGTAACATTTTGCTGAACTTAGGTGTATATTAGTGCCTTGTTATTCATGGCATGAGACCTTTCTATCATATTTCTTATATTTATCGTCTCTATTAACAATTGGTTGTTGTCGTGTTCTCTCATTAACAGGTTCTAGCAAATAGACCTGATATCATTAGAGAAGATTACATGAATGAACTTTGCATACTTCAAGATGATGTTCCATCTTTCCCTAATCAGGTAACAGTTCACTTTCTGCAAATATGTAGGTCATCTTTGAGAAGATTCTTTTTTTTTTCTTCTTTTCCATTTTCGTTCTGATGGGACTAGGGAAATGCTCTGATAAGTTATATATAGGTTGCATTCACCATTATTGAAGAGGAACTAGGTCAGCCCCTGGAAGCTGTTTTCAGCAAAATTTCATCACGGACGGTAGCAGCTGCAAGTTTGGGTCAAGTTTATCGTGCAACTATACGTGACACTGGAGAGGAAGTTGCTATTAAGGTTGTATGCGATATCCCCGGTGGTTTGATTTAATTTTCTTCAGGTCCTTGTCCATATGGTGCTACAAATCAATTTGCTTAAGATTTGTCTTGTGTTATTATGATTTCTTCTAAAGGGTATAATATTATGCATTGAAATATATTCCACATTTAGGAACAGATAACAAATTCTAGATTTACTTATATGCATCAGGCCAAATAAATTTAGGACTGATACCTATTACAGTTCCATACTATAAATGAACCTGTTTGACTTGATTTTCGTAATTGAGGACTCCATAACTATATGAATCATATTCTTGTATGTGTGTTTAAATTAGCAATGGCCATGTTGAAGCAGCTACCTATAGCTTTTCACCGTTTACTTCCTTGGGTCTTCAGGTCACAAGTACAGTGGTTATCCATGCCATTGTATAGAGTCTATGCTTGGTCATCTCAGCACTGATGTTAGAATTTGATAGAATAGGAACATGGAGGGTTTATTGTGAAAGTAAATAAGGCAAAATGGTCACCTTCAAGGGGAAGGTCCAAAATATATAGGTTAATATTGAAAAGTGGTTTTTCCAAGAGATTTTTGTACTCATATTTGTCTTGTCTGTGCTGCTAGATATATCCACCATTAGTATTGAAGTTTTTGGATGTTTTTTATTGCTATTCTCGACCAAGGCAACCTTCTATTTTGAATATTGCTCAGGAAGTTGTTCCATATCACTTACATCTATCACTGTTGTAGTACTCTCATATTCTAACATAGGGTATTTCACAACTTGGTTCCGTCTTTGCTGTTTCTCTGATAATCAAATGGTGTAACTTACAAGCATTATATCCGAAGCACTATTAACTGTTATGCATCACAACAATAAGTTCAGAATGCTTATTTCAACGTTCTGGTCATTTCATACATATATGTATACCTAGTAAACCCCTTTTCAATTGAACTTTTGGATTGTTGATTTTATTTATTTATTGACAGGTGCAAAGACCTGGAATCGAACCTATAATTTACCGGGATCTTTTCCTATTCCGGATGCTTGCTTCATTCTTGAATGGGATCAGTCTACAGAAATTAGGATGCAATGCCGAACTTATTGTTGATGAATTCGGGGAGAAGCTCTTGGAAGAGCTGGATTATACTCTGGTAGTTCACAACTATTTACACTAAATGTATATGGTTAAACGATCACCTATAGAATAATAACTTCTCTCTTTTCTTTTGTTTTGTTTAGTATGTTGATTTTTCAGTCACAGTTTTTGTTTTGGCCAAGGATTTTATTTTAAATTTTTTGAAAAGTATAAAAAATCATCAAATGCAAAGGAAAAAATACCTATGTATTTTATGTTCTGAACGATAGAAAAGCAAAGACTTGTCAATCGCCAGTCATAATGTTGATTCTTTTTGAAATTTTGGGGTGTTTGAAGATATGGATTGTGTGGATTCAGTCTTGTATCTTCAGCTGTTACCATATATACTGTAGTGCTTTCCTTGTTGTTTTGAATCCTTATGGCTTTTGGTTTGTTTGTTTCTTTGCGTTCAGGAGGCTCGAAACATTGAGGATTTTCTAGAAAACTTCAAAGATGATCCAACGGTAAAAATACCTGAGGTCTATAAACAGCTTTCAGGTTCACGTGTTTTAGTTATGGAATGGATTGATGGCATTCGGTGCACTAACCCAAAGGTCAGTATGTCAAATAGACAATCCTCTGAAATATCTCATCTCCTTGACCTTAATATTAAAATACTTGTATACGATTGAAGAGTGGGAGGCTTGCGAGTAAAAATATTATTTTTTTAAGCAGAGTACATAAATTCTAAGATGAGGTGCATTCACTTAAGGCAAGATTCACAAGTTTTCTCTATTTACCTTAGGCTATTAAAGAAGCAGGCCTTGATGTAAACGGATTTTTGACTGTTGGAGTAAGTGCTGCTTTGCGGCAATTGCTAGAATTTGGGTTGTTTCATGGAGATCCACATCCTGGAAATGTCTTTGCTATGCGTGATGGACGTATTGCTTATGTTGACTTTGGAAATGTTGCACAGCTCAGTCAGGTACATAAATTATAGTCAAATTTGGCTTTGGAGTTATTTGGAGTAGGCTTTACTTTTCTCTTTTAGTAGAAGATGAACCTAAGCATGTCCACACATATTATGTGTAATCACCCTCACTCGGCAGTTCTGCCCATGTTATCTGTTCTATTAAATTCATTAGTCCTTCTATTACTCCACCCTCAGGCTTCAGCCATTAGTGGCGAGTTACGTTCATAATTCTTCTGCCTAAAGTTGGTAATTTACGGAATACGAAATGCAGTATCCAAAGAAACCTGACATTTGGAATGTTACTGTTTTTCTTTGATCTCCTCTGTAGTTTTCTGTGGCTTGATTAGGTCAGGTCATTGCCAGATCTACTTGTCTGATTTGTTTCCATCATCTCTGAGATTGTCTTCTCCTTTCTGTTTTCCAGCAAAACAAGCAGATCTTAATCGATGCTGTGGTTCATGCTGTAAACGAGGATTACACCGAGATGGCAAATGATTTCACCAGGCTTGGTTTTCTGGCAAGTGGAACAGATGTTACTCCCATAGTTCCCGCTCTTGAAGCAATCTGGCAGAACTCATCTGGAAAAGGACTAGCGGATTTTAATTTCCGGAGTGTAACTGGTAAACTACGTAATCTTTTGCTTTATAGGTTTATAAGTTTATCTTTACTAAAACGTCCTTGTTAAAAGAGTAGCCTAAGCATTTGTTAGTCTAATCTGAAACCAGCATTGGTAGGCTATGCAGAATAAGGTAAGTAAAATTGAGGATCTACTTGATCTATTATTTTGTTGGTCTTTGTTATTTCAAAGCGAACTTTCCTTTTTTCTTTTTTGTTTACTTTTCCTTATTTTGGACAATACTACTTTACCTATTAGTTTCATTCAATTGAGATGTTTCCTAGTAGACCTTTTGATATATGATTCACATGCTGTTACTACAGGAAAATTCAATCAATTAGTTTACCAATACCCAATTCGTATACCAGAACGGTTTTCTCTTGTTATCCGTTCTCTATTAACACAGGAAGGGATCTGTTTCACCCTGAAGCCGGAATTTAAATTTCTAGAGGTAAGGAAGTCTTTTGCTGACTTGTTTTACGTTTCTTTCCAAGTTGCATATGGGAACTTTTTCTATCTCACGGAGCTTGTGATAATGTGCACGGTATTATGGTATTACTTTATCACAAGCTCAGTGAGATGTAGCTTCTACTCGTCTCAGCCTAAAATAATGCATAATAACGTTCGCCATGGGGTACTAACTACTACTAACCACATCTATGTTTCGAAGTAATTCTTATACTTTCTTTGACAAGATCCAAATGCAGTTGCACTTCACTGATACTGAAACAATTTTTCTAGGTTGCCTACCCATATGTTGCGAAACGTCTTCTAACAGACCCTAACCCTGCCCTACGTGAGCGCCTCATACAGGTCAGTGTTTTAAATCGCTCTTCACAAATTAATTCGTATTATTCTGTACTTGGCGTTCTATACTATTAATATCATGTGAATCTATGACATTTATCTGAAACTTGAGTGTTTGTCGTTCATTTATCTGGGTTTGAACCCTTTAACCATCAACATCGATGGGGGGATAAATTCTGTTAGGATTGACTTGGTAAGATGATGATCTGGTTTATGTACTAGGTTCTTTTTAAAGATGGGCTTTTCCAGTGGAAAAGACTTGAAAATCTCATAGTCCTCGCAAAGGAAAATGTTAATAAGATGAGTAGCAACCCCGCGATCAGGTTTGATTCACATGAATGACTTTATGCCTATTTTTAGTTCTTTGTCCTACTGTTTTGTTTTGAAATTCTTATGTGCCTTTACTCTGTTTCACACCAGTCAAAAATCTCAAGTGGAAAAGAAACTAGACCTGACTGACACTATTAAGGATGGAGCTCGCGTTGTCCTTCTTGATTCTGAAATTCGCAGAAAACTTCTTCTAGCTTTAACTGAAGACTCCAAGCTTCACATTCAAGAGGTTTGTAATATCTTTCTAATGATAGGTTCTCACTGATACAATTTTGTAGTTATTTTCTTTTTCAGCAAAATCAGTAAAATATTTTCTTCTTTTCTTTCGTCTTTCATAGCTCGTGGATGTGTATAGACTGGTGCAGGATGACATTGACATGCCCTCAGTTGCTTTGGATGTTGTACGAGGTAAAGCCTTCCGCATCATGTCTTTAGTATTAGGATCACACAAAGTTGAAACTAATTTCTCACACCAGATATATGAACTTGGTTTTGATTTGCAGATATCCCAGCTGTTACCAGGGATATTATGCTATCATGGAGTAATTCAGTTTTAAATGATCTTTAAATTTAAGCCTTTTGAAGTAGCAGGCAGCGTCAATCATCAATGGATCCTGTAGTCAAATATATATATATACTTTTATATTTCTTAGAAGTGGGAATTTTCATTAAAACAAACAAACAAAGAAGTGGGAATTTTCCAGGTGCACCACCAGAAAGCATGTAAAAATATAGCAAAAACATAACGCAGTTACTTCCTGTAACCTGTGACTACTGTCATATATATACTCTTCCTAACAGAGACTGTAATATCTGTATACTCGTTAATTGTAAATGAAAAAAAAAATAAGAAGGAAAGAGAAAGAATGTTGGTTTATGTTTATGTAACTTGCAGTTTCTGCCAGGATAATGTAATCTTTGGTTGATATCAGGGAATGTCGTCGGTAAGAGCAGCATGTAACCAAGGCGACTCCAGTAATCTAATTTAATTTAATGACTAACCTATCCTTAATCTAATTTAATTTAATGACTAACCTATAACTATTCTCTTTCTGATGGGCCTTCACAAATATCCTTGTCTACTATATTAATCCCTAATCTAAAAACAAGGAAATTTAATTAATTATATTTTCTTTTAATACCCCCTCTCAGACTTTAGTGCACTTTTATTTTTTAGATCTGGAAACGATTTCTCTTTTCCTTTCTCCGCCATCACCACCATCCCTCTCCATTACCGTCACCTTACCACCGCCACCATCCCCATCTCTGCTACCACCACCACCACCACCATCGTTATCCCTACCAGCACCACCACAACCATCTCCACTATCAACAACATTACAGAAAGAATCTTATTTCCAAATCAATCTCAGATTTAAAATTACAGAGAAAAACTTATTTTCAAATCCTAATCTTTATTAGAAACATCAAGTTTACTCCGATTTCAGTTGATTTCAGCTTGAAGAACCTGAAATCGATGATAACAGTGTGTATCAGTTGGGAAGAGACGATGAAAATCTTCATCCGTAAGTAGATCTGAAGTTTCAATCATCAAAAATAAATTAAAACATAAGTTTGATCTCTTACTGGTATTCTAAGTAGTAGCCTAAATTTGATCTTGGGTTTGATTTTTTGATGTTGATTCAACATGGTATATTTTTCTATTTCGATTTTAAATTGAGCTCTTGATTGTGATTCATTTCTGAAACAAGCAAATGGAGTTTGTTGTACTAGTGTGGTGGTGGTGGTGTTGAAAGAAACATTTTGGTATTGTTGTTGTTGTGGTGGTGGAAGGTGTTATTACAACAGTGGTGCTGGATGTTTGTTGCACTGCACGTGATGGTGGTGTATTTATTATAGTAGTGAGGGTGGTGGCATACTTTTTATGGGATCAACTCATGTTGTTGATCCGATCAACTCCTATTGTTGACAACATTTCCTTGGATTATCATGCTTGTAGTTTAAATCATGTAAAGTTATACAAATGTTGAATTTGTGGTGCAATGGTAGCATGACTGACTCCATGTCAGATGATGCGTGTTCGACTCACGCCAAATTCATTCCATTTACATGGATCAACTTTCATTGTTGATCCAATTTAGGGAATCAACTATTGTTGTTGATCCTCTAAATTGGATAAACTTCTACTGTTGATCCTTTTTTTTTGGATCACCTACTGTTGTTGATCCCCTAAATTGGATCAACTTCTACCGTTGATTCTATTTTTATTTGGATCAACTACTGTTGTGATACAAAAATATCAAAATCAGTGTTGGCGGTGGTGGCGGCGGACTAGTGATGGTGGCGGCGGCAGACTAGTGATGGTGGTGGCGGAATAATGATGGTGGTGGCGGACTGGTGGTGGTGTAATGGTGGTGGTGACAGAGTGGTAGTGGAATATTAGTGGTGGTGGCGATTGGTAGGTAGTGGTCATTGAACGGTGGTGGTGGAATGGTAGTTGAATGTTGGTTGTGGTGGTGAAGTGGTAAAGGAAGAAATTTGTTCCATTTTGAAATAAAGAAAAATATTATATGGGTGAGGGTATTAAGGTAATCTAATTTTAAATAGATAAGGATATTAAAAAGTAGGGATATATTTATTGTTGTATAAGGATATATTTGTAGGGTATTAAAACTAGGGACATATAATTAATATACTCTTTAGTTTATAACTAACATAATAACCACCTAATCTAAATCAATAAAAAAATCAAAATTATAACAAACCCATTACATTTAATTTTTCACAAACTCATTACTTTTAGACGGCTCATCTTCTTCTCTTCTTCTATCTTCTTCGTCGTCATCGATCAATTGTTGATCCAAAAAAAATTCCGCAAACCCGTTACTTGTGATTCGTTTTTTAGTTGAAAAAATGAGTAGTAATCATCAAAATGAGTTGAAAATAGAAGTTATAGTAGCAAGTTCGGTTATGATACTTTTGAAAAGAAACCTAGTTTTATAACCGAACTTTTAAAGATGAAGAACACGGAGAACGCTTCGGTAAGGAGATAAAACCCTGAGTTCGGTTAAGTAGCAAAAAAATTTCATTAACCGAACTCTTCTCTGTATATCTAAATGTTGAGCTCGCTTGAGTCGCAAGTTTTTTGCGAGCATGCCGAACTTCAAGAGTCCCGTTGATTTAAGACTTAAAGTTCGGCTAAAAAAATGGCGCACTCGACTAAACCGAACATCACTCTGTATACTCTAGCCAAAAATTTCGGCTACCTGTTCTGGAAACAGATAACCGAACAAAGCAAAAACTCCATCAAAGATGAATTCGGCTATCTATGTATTCAGAAACGTTAGCCAAACTACACTTGCGGAGGAGTTCGGCTACCTGTTCTTCAGATATCGTAGCCGAACTCTATTGACCTAGCCGAAATCAGTTTATAAAATTTTTATTTTGTCGAAAGTTTTGGCCAATTCAAGCAACATAACTAAATTTGCCATAGTACCCAAAACCCTCATTTCATAATCATCCATCTCATTTTTATTTCTTTCTAAAACCATCTTCTTTTTCTTCTCTCAGTAATTATTCTTTTAAGAAAAACAACTTATTAATTTAACCTCACTAATCATTAATTACTTAACTTAATCATCCCACTTACTTAATTAAAAGGGTAATTTGGGTATTAACATAAATATTTGGATAAGGGGTGGCTTCAATTTACTTCTCAATGTCTTACCCGAAATAAAATCACGCCCCCTCCAAAAAGGAATGGTGCCCAAAAAACCATTCTTGACAAAGTGATAACCATAATGGGTAAAGTGGCAAATTTGCCACTTGGCCCACTAAGGTAGACTCTAGACCTCTCAGGTAGAGACTACGTCACACGATCAAGTTTATGTCGCTGATTAATATTTTTGATTGTGGTTGTAGTAAATAAGAATTCGAACTCTAAGACTTGTTAAGATTAATTTTAAAGGAATAAAATAGAGAGTTACTGGGTCTAGGATTTAGCCAAACTCATACCAATAGGTTCAATTATTCATTCTCAAACAATTATCGCTCGACAAAATAAAACAACATCGACTCTTA
This sequence comes from Papaver somniferum, assembly GCF_003573695.1. Classification (NCBI taxonomy): domain Eukaryota; kingdom Viridiplantae; phylum Streptophyta; class Magnoliopsida; order Ranunculales; family Papaveraceae; genus Papaver; species Papaver somniferum. The sequence goes on from NC_039358.1 coordinate 98,028,821, forward strand.
TTCTTGCCAAGGTAGATTCTCCAAACATTAGTTATAAATCGTAAGCATGGGACATCAAACATCTAAGCAAGCATGACCCATCTAATAAAATAATAACTAATTTTTTCAAATCATAATTCTATTTTAATTAAGTGCAAAAGTCAAATAGAAAATAAAACAAATTCACCCATGTATGAAGTCCGGCTTCCTCCGTCGACCCAGTGTTGGGGTCTAGCTCCACATGGTGAAAACACACTCAAAGGAATCTTTCATTGCTCAAAAAGGTGTTTGCAAGGAGAAAAGGTACAAAGTAGTGTGTTTGTAACAGTTATAATTGTTACAGAACCCACTGTTACAGAGAAACACTTAACAGACTGTTGCGAATACGAAATAGTTGTTACGAAAACTGTTACAAAGATATTGAATTTGAAACTGTAGGTAACGGTTTTTCTGCGACTGCTTTTTACTGCTGTTTCGTGTTCTTCTTCTTCTTCAATGGCAGCAGCAGAGACAAGCTCTGCAACTCCCAATCCTCCGCCTCTCTTCGAACCCTCAACTCTCCATGCCCCTGATGACCTCCCAGCAACTCTGTTTAAACAGTACAGAAAAGTATCTCTCTATTAAATGCTCAAATCTTCTCATAACTCCAAAAATTATCTCAAGAATATTTCCCGTGTCTGCAGCTGTTGATTCCCGCCATTGTATTCCTTTTTAATTTTCTCACGCAGTTTTGTTACATCGAGCACACTTCAACATGTTGCTACACACTTCAGTTGAAGTCATACACACATGATCGTACCAAAAATATTCTCTAACCCTGCTTTGTGGAGATTCTGTAGAAATCTTCTCTGCTGACTGTATTCCTTTCCATGTTTTCACCGTGTTTGAAGTTTGCACGCATTTTTCGAATCTCAAAACAAAATCCACGAAAATCTTTCCAAAATCGATCAAGAAAAGCCGAGTATCTTTCTTCTCTCTCTCATTAATCCAAAACCAGATTATCCAGCCTAAGTGAATCGAAACCATCACATATATCATCCCTGTATAGCCCAGAGGGATAACCCTAGTTGATTCCATCCCTTTAATCTCACTGAAACAAGCTCAAATTGCAAACCCTAATTATGTTCTTCCGTTGTAATTATTTCCCGCCAAAAGTATGTTTTCTGTTTTGTTTCAAACCGACCATTCTAGCCAAATTCAGTCCAATCCAAAGGCCTTACCAAGCCTGTTTAACCAAAAGGAAGATACCCATTCGATTTCAGCCATTAAGTCTCACTCGAACACCTCCAAAAGCCAAACCCTAATTCTGCCACCATTTTTCCCGCCAAAATTGAATATTCAAACGGGGAAGAAGGTCTCCTCTTATTCTGAGTGATGGAGTGTGAATAGCAATAGGTGTTGTCTAGTAAAGAAGTTGCCCCTTATCAAATAAGGTGCCCCTTAGTAATTGAGGTGCCCCTTAAGTAGGAGTCTGAATAACACGCGTCCTCCGGGGTACAAAAACCACTTTTCGAGCAACTTTCTCCATAAGAGCTTATTTCTCAAAAACACCTACAAACAAGTTTATTAATGATTAAAATGAGTCCCAGCTAATGTATTTATGGGTGAAAATGTGTCGCACTTTCGTGGTCATCAAATTCCCCCACACTTACATTTTGCTAGTCCTCGAGCAAAACAGAAAACTGACCCGCTACACAGCTGGTCATAATAATTTTTTTTTAAGACCCGCTACACAGTTGGTCATATAGTGCAAGAACAAAGAAAAGACCCGCTACACAGCTGGTCATAACCCTAACAATCATTTTTTTAATATAGACCCGCTACACAGCTGATCATTATTATTTTTTATTATTATTATTTTTTTTTGGAGACCCGCTACACAGCTGATCATAAAATGCAAGGAAATTCCTGAAAAAGAAAAGTAAAACGTTAACCACTCCCCCACACTTAAACATTACATTGTCCTCAATGTAATTGAGTCATCCAATGCAAAGATTAAGATGGGAAATCCATAAGATGAGAAAAAGTAAACGAAAATATAAAAATAAAAATAAAATAAAATACACCTACTGGAATGTACAAAAAAGGATCCCCAAAAATTAACAACCTGAAAATTTGGGGATCGACCCAAAATACAACATTTGTAAGTGACAGCTTCACACTTATGTTATAAAGATGCGGAGACACAAAAACTATCAAAAACAGAGACTTACCTCCAAACCAAGTTTTTACAACACAAGGAAGTGCGTAAAGAACAAACTATGTGGATTCTATTGAGACTGGGGAAATTTCAATTGATTCATGCACGATATCAGGAATAAGCAAGTCCTCTTGGTATTTAGATGCAAAGTACTCCAATAAAATTTTAGAAGCACACAATTCTAACCCTAAATTAGGTAACTTTTGGAAATCTAGGGGTTTAGAAACAACCTCTAAGTCGGGTGAATGATCTTGTGAGGTAGATTCATCTATGAAATTAGGCAAATCATCCACACAATCATCCACAGGGTCATCTGTATGCTCTGTTTGGAACAGAGAGTCACTACCAGATTCATCATCATCAGCAAATAGTCTTTGACATTCAAGAACTCTCAATCTTTGTTCCAAACTAGGCGGTGTGTGTTTGTAATACTTCTCATATATCTCTAGAGGAGATTCTTCACTTACCTCATGTGGAGCAGAAACTCCATACCATTGCCTACGCATATATTCAGCAAGCGTCATCTCAGATGAGGTTTCCTGATAATTTGATTTTCTACGCATATATTCCGCCAGCGTCATCGTAGGTGACGTCTCCTCAGAAGAAGTCATCATCCTCAAAAAGTCCCTGAAAAGAAATACAAAAAGAAACACATAAAAAGGAAAAACAAAATACTATACAAAATATAAAAAAAATAAACCTAAAAATTAATCTGAAAACAAATCCCCGTCGACGCCGCCAAAATGATTAATATTTTTGATTGTGGTTGTAGTAAATAAGCATTCGAACTCTAAGACTTGTTAAGATTAATTTTAAAGGAATAAAATAGAGAGTTACTGGGTCTAGGATTTGGCCAAACTCATATCAATAGGTTCAATTATTCATTCTCAAACAATTATCAGAACTCTAAGACTTGTTAAGATTAATTTTAAAGGAATAAAATAGAGAGTTACTGGTTCTAGGATTTGGCCAAACTCATGTCAATAGGTTTAATTAATCATTCTCAAACAATTATCGCTCGACAAATAAAACAACATCGACTCTTATTCTTTCCAAGGTAGATTCTCCAAACATTAGTTATAAATCGTAAGCATGGGACATCAAACATCTAAGCAAGCATGACCCATCTAATAAAATAATAACTAATTTTTTCAAATCATAATTCTATTTTAATTAAGTGCAAAAGTCAAATAGAAAATAAAACAAATTCACCCATGTATGAAGTCCGACTTCCTCTGTCGACCCAGTGTTGGGGTCTAGCTCCACATGGTGAAAACACGCTCAAAGAAATCTTTCATTTCTCAAAAAGGTGTTTGCAAGGAGAAAAGGTACAAAGCAGTGTGTTTGTAACAGTTATAATTGTTACAGAACCCACTGTTACAGAGAAACACTTAACAGACTGTTGCGAATTCGAAATAGTTGTTACAAAAACTGTTACAAAGATATTGAATTTGAAACTATAGGTAACGGTTTTTCTGCGACTGCTTTTAACTGCTGTTTCGTGTTCTTCTTCTTCTTCAATGGCAGCAGCAGAGACAAGCTCTGCAACTCCCAATCCTCAGCCTCTCTTCGAACCCCTAACTCTCCATGCCCTGATGACCTCCCATCAATTCTATTTAAACAGTACAGAAAAGTATCTCTCGATTAAATGCTCAAATCTTCTCATAACTCCAAAAATTATCTCAGGAATATTTCCCGTGTCTGCAGCTGTTGATTCCCGCCATTGTATTCCTTTTTTAATTTTCTCACGCAGTTTTGTTACATCGAGCACACTTTAGCATGTTGCTACACACTTCAGTTGAAGTCATACCCACGTGATCGTACCAAAAATATTCTCTAACCCTGCTTCGTGGAGATTCTGTAGAAATCTTCTCTGCTGACTGTATTCCTTTCCCTGTTTTCACCGTGTTTTAAGTTTGCACGCAGCTTTCGAATCTCAAAACAAAATTCACGAAAATCTTTCCAAAATCGATCAAGAAAAGCCGAGTATCTTTCTTCTCCCTCATTAATCCAAAACCAGATTATCCAGCCTAAGTGAATCGAAACCATCACATATACCATCCCTGTATAGCCCAGAGGGATAACCCTAGTTGATTCCAGCCCTTTAATCTCACTGAAACAAGCTCAAATTGCAAACCCTAATTATGTTCTTCCGCTGTAATTATTTCCCGCCAAAAGTATGTTTTCTGTTTTGTTTCAAACCGACCATTCTAGCCAAATTCAGTCCAATCCAAAGGCCTTACCAAGCCTGTTTAACCAAAAGGAAGATACCCATTCAATTTCAGCGATTAAGTCTCACTCGAACACCTCCAAAAGCCAAACCCTAATTCTGCCACCATTTTTCTCGCCAAAATTGAATATTCAAACGGAGAAGAAGGTCTCCCCTTATCCTGAGTGCTGGAGTGTGAATAGCAATAGGTGCTGTCTAGTAAAGAAGTTTCCCCTTATCAAATAAGGTGCCCCTTAGTAATTGAGGTGTCCCTTAACCGAAAGTAGGAGTCCGAATAACACGCGTCCTCTGGGGTACAAAAACCACTTTTCGAGCAACTTTCTCCATAAGAGCTTATTTCACAAAAACACCTACAAACAAGTTTATTAGTGATTAAAATGAGTCCCAACTAATGTATTTATGGGTGAAAATGTGTCGCACTTTCGTTCTCATCAGTCGTCAGCAACATATTCTTGGTCACTTGGTGATATCTACGTCTCGATCGCTCGGTAGAGACTATGTCGCGCGATCAAGTTAATGTCTCCAGCGACATAATCTTGGTCACTTGGTGATATCTATGTCGCTCAGTGTTTTCCTCATCCAACGACTATAAGTCAATTATCTATAAATATTCAATCTCTCTTGAAATTCAACTCACCTTCTATACACATTTTATTCGAAATGTGTCATGCTTGCTTCACTCAAGAAGAACATGTTGGTCTTATTCGACTTTGGATATCAGTTGCAAGAGATGGTGGTATGAATCTTACCAGATTTAATTTATGAGATAGTGTGTTTCAAAGGTTTGTGGCGTTAGTTGGTAATGAAAATTCAAAACCAGGAAGAACTTCGAAGTTATATTTTCCATTGTCAAGGATCATGTGAGAAATTATGTGTAATTTTTTTAGATAGTTAACCAAGATCATTCTGGACTATCCGTCGAAGAACTAATGCACATCTTAATAACAATTTTAATTAACTCATATTAACTTGTATTTTTCTGTATTTCCAGAAAGAAACTCTGGCCCGTACCAATTTTTTTGAAGCCAACTACAGCGAATTTAATTATGATAAATGCTATGAACTCTTTAAGATTTATGTGTGTGGATTCAGTGTTGATCATGTTCTATGTAATGTTATGTAATGAAATGTTAAATCGGTTTGGATTTGAACGTTAATTCTAAGATAACTTTCATTAATAAAAAGAGAACATAAATATCAAACGAATTAAATTACATCTATAAACTACTATATTCCATGATTTCCTTGACCATTAAAGATCCATTCGGCTAGGTTTTGTGGATTAATATTGGTTTCAATATAGCAGAGAACTCACTGGTTTGAGTCTGAGTTAGTGTTTGGATAGAATCAAGAGGATCGTCTCCAAATGCTTTAAAAGTAACTTGAGGGGGATCATTCCTGCGGAGGTGAACACGATAGCAATCGCGAAAAGGGTGAATTGCTTCGTTGAGGCAATTTGGGGTATAAAGAGTACATTTCCGAGCTTCCTCAATGTTCAAGACACTACCAGAGTTTGTAGTTTTGATACTTCAATGTCAAAGTTCCCACTAGGAGTTTGCAGCTGAGCTGCTCCAATGTCAAAGCCTCTATCATCGGGTGGTATCTGATCTTTTGCACAATATTCGGGGTAGAACAATAACATCTTTGACTTCTATAACTTCTCATACTTCTATGACTTCCAGGAGTTAAACCAGAAGGAGAACCTTCACCACCCCCAAAATAGGAACCTGATGCGTGTCGTGAGTGCAACAAATTAAATCACTTATTCTACACAATTAATTGGTAATATAATGGAAGCAAGGATCGTGCCCACGAAGATCAGGGAGTTTTCAGTTGTCAAATGTCACAAATATGAGGGTTTTGTTTATAGGTTGCAAATAAAGCAAGGTAAATAACAAAGCAAATAAATTAAGATGTAATCAAGGATGAGAAGTATGATCGAGGAATCCTTCTTCGTTAATAAACAATCATTGAAGTAATATATTCATCTATTTATCATAAAACATAGATTATCACCAACCGTATTATATCAACAAGATCTGATATCCCCTAAATTCCTAATATCACTGGATACGGAAGTGCTCGACTACCAAATTCTATCAGTCTAGGCCACCATGAATAAGCTCCCATGATGTAACCCAATCGAATGCTTTGGGTTTATGAATTAGGTTGATCCTAGCATCAAATACATAAGCTTGGTCTGAAACTAGTGTTGCTTCTACACGCGATTCCTCCACAAAATCCCTCTACAAGGTCTCACGTTTTCTACTTGTGTAAGGGTTATTCAACAATTACGGATATCCTAACCCGTTACTAGCAATAGATCAATTAAGAAATCAGTTTAGTTTGCCACCTAAAGTAATCAATCAATCAATCATAAATATTCATCATAGTAGAAACAAACGATAATCATATGAAGAAATCAAAATTGATTCATATATTAAATCAAATCTTGTTCAGAACTTAGAATTCATCCTCAATCAAATAGGAGTTTAGCTACTCATGGATTTAGTAAAACCCATGATATACATCAGAGATAATCAAAGAGAAATACATTCGGTAATGGAAGAACCCGAAACCCTAGCATTCACTCCTTGTTTTCTTGTCTCCACTTCGGTATCTTTTTCCAAAATCTCTGTCCGGAACTTGGTACTCTCCACTCCTTGAAAATATTTTTAAGTATCCTTTAACATCCCTAAGAATATTTGGGTTTAAAAATACTTCGGAACTAAGAAAACCAATTTTGGCAAGCATTTTCGTCACTTCTTTGAGGTATGGATCGGTCACATCTTCTTCCCAGACGTAACTAGATATTGGGCCCTATTCGATCCAAACGGTATTGCCGACAACTTTTGCATACGAACTCGGAATGACCTCATTCTTTCTGCGTTCTTTTTGTCACTTCATTCTATATAATATAGAGTTGAATACTCATGAATTTGGTCGAGTTTATCTTGTTCCTTAGTCCAAGCTCACGTTTTATGTCCGCTTTAGGACTCTTTTCTAAAGAGTTTATCCTGTTTCTTTAGCACGCTTTATCCTGTTCCTTTTGGATGATTATACCTAAACAACAGAAACAAAAGAAAACAAGAGGAATACAAGGTAATATGAAAGAAACATAGCAAATAAAAGCATGGAATTGATAACAAAAGTACAGTAAGTTATGCACTTATCAAAACCTGCATTACCATTACCGCCATCACCAAAGTAAGAACCAACACACACCACCAAAAAAATAAACCCACACCACCATCATGAGTAGAAGAAACTGGAGTAGGTATGTCTTTTTTTTTTTGATTGGTGGAGTGGATATGTCAAACATCAGGTTATCCCTTAATATTCATACTCGTTCAACCTTCCTTGATATTACTCATGTGTAGCGTGTAACACCCCCCCCCCCCAATATGTATCCGTCCAGTCGAGAGCTTGAGAAATAATTGGAACCGTAATAGTCTCCCCGCTTGGATATATGGTATACATTTCCCAAGAAAATGATGGTATAGATGACAATAAAAATATTTGATAATTGAGATACGAAAAGGCAGTGGGGGTTGGTTGTGGAGGTTGGAAAAGATGGAGTTTCAACTTCCATGGGGGAATGTGTCATTTGATTTTTCACTGAAGGATGGCGTTTCAACTCCCTTTAGTTCCAATTCCATTCGTGCCGAACACCCTTGGAATTGAACTCCACCTTAGGTCATTCACATATGGATTAAGAAAATCCTATTATTTTCTAAAAATATATATAACTTATAACTTTTTTTGGGGGAAAAATATAACTTATGCTTTTATAAGGTTTTCAAAATAATTCTATTATAGGACTCTAAGGGGGTAGCTTGGGGTTGACTAAAGGAAAAATAGGAGTTATGAAACAGTAATCTTGAATACCTCTTGTCCAACTAATTTTGGCAAACCAAGGGGTAGCGTTTCGCGGGAGTTTCCCTGCCCGAAAAAAATAGTTAAAATCCATTTTCGCAGCTCTTCCCGTCTTTGAGCCTCTAGCATACGCTGGAGTCTGTAAGGAGCCTCTCCCGTTGCGAGTCACTAAGGTTCCTGGTTGGTCACCGGGCCGGGAGGGAGAAGTGGAAGTCATAAAAGGAAGTATCTGGAATGTATATACTTTCTCATATTCTCCTACTTGGTGTCTCCGTGTTAGTACTCTATTTCAATCAGCTATCAAGCTGCTTAAACAAACTGAAAAAGCACCTACCCGTGGGCTTTTCCTCAAATGCGCGTATAGAAACATAAGGGAACTTTCTTGACTGTTGCACTGGAGAAATGATAAACTTTAAGTAATATGCCATTGGTTAGTGCTAATACAAATAATTAAGTTATATTAGTTTAATGATTTGATTTATATTTTAAAAATTAGTATTTTTTATTTATTTAAAAGAGAAAAAGAAAAAGAATGATGAAATTTTTGACTTTTTTTTTAAAACATTGGAAGAATATGAAGAAACATATGCTCAAAATAGTGAGGAACACCTCTAACTTAACTGGAGTTACAAATTCATACATCCCAACCGTAACCGACAACCTACGATTGCTGCTTCATCCGTAGGAATCAAATCACCAGGGGTTTCCAATCCTCAATTTCTGACTCTTTTGAGCCTCCCTTCCGTGGGAATCAAATCACCAACAAGGAAATTAAGAAGAGTTGATTTCCCAGCTCCATTTAGGACCAAAATTGCTACTCGGGTGCCCATATCAATACCAACGTCTACATTGGAGAGCCTGAAATCATTCTTATTTGGATAACTAAAATTCACATCAATAAGATGCATAAGAGGTGGGGTAAGTTCAGTTGGCTCTGGAAAATGAAACTCTACACTGTAGTCTCTCCACTTCTTTGGGGACTCTGTCGTAAGTTCATCCTCGTCAACCTTCCCTTTTCCTTTGCTCTTCGGTTCCTTCTTAGCAATAAACTCAACACGTTCTTTTACCTTCTTTTGTTGAGCCTGATTTTTATCATCTCCTTGCGGCGTTGCTCATTTCCATGATACAGTTGAAGCTTCAGATCATGAAGATGAATAATTTCATTGCCGACGGTATTCAAAAAATCACGGTCGTCAGAGACCACAACGAGTGTCTTCTTCCAAGGACACATGTATTGTTCCAACCAGAGACCAACACGGAGATCAAGATGTTTGGTAGGCTCATCAAGTTGTAGAAGGTTGGTTGGACAGACAGTTCCCTAGATAATGAGATTCTCATCCTCCACCCTCCACTAAAGGATCGTGTGGCTCGCACCTGCATATCTTTGGTGAAACCTAATCCAGCAAGTATCTTTGATACTTGAGACTCAGCTGCATCAGCCCTAATCACCTGCAATCTCTCATATGATTCAACAAGCTTTTCACCCATGTCATCATCTTTGTTGTCGTATTCCTCATCCCCATCAATAGACAAATTTTGCAAAGTCGCAACTCGCAACTTCTTTGCGGAGTTTGACGAGTTCTTCATTTTCCGAAACAACAGCTTCAAGGGATGATTTCTCATCACCAATTACTTCTTTCTCAACCAAAAAAACATCAATGTTTTTCGGCACGAGAATCTTCCTCCAAGGAACCAGCTTTAATAACGTGGACTTTCGCATTATATTAGGTCCAATCAAACCATACCTCTTCCCATGGGAAATTTTTACAGATGCGAAAATGCTTGACGAACTGTCGAAACTAAACCATGTAAAAACAATGCTCTCACAGACAGCCCAAAAACGGGACCGCCTGTTTTTCTATTTGGGGTGGGGCCCACGTGTTTTGTGTCTAACGGTTTTTACGTGGTTTATTTTCCACGGTCTGTACAGAACTACTCTTACAGATGTATTCTTGAGGAGCTCCTTACCCCGTGCAGATACAAAGAAATTTTCAATTGTAATATCTTTAACATTAGCATCAGTTGTCTTCACCTTCAAGGACTGAAGCACGACTACCGATGACAACAGTGAAGGCTTCACGGTCATCCATGAGAGCCTCTTTCTTCGTCCGAGCTGCGGCTTTAGCAGCCAGCATTTCCTTTTATTTTCGTTTTTTTGCGTCCAATGAGGAAGCTTCAATGGTCTTTACATCCATATGACGATTAGATTTCCCAGGAACATTACCACTAGGATGATTTTGTTGTTCTTCTCCGGATGACTCATCATCATCTTCATCGGATAGTGGAAGATCAATGTCATCAGTATAAGATGTGCACTTCGGGGCTGCTTTTTATTTAGGCTTGCGAGTAGCAGTAGAGGAGGAACCCTTAGGATTATCATCCTGTGGGTCCATACTGGCAAACATAGCCGTAAATGATAACTTCTCTTTCTTACCATCTTTTGCAGAAGTTTTACCTGTTTTAGATGTACCAGCCTCCTCAACTTTCTTTATGCCCATTGGAAACCTGATCATAAGAAGAAAAAAGACAACAAACATATAAGTAAAGAAATATTTCTATACAGGGTAGAGGATGAGTTTTTAGCAGTTAATAGGTGTTTGTGGGTGAAAAACGTTTCTGCTGATTTTGGTAAATTTGGGTGTGTGGATGAGAAACGAATCTAAACCCTAAACAATGCACTGCACGGGAGTACTTTTGATTCGAGAGATCAATCTGTACAATCCTGGCCTAAACCAAGAAATGGTCGTTGCAGGCTTCACAAAGTGAAGGACAAGGGTTGGTCTTAAGGAGGGAAGCGAAGAGAGTGTTGAGACCAGAATAGTTGATTCTGAAGGTGTGGTTGCTTATGACTCGTATCTGAAAGTAGAACTGGCTAGCAGAATGGAAAGCTACCAGGTGATTTCTAGATACTGTGTTGTTGCCGACCAAAAACTTGTTTTTTGGTGGAAATAGGTGAAGCCTATTTATACAAGTCATATTGAAACGTACCCTGGTCTCGTAGGAAGTGGAGATGATTGAGTGGTGGAAGAATGGAGTAACATATAACCGTCAGAAACCCATGCTTCCATGATGAAGGAAGTGGATCCGTTTACACCTGTTACTTCTTGCCGCCATTAATTGTCCTACTTCATGACACTTTCTTATAACGGGCGTATTGCACGCCGCACGCTGTAAACCGCCAGACCAATACCCTGATGAGTATCCCCCAGTTTGTGACATGTTTGATGTCTCGAGTGTTTTCGTGGAAAACATGTAGCACTTTGCTACGTGTGGCAAGTCAAAGTCAAGGGAATTACCGCAGGAAAATAACATGCAATGCTATTAGGCTCATTTTGGTTGGTCGCCTAACACTTGCCACAGGTTTGTCAGTTTAGTGGTGAACTTCGACGATGGATGAGATCGCATCTCATGAAGGAGGGTAGCCGTTGATTATGGCTACCTTGTGTTGGCGCCTGATAATGGCGCGGTGGTGTTTTGGTGTACGCCAGTGGCAATTTAGCATGGATCGTGCATGCCAGTGGCACGGTGATGCATGTGGTGCCTGATGTATCCATGACCACTAGATTTAGGCAGCTGGTCGCCTAAAACTTGCCACAAGTCTGTCAGTTCGGTGGCGGACTTGGATGGCTGAGATTGCATCTCATGAGGAAGGATGTCCATTGATTATGGTCGCATCTTGTTGTATAAAGAAGTGGAGCCATTGGCATAGTGGCGCCTGGCGGATCCATGGCACAGCGACATGCCAGTGGCGTAGCCGTCGAAGCTGTTTTAGCATATTGGTGTTAGACCCAAATATGGTTTCTGGCAACATTGGCTATGTTGCTAAGTTAATATTGAGGTCTCAGGAGAGCCATTGAACCCAGTTGTCATGGAAACTTTTAGCTAAATTAGGGTTTGGCGTATCACAACTCTATTTAGCATGTGCGGCATGACTGTGGCATGGTGCGTGGCTGGCATAGTTAGCACATGCCAGTGGCACGAAGTAGCGCCTGGCGTAGCCATGGCCGCTATACTTTGGCACATCGGTGTTAGACCCAAATGTGGCGTGGCAACATTGACCATGTTGCCACATCAATCTCAACGCTCTGGGAAACGTTACTTGTCTTGGTTGGCGTAGCAACTTTGCCTAAACTAGGGTTTGGCATGTCGAAACCCTAATTGGTGCGTGTGGCATGCGGCCGCGGCATGGCGACACTTTTTGTGCAAACGCTGCCATAGCTATGCCAAAGGAACTATGGCAAGGCCGTAGTGTGGAAACGGCCACAGAAGTAAGGATTTTCATGGGTGGCTATGATATGGCGCCATTCTTAGGGATTCCTGGTGTAGATGGGGAAAAACGATTTGCTGGTTTTTAAGGAATAGAGAAGACGACCGTACGGAGGAGACTCCTCGAACCGAGCGAAATGTTAAACCTCACACAGATGCACCGCTGCAAAGGGGGTGCTTTAGATTCGAGAGATCAATCTGTAGTACTCCGTCCTAAATCAAGATAATGACTGTTCCAGAGTAAATTCGGTCACTAGAGAGGATGGGTTGATCACTAGGAGGGAAGCTGAGAAATGTGTGGAATTAATGGTAATCAAAGATTGTGGGTGTGTGAATTCTGAATATGATAAGCTCTGAATGATTGAAATTGCTCAATTGAGAGTAGTTGCTCAATTGATTAGTTTATGATCTCGTGTTGTCGATGAGACGTGAGATTGATGATACGTTTGATGTTGATTCAATCATGATTCAGAGACTTATTTATATTGCTGGAATTGTAGACACCATGATCCCATGAAGTGTGACAGTTGATGGAATCAAGGAGTGGGGAAGTGGAGATCGTGTTTGAAACCAGTTGCTCAACGTGTGGAGACTTGGTCGATTTTCCACCCACTACCTCGTGAATTCCTTCAACTGATTGCACGACTTGCTCACATTCCATCGCGTGTTTGAACACACGTTCCGTAGACCACCAGACCAAAACCCTAAGTGATATCCCCAAAGTGACACGATTGACGTCTCGTGGTTTTTTAGTCAATTGATGACTTCGTGGTTTGATGGGACGATGATTCCATGTAGTCGTTGAGTTGAACATGATGTTCTGAAACTCATGAATTGAACATGTCATGAGACAAAGGTATAGTTCTTACGATGAAGTGAGCAAGTATTGCTCATTCGATGGATCGCTGAATATTGATTGTTGAACCAATATTGAGCAAATATTCCTCATCTGAGCAAGTGCTGCTCATGTGATGAATTGTTGAATATTTGATCCTCTGAGCATGTGTTGCTCATCTGATGGATTATTGGCAGCGTACCAAAAATATTAATTAGAATACTGGTCACTGAACCGAGCATAATTAATAAAATTAATGACCATGAGGTCGTCGTAAAATTATTAAGGTTGGAATCTGGAATGATGATCCTTGGATTCAGAAACCCTAATTTGATCAATTGATGTTCAATTCATGGTTCGTCAGAATTTCAACCATGGGACGAAGGAGGGAGCGACTACATGGACTGCGGGTCAACCGTGTAGTGTCCATATGCTCACGTGAGCAAATACAAAGAACTCATGAAGAGTTGACGATTTGTTGGTGGAAGAATGATTAAATGCTGGCTTTAATCATTTATTCAAAAATGCTCGTCTGAGCCTTAGGTGAGAAAACCTAATTAATTATGACAAGGCGAGGGACCGACCATGGAGTCATGAAACCGGCCCTGGGTTGTCCCGTGACCGCCTGACGATCACTTCATGAAAATCCAAAATGTTTGGGAGAGTTTTGGACCTAATACGAGCAATTTTGCAAGTTAGGTCAAAACTGTGAAAATTGATGGGGCCGGATTCCGTAAGCCAAAGAGCCAATCTTGGTCGGCCAAGATTGCGTGCTCGTGTCCCCAAGGCTTCCGCATCTCAGTCCTGAGAATTTTGATATTTTCTGGCGTGCAATTGAGCATCCATTCGAGAAAATATGCCAAAATTAGGGTTTCGACGAAACTGAGGAAAACACCATGAGATGATGAAAAATAATTATAAAATAAGGAATGAGGAGGCGTGGGACCGCCGTGGTCAAGGCATGGTCGGCCGGTCGGGACCACGGTCCCGTGGTGCCTTTTCCTTAATTTTATAATATTTTGATGATTTTATGAAAAATTCATGAATTTTGAGAAGTTTGATGAATTTAGGGAGTTTCCATGAATTGAAGGAGTTTTCATGAGTTCAAGGAAGCAAAAAATACTAAAATAATAAAAACAAGGGCGTGTGGGACCATAGAAGGCATGGCTGGACGGCTAGGGTCCGGTCCCACGAGTTTCCCTATTTTTTTTTAATATTTTTAAGTATTTTGATGATTTGAGGGAATTTTTCCTAATTTGAGAGAAATACCATGAAATCAAGGAATTTGATGAATTCAAGGAAAAGTAATAATAATAAAATAATAAAACAAAGGGGCGTGTGGGACCGGCTAGGGCATGGTTGGCCGGCCAAGGCCCGGTCCCACAAGTTTTCATAATTTATTTTATATTATTATTATTATATGATGATTTGTGAAAAATACCATGAAATCAAGGAGTTTTTTCATGAAATTAGAGAAATAATAATAAAAATAATAAAATAATAAGGAACCGTGGGGTGTGGGGTGTGGGGCCGGTTGGGACCAAGGCATGGCCGGTTGGCCAATGGTCACGCCCACACTCCTTTCCTTAATTTTATATTATTTTTTATGGATTTATGGAAGTACCATGAAACCGAGGAGTTTCCTCGAGACGAAGGAGATTTGATAAAATGAGAGAATTTTCATCAAATCATGGAAAATAATAAAAATGCATTAAAAATATAAAACTGGCGTGAGATTGATCACGACACGGTCGGTTGGTCGTGTGTCCGTGCTCCCAACACCCTGGTCAATATTTTTAATTATTTATTATTTTCTTCCCTATTTTGCATATGTTCATCGTTTCGTCGTATTTTTGAAATACTCGTTCGTGCGGTGACTGTTAGTGTATCGTCGTTGAATACACCTTCACCATTTGAATCGGGGTTACTTAGAGGTAGCTCAGACGCCCGGTTGTTTATTATTTATTACTAATTGTGGAAAATTCGGTGGAGAATAATTCACAAAACTAAGCAATAAGATGTTTATTATTAATTCGTAGGATCAGCTGAGGATTCGACTACGAATTCAGAATAATATAGTGAGCATTACCATTCCATGGGATCGTAGATTCGACCATAGAATCGGAGTAATTAAGATTTGTCTATTACCATTTATGAGACCAGTTGTGGATTCGATCATGAAATCGGAGTAATGAGATAATATAGTTATTGCTATTCTATGAGATCAAGCCGTGGATTCGATCATAGAATCAGAACAATTGTTATTGCCATTCCATGGGACCAATCGTGGATTCGACCATGGAATAAGAGCAATTGTAATTAGGAATAATTAACTTTGTGGCTCTATACTAGCAGAGCAAGCTGTCTAGGAGCATTAATTATCCCGATATGAGCCTGTCGGTAAGTCATATCTTTTATATGGTCAGGGTAAACTCGTTGTTTGTTCCTGAAGACGTTATCGATCTATACTAGCAGAGCAAGATGTCTAGGAGCCGTCCATCTCGTGATACTATTTGAAATAATCACTGAAAGTATTCAGTATTCATGAGATATGCCGTTGTCCAGTCGTGAGACTACATATCTACATGTACTCTGAGAGAAAGTACTCTCCGTTGAGAATTCGATGAGAGAGCCGTGTCTCGATACTCACGTCTGATTGCTGAATCAGAGCTTTGTATAATTATGAGTTTATGATTTTAGCCTTTGTCGAAAATCCACCATCTACACCTGGTCCCCATGCGGCTCGTGGCATGTTGTGGGGCCGAAGTGGCATAATTTTTGTTGCGAAAATTAGGGTTTTTGTTAATGCAGGGTCGTGCTTCTGACTAGAAAACCCTAATTTGAGCTTATCATGGTGTTGGCCCCGAACAGGAGGTAGGTTAGCACGTAGGGTGCTATTTATGGCGCGTTGGCGCGTTTTGACATGTTTGGCACACCGTTAGCATGTTAACGCGGTAAGTGGCATGTTTGACATGTCGTTAGTATGTTGGCGCGGTTTTGGGAAGTCAACATGGTATGGCGACATCTTGACACCTCTTTTAAAGCTGTGGCAGGTTTAGAGCAACCTGATTGGTCGAAAAAAAGAAAGGTCAGATAAACATGGTGTGGCCACACTTTCAGTATGAGTGTGGCGGCTTTAGAGCAACCTGATTGGTCGATGGAAACTGGGGCCGGCAGGTATGGGCCAGCCACAACTGGTGTGAGCGTGGCGGTTTTAAGGCGACCTGATTGGTCGAGGGAAGTAGGACCGGTTTAGGATGGGGGCGTGGCCAATGACAAGTTGCGCCAGCTGGCCTAAGGCATGGCCACGCTACCTTTGTTTTTGCCGCTCCCTATTTCCTGATTCTGGGCAAGGTTTTGCACCTTCTAATCCATGGCGGATTAATTACCTAGTTTGCCTAGGCTTATTTTCGACAAGCAAGGTCTGGTATACTGCGCAAGGCGTAAAAGTAATTGATTGAATTCTATGTGTTGACACAGAGTTCTTTAAGTTCATAGCCAGAGAGCAGCATGCTTTCTGATTGAATACCTTATGCAAAGACCTTATCCTTGATATTTGGAAATTCGTGCTACTCTGCTGCGAGTGAACACAAATTCTCATGCCATATCAACATTAAGGGTTCAGCTGGGGAACATAACATAGAAAGCATTCAAAGAAACTTATATTAAGTGAATATATGCAAGGCGCCGAAATTTACAGAACGTTGGATGGTTGCTACATGCGTCAGTCTGGATAAATTTCATGTAAATATATTGAATGGCTCAATAAATATGTCAGCGGAGAGGTTAACACTCATGACTCTGTTTCCTTGCAGAGTGACGTCACATCAGATGCAAGGTTTTACAATTTTAACCCTAAGATAAAAACCACCATCAACATTAAGTCTCCTGCTTAGCGCGTAACAGTAACATTGTTGCGGGGTAAGCATGAGATGGTGACAGACAAGAGTAAAATCGAAAGAGCAAGATGTGAAGAGATTGCCAAGGAAATTCGACTAACCTTTGGCGGAAGGCATGAGCAATCCGTGATCCTTGCATTGGCAGCTTTGCATAAATTCTGCTTGGCCATGGGGTGTTGGCATCAGTGCTGCAACTTTGGCTACTGACCGACAGAGATGGCACTGTAACTTGGTCCGCGGAACGTGCGCTGGCCGGTTAGGAAAGGTAGATGGCGTTGTTGGCTTTGAATGATGGATGGCGCTACTTGCTTGGATACATCCATGGAATGGTGCCGCTGGCTAGATCCGCGGAGAAGCAGAGATGGCACGGCCGGCTCTTGATTCGTGAAACGGTGGATGGCGCTGTTTTGAACGGCCAAGATGGCGCTTCCTTGGCTGGTGGAGATCAGTGGCGTTGCTGGATATGAAAAGGTGAATGGCGTATGGTTTCAGTCCATGGAGCGATGGAAACTGGCTTCAGTCCGCGGAATGGTGGGAACAACACTTGGAACTTTGGCTACCAAACAGTGAAGATGAAGCCGGCTATGTCACGGGATGAACGGAGATAACACGGCTTTGATCACGGAGTGCTGGAGTCATGTCACTGCTTCGAACGGTGAAGGTGGCGCTCCTTTGTCTATCTGACCGTTTTCTACCGATCCTCATTAGGGTTTCGACAAGAGACCTCATCTGGTTGAGGTTAATTTTTCGGCCATCATGTAAACTCATTGTGTTTGCTCAACATCCGTTTCTCTTTAGGGTTTCTACAGTATATATGCTGGTGCAATTAAGTTATCCTTCTTAGTTCAAAATAAAGACTTTATCTGTTGAATCCATACTTTCTTCATCATGTCGAGCAGAAGTGAATCATCTTTGAGTCAGCTAGATTCTTCAGTCAAACGCAGGCGGCTTGTACCCAGATTATGTCTTTAACCATCTCTTAATTTTTGAAATGATGAATCTTCTTTTCCCATAACATTCATTCTCTCTTCTTTTCTCAGTGTGGACAAATACCTGATTCTAGCGACAACTCCCCCGTCTGGGTCATCTGAGTTAAGAAGATCATACCGGTACGTTTTTATTGACCAATAGATATTTGTTTTTTACCACAAGCGAGTGAGAAAGAGATAGTTTCTTTTGTGAAGAGATATTCATCTGGAACATGTGTGACCGTTGTCGATGATGATGATCTGACCATCCCCATTTCTTCGACACCGAGCACACCAACCGTTGCAGATCTAGAAAATGCTGATTTGGGTATCTCTTGCCATGAATATCCTAATGCAGGTTTGTCATTCGAAATCCATATGAGGTGTTTATCTTCTAGCTACCGAAATGTTGGTAAATTCCTAGTGCGAAAGGAATTTGTGACTCTGTACACGAAAATATGGATAAGATATGGCCATATTGCCACCAGGAACGTGGTGCAACATTTCCTGTCTGCTTTGGTTACCATAGTGAACTGTCTCCTGCCCATGATTGTTGAAATGGAAGGCACATCCATCCGCGACGTCATGGAATCAACTATTGAAAAGTGGGAAAACATGGTGTCTACCTGTGAAACCCTTAAGTTTAACGTAAGTTGGCTGCGACATCGCCTTGACATTGTGAAGGTTGATAGATCCGGTTGTGAGGTGATTGATTAATCTAGGCTGTTCTTCGGGAATATAAGACCGGATTATCAATTGGTTCTTGTTCACCTTGATTATTATCAAAAGACGGAAAAAAACTTTAGGGTTTTTCTGTGGGAGACAGATTGATCCTTTGATAGACTTGTCTGTGTGAGACAGATTTGTTTATTGTTAAAGCCTGTGATTTTGGGTCGTAGCAACTCTTAGTTGTGGGTGAGATCAGCTAAGGGAATCAAGTGTGCGGTATCCTGCTGGGATCAGAGGCGTAGGGAGTACAAATGTACCTTGGATCAGTGAGAGACTGATTGGGGTTCAACTATAGTCCAGTACGAAGTTAGCTTGGAGTAGGCTAGTATCTGTAGCGGCTTAATACAGTGTGTATTTAATCTGGACTAGGTCCCGGGGTTTTTCTGCATTTGCGGTTTCCTCGTTAACAAAATTTCTGGTGTCTGTGTTATTTCAGTTTCCGCATTATATTGTTTATCTTTATAATTGAAATAATACAGGTTGTGCGTGTAGATCATCAATTGGTATAATCCAACCTTTGGTTGTTTGATTGTCATTGATTGATCCTTGGACATTGGTCTTTGGTACCGTTCAAGTTATTCATTGTGTTTGATTAGGACTCGCTGATTTCTATTAGCTTGGGTAAATCAAAACAAGCGAGAGATATTAACTCCTTGAGAGACTTTTACCTAGATTGAGTCTGACTGTCTAGTTGATTCTCTAGAAAGTATTTCGGAGTTATTCCATACAGATTGCTAAGGGAAATATTGGGTGTTGTTGTTAGAACCCCGCTTTTTCAATTATTGCTAGGGGTGGCAGAGCCATTAAAAAAATAGTATCCACGCTTTTTCTTTGACAAAAGAGATTTCCGGAAATTCTTCAGGAAGGTCTTCGTGCAGTGCTATGGTACCCTCTCCTGGGAAAGCTGCTAGTAAATCTGCGACCGCTTGCCCTTTGATAGCTCTTGGGGAAGCACTCGTTATATCAAGCTATGACATTGGAGGAGCCATTTGGCCGGCCTTCCTATCAGGGCCCGTTTTGAAAGCAATAACTTCACGGGATCGGACTTAGATATCAGTACCACTTTGTTTGAGAACAGATAATGCCTAAACTTCTGAATGGAGTGAATCAGAGATAGGAACACTTTTTCTGCCTTAAGGTATCTGAGTTCAACATCCCTCAAAGTCCGACTGAAGTAGTATATAGGGTGCTCAATTACTTCATCATCTTCTTGGGCAAGAAGAGATCCTACAGCAGTGTAGATACACAATGGTCTTCCTTGTACAAGATATTTCATGACGGCTGGGGATGACAGTATCTGTTGATTCTTCCGAAAAGCCTCTTATTGCAGCGTTGTCCAAATAAAACTTGCCCCTTTCTTCAGCAAAGGGGTGAATGAAGCAACAAGCTGAGCTAAACCCGGTATAAAACGCCGGATGTAGTTTACCTTACCATGAAGCTCTGGAGTTCTTTCACATTTTTTGGAGGTGGCATCGTGAGGATAGCTTGGGTTTTGGCTGGGTCGACTTTGATTCCCTCGGCGGTCACCTGGAAACCTAAAAACTTGTCTGAAGAGACGCCAAAGGCACACTTCAAAGGATTCATCTTTAGTTTGTATCCACGACACCTTTCAAACATCTGTCGCAGAACCTATGTATGGGCCGCCCGGATTTTTTATTTAACCACTATGTCATCCACGTAGTATTCAACTTGCTTATGCATCATATCATGGAAAATTGCGGTCATGGCACGTTGGTAGGTGGCGCCAGCATTTTTCAAACCGAAAGGCATCACGGTATAGTAAAAGTTTCTGAGAGGAGTTCGAAAAGCTGTCTTATTTGCGTCGTGCTCGTACATCTTTATTTGATTGTAGCCACTGTACCCGTTCATGAAAGAGAACATGCCGTGACCACTGGTGGCGTCTACCAGCATATCAATGTTAGGAAGAGGAAAATCATCCTTGGGGCAACATTTGTTCAGATCCCTAAAATCAACACAACACCTAATTTGGCCGCTCTTTTTCTTTATTGGAACCACATTGGCCAACCAGGTGGGATGGTGAATGGGTTTGATGAAACCAGCGACCAGTAATTTTTGAATTTTCGTCTTGATCTGTTCTTCCACATCGTGTCTGAACTGTCTCGGAGATTGTTTGACCGGTTTGGATCCGGGTATTATATGTAGATGATGAGTGACCGGTTTCTCATCCAAGCCAGGTATTTCCTCGTACGTCCACGCGAATACATCTTGATATTCTTTAAGAAGGTCCACCAGTTTTGCACGTTCGTCGGCACATAGAGTTGAGCTGATGGAGACAGGCCGTGGAGATTCCTCACTTCCGATGTTGACAACTTCGAGTTCATCTGTGGTAGAGTTGGTTCCATCCTGCAGTTGTCATGGTGCATCCGGCACCTCCTCTTGTGGCTCGCTGCTGTGATTGTATTCCATTGGGCGGAGAGACTGGGTGGTAGTCTCCCCTGCTAATTGCTAACTGCGGCGCCGATATACGGTATTCTCTTTTTCGTCACGACTTGCAATAAAAGCCCGCTCCCGCTTGGTATGAGTATGAGCCATACTTCCGTTCGATAAGGGTAAATTGGTGTGCTTTTCTTTTGGAGGGATGGCACGAGATTAGGTCTCTTTGTGCAGCGATGCAAGCCTGTCCTTTTTTTTCGATTGATGTCCATGTCGGGAGTGGAATGCAGTGATATTTGCCTGACGAGTCCCGCGAATTTTCGTTCGGTTCGAACATCTCCATATCAAAGATTGGTTCATAAGGAGATGATGATGCGGGAATGTGAATAACTTCTTCATTCAACATGGTATTTAGGCACTGGTGATATGTTGAAGGAACGACCCTGTTATCTTGGAGCCACGGTCTTCCCAGTATCATGTGGTAGTCTGGATCCTTTTCGATTACTTCGAACTTTACCTTCGACTGGATTAGTCCTACCGGCAGATTCGGGTTGATGTACCCATACGTGCTGGTTTGGTTGCTTTCGAAATCCGTCATCATGGTAGGTTGCCGTATAATTTTGCTTGGCCGCACCTTGGATGTTCTGAGCGTTCTGAGAGTAATAACATTGGAGGACGCCACCCGTGTCGATGAGGGTCCCTTTTGAACTCTGAATCCTTGATGCGAGCAGTGACGTGTAGGACCCGGTTATGTCCTTCTTCTGCCATCATGTCGTCTTCAGTAAATGTAAAATTGTTGATGGATATCTCTGATATTCTTAGAGTCTCCGAGCGTAAAGGAACCAAACACGCGTCTAGGCTATTTGATTAATCGCAGTAAATGTCGCCGCTCGCTGGTCCTTTGAAAGGTGTAGAAGTTCACATAAACTTTCCACCAACTTGGCTGCTTCCTGGTTCACCGATTTTTGATTGGTGGTGAAGATGTGACCTGAGAACAATCATCCGGGACGTCAGTCCCCAGTGATGGAATTTCCGGAGCGGGTGAACCACTCAAATCTGATGTAAATTTGTAAGGAATTTGAGTATGATGTTTATCGTCTCCTTCATCAAGTCCATGTTCCTTGTGTGGATCTCCTGAACCCGTGCCAATTCGGCCAACCTTAGAATTTCTTCATTGGATGCGCCATTAAGCGTCGTGTTGGGAGCAGAGACATCGCCATTCTCCGGAGTCTAGGTGGAATTTGGGATCATGGACTCAGTTCTAAGATCGACCATCTTTTGGAAATTGGAGTTGCAACCAAGAGATTTAACCTCCCACTGTGGTCGCCAATTGTTTGTGGGTGAAAACCGTTTCTGCTGATTTTGGTAAATTTGGGTGTGTGGATGAGAAACGAATCTAAACCCTAAACAATGCACTTCACGGGAGTATTTTTGATTCGATAGATCAGTCTGTACAATACTGGCCTAAACCAAGAAATGGCCGTTCTAGACTTGTTTCGGTCACAAAGTGAAGGAGAAGGGTTGGTCTTAGGGAGGGAAGCGAAGAGAGTGTTGAGACCAGAATAGTTGATTCTGAAGGTGTGGTTGCTTATGACTCGTATCTGAAAGTAGAATTGGCTAGCAGAATGAAAAGCTACCAGGTGATTTCTAGATACTGTGTTGTTGCCGACCAAAAACTTGTTTTTTGGTGGAAATGGGTGAAGCCTATTTATACAAGTCATATTGAAATGTACCCTGGTCTCGTAGGAAGTGGAGACGATTGGGTGGTGGAAGCATGAAGTAACGTATAACCATCAGAAACCCATGCTTCCATGATGAAGGAAGTGGATCCATTTACACCGTTACTTCTTGCCGCCATTAATTGTCCTACTTCATGACACTTTCTTATAACGGGCGTATTGCACGCCGCACGTTGTAAACCTCCAGACCAATATCCTGATGAGTATCCCCCAGTTGGTGACATGTTTGATGTCTCGAGTGTTTTCGTGGAACTTACCGCAGGAAAATAGCATGCAATGCTATTAGGCTCGTTTTGGCTGGTCGCCTAAAACTTGCCACAGGTTTTCAGTTCAGTGGTGAACTTTGATGGCTGAGATCGCATCTCATGAAGGAGGGTAGCCGTTGATTATGGTTACCTTGTGTTGGCGCCTGATAATGGCGCAGTGGTGTTTTGGTGCACGCCAGTGGCAATGTGGTATGTATGGAATGACTCGTGCATGCCAGTGGCACGGTGATGCAAGTAGCGCCTGGTGTAGCCATGGCCACTAGATTTAGGCAGCTGGTCGCCTGAAACTCGCCACAAGTCTGTCAGTTCGGTGGCAGACTTGGATGGCTGAGATTGCATCTCATGAGGAAGGATGGCCATTAATTATGGCCGCATCTTGTTGTATAACGAAGTGGCGCCTGGCGGAGCTATGGCATAGTGGCATGCCAGTGACGTAGCCGTGGCAGCTGTTTTGGCATATTGGTGTTAGATCCAAATATGGCTTCTGGCAATATTGGCCATTTTGCTAAGTTAATCTTGAGGTCTCAGGAGAGCCACTGAACCCAGTTGGCATGGCAACTATTAGCTAAATTAGGATTTGGCCTATCGCAACTCTATTTAGCACGTGCGGCATGACTGTGGCATGGTGGCGTGGCTGTCATAGTTAGCACATGCCAGTGGCACGAAGTAGCGCCTGGCGTAGCCATGGCCGCTAGACTTTGGAACATCGGTGTTATACCCAAATGTGGCGTGGCAACATTGTCCCTGTTTCCACATCAATCCCAACGCTTTGGGAAACGTTACTTGGCTTGGTTGGCGTAGAAACTTTGCCTAAACTAGGGTTTGGCATGTCGAAACCCTAATTGGTGTGTGTGGCATGCGGCCGCGGCATGGAGACACTTTTTGTGCAAACGGTGCCATAGCTATGCCAAAGGAACTATGGCAAGGCCGTAGTGTGGAAACGGCCACATGAGTAAGGATTGCCGTGGGTGGCTATGATATGGTGCCATTCCTAGGGCTTCCTGGGCCCCACATGGCTCGTGGCATGTTGTGGGGTCGAAGTGGCATAATTTGTGTTGCGAAAATTAGGGTTTTGGTTAATGCAGGGTCGTGCTTCTGACTAGAAAACCCTAATTTGAGCTTATCATGGCGTTGGCCCCGAACATGAGGTAGGTTAGCATGTAGGGTGCTATTTATGGCGCGTTGGCGCGTTTTGACAAGTTTGGCACGCCGTTAGCATGTTGACGCGGTAAGTGGCATGTTTGGCATGCCGTTAGTATGTTGGCGCGGTTTTGGGAAGCCAACATGGTATGACGACATCTTGACACCTCTTTTAAAGCTGTGGCGGGTTTAGAGCAACCTGATTGGTCGAAAAAAAGGAAGGCCAGTTAAACATGGTGTGGCCACACTTTCAGCGTGAGTGCGGAGGCTTTAGAGTGACCTAATTGGTCGATGGAAACTGGGGCCGGCAGGTATGGGCCCAGCCACAACTGGTGTGAGCGTGGCGGTTTTAAGGCGACCTGATTGGTCGAGGTAAGTAGAGCCGGTTTAGGATGGGGGCGTGGCCAACTACAAGTGGCGCCAGCTGGCCTAAGGCATGGCCACACCTCCCTTTGCTGCTGCGGCTCCCTGTTTCCTGATTCTGGGCAAGGTTTTGCACCTTCTAATCCATGGCGGATTAATTACCTAGTTTTCCTAGGCTTATTTTCGACAAGCAAGGTCTGGTATACTGTGCAAGGCGTTAAAGTAATTGATTGAATTCTATGTGTTGACACAGAGTTCTTTAAGTTCATAGCCAGAAAGCAGCATGCTTTCTGATTGAATACCTTATGCAAATACCTTATCCTTGATATTTGGAAATTCGTGCTACTCTGCTGCGAGTGAACACAAATTGTCATGCCATATCAACATTAAGGGTTCAGCTGGGGAACATAGCATAAAATGCATTCAAACAAACTTATATTAAGTGAATATATGCAAGGCGCCGAAATTTACAGAACGTTGGATGGTTGCTACATGCGCTAGTCTGGATAAATTTCATGTAAATGTATTGAATGGCTCAATAAATATGTCAGCGGAGAGGTTAACACTCATGGCTGCGTTTCCTTGCAGAGTGACGTCACATCATATGCAAGGTTTTATAATTTTGACCCTAAGCTAAAACCACTATCAACAATAGGCAGACCAAAACTAATGTAAAAAACATCAAGCCCGAAACAAGATCACTAAAACATGTAGAAGATGGAATCGATATGTTGTTCTCAAAATCCACAATCATCTTGACTAGGATTTGATGGAAGAAAATACTAAATTCAGTTGTTGCCTCTTAAACTTAAAATCAAAATAGATTCACATAAAACATGACAACTACAAGACTAGTATTAGCTAAACTTTCAAATATATACAATTACCTACGCAAACTATTCTTCTCTCTTTGTGCCTCAAATTGGGAATTTTAAAATGGATCCTTAATCCTAGTTAACAGGTTGGAATTCTAATCAATCTGAAATAATTAACATGAGGGAAATATTACCTTCAAACACTTGTTGATAACCTTGATGCAATTGAAAATTTCATGGCTTAAGCAGTTCTGCTACCGAAGAAGAAGGTTCGCAAGACGCAGATAGAACGAAAGAAGAAAAGTAGGCCGAGGGTGAATCTCTCGGAAAACAACAATTCTAGTCGTCCGGATCCGCCACCTATAAAGTCGCCCCCCTGAGTATCACATGGGGTGTAAGGTCCACAAATTTGGGAGAGCCCCTGGTAAAACGTAGTCGATTTTGGATCCCGATCCGTTTCGAATGGGATTGAGACACTAGGATAACTTTGGGGGAGGTTTTCGTTGAAATCTCAATTTCAAATTTTATATCTATAGTTTTTATTCACACATTGCCCCTGTTAAGATATAAGGAAAGAATCTTAGGGTAAAGTATGATTTAAGTTCTTCAAAAGAAATTAATGTTATTGGAAAAATGCTAAACCATATGAACCACACTTGACTTGACTCAACTGAAAAGACGAGGGTACCCAAATACACCAAAATATTTTAATTATCCACCTATAAGTCCTTTACGGAATGTGATCGTCCATTGACAGATTTGAGACAATACAACAGGTTCGATTCACACTTCGTGTGATCCTCTATGAATACGAGATCGAGACAATACAACAACAATATCACTTGTGTGGTTGAATATGGATACAAGATCAAGACGATACGACAACAAAGTTTGCACTTGATAATATGTACGGTATTAAACCGAAACTCTATAGGATCAATATCAAGTGTTATATAATTAACATACAAGTGCAATTTAATTTAATTCTAATAAAACAATTATAATGCGAAAAAGTAAAGTAAATAGCACAACAAGATTTTGTTAACAAGGATACCGCAAACGCAGAAAACCCCCGGGACCTAGTCCAGTTTTGAATACTCTCAGAATTAAGCCGTTATACAAAATTTAATACCAAATTTATATAGTTGAGACCAAGCATACTACACCTAGCTACTTAGTTTCGTCAGATATCCCTGCGCCTTCGACTTCTAGAGTCACACACGTGAATAGCAAGTCCTTTGGATCGTATTGCAAATAGCAAAGGAAGAATCTGTTTAGTAACCACTCTAATCAATCTTGCTAGAAAATATTAATGAGTCGTTGATAAAGGCTCTTCTGTTTAATCTAATAAACCCCTTTGTCTGGTTAGATCAATCTATCTTTTGATTACTGAAATAATCAAACTATAGATTCGCAATCAATCAATATAGATCTCAAACAGAAACTATAGAGAGGTGCCGATCTCATGCAACTAATCAGTCAAGTCTATTAAAGATAAAACGATTCTAGTTGGATCCCAGCCGATCAAGATTTGTGCACTAAATCCAGAACATACGAAAACTAATAAGAATTCTTCTCCGTCTTCAAATCTTCTATTGCCTTCAATAACCTGCACAACAAAACTTGAATCGTCTTGTGATCAATCATGCACAGAACAAGTCTGTTAACAATATATTATCACAAGATGTCTTTAGATCCGAAGATGGTTCTAAAGATCCCGTCGCTACTTTGATCTAGTTTGAGTGAGCCTTATATCGGAAGAGAAGGTTCTCAAGAATAAACAAACTAGGTGCAATCAAAGTTACAACAACCATTAGTCAATCAAATCAATAATCGAACACTAATAACACTGCAATTATTTAGTTTCCCACCGACGGTACTCGTAGAGCTTCTTCATCCCACGGAAGTATTTAAACGAATGGTCATAAGAGATTTCGCCTAATTAGCGTTTTTCCTCTCCGAATAGACGGCTCCACCAGAAACAACAAGAAATGAAGTTTGTCTGGCTCTTAGGATAGTTTGCAAGAAATGAATACTCAAGTATTTATAGACCAAGATTGTTTGGAAAACAAGGAAATTCCAAAACCGAAAATATTCTCAAGATGTGCATTAAAGTACCTAAATTTGGTTTTCCTATTTCCAATTAATTTTAATCCAATATTTCCGAAAACTCTCATAGAAAACTTCTATTATTAGTCTAGCACATTAACTAATAATATTTTCCAGAGGATATGCTTTAATTGCTGGTAATTAAAACATATATGAGGTAAATCATAATGCTTTTCAATATTTCGGACCAGGGATCACCTTGAGCATCAAGGAATATCTTTGAACAATAAATGATAAGAGTTATATACATGTTCAAATGTGTCGACATCTGGAAGCTTCTCATCTTGACAAACCCAAAACTCTAATTCATATACACCATGAAGAAATATGTGAACCGTGTTATTGGTTTTATACATGGAACCAATTAAACCATCACTCTAATATATGTTGTGACTGGTTATAACATGATTCCCAATATAGGATGTAATTTGTTATACCTTTCTCCATGAAGTAGCTTGTGACCGGTTACACCATGCTTCCCGAATTATCTTGTGACCGGTTACACCTTGGTTCCCAAAGGTAGCTAGTGACCTGTTACAACTAACTTCCCAATTCATCTTGTGACCGGTTATACCTTGGTTCCCACAGTAACTTGTGACCGGTTACAACTTGCATTCCAATATAGTTTGTGATTGGTTACACCTTGATTTCCAATGTATCTCATGACTGATTACAACTAGCTATATTATATAGGCTATGACCGGATATACCTCAAGTCCCAACAAAGTTAAGATAGATTCTACCATAGTCATCTTCCATTGGTCATCCAAAAGATATTCAACGAATAACAAGACTAATCATGATTTCCCTTTCGATTATGAAAACAAGTTCATACATATACTTCCTTAAACTAATATAAAGATACATAGTTTTCTAGGATGAAATCACACCTATATAATGCACACATAATCAAATAACTATATACAATAGATTATGTCGATGTCGTATTAACGAAGTTCCAAAAGATAAGCGTTTATACTTCGTAAGATGTTTTCCTTGATACTTTGATCATACTATTATAACCAAGTCTCATCACTAAAGTATCATATATAATATATACAACTTTGCATGTTATATTTTCAATATAGCATGACTTGAAAGATACTTTAGGAATGGAAACAAGATCAAGTCAATATTACTAACCTCAATTGGAAGGATAATATCGTCGTTGTAGTTGTTAGTTCTTCTCATTATTCAGGTATTTGGAGTAATACTTGTATGTCTCAATATTCCTAGACTTTCTAGTCTAACCTAAACGAAGTTGATTCTAGTATTTAATTGAGCGACTCTAGATAAGTTTTGATACTAAAATATGACAACCAAACTTGACATACCAATGCTTGGTGGGTTCAATCGAGATATGCTCTACCAATTCCCCCATTGTTAATTTTACAGGGGTGTATTGGATCAAGATTTATCTAGATAAAATTAGATATTAGTTTTACCCGAATCTAGTGGATTTATAATGTTTCTTAAAGAATCTTTAAGATTCTTGTAGATATATGATTCTGGATTATACTGATATCCTTATGAGAAGTTAGATTTTTAAAAATTAAAGTATATTACTAATTAGTAATATATTTGAAAAACCAGGGTCATCATGATTCCTTGGAAGAAAAAAAATCCAAAAGTTGAGGTGGTGGGTGGAGGTGGTGGTGGGCGGTGGTGGTTGGTGTGCGTGGTGTAGTGGTGGCGGTGATGGTTGGTGGTGGCGGAGGTGGTAAGTGGTGGTGGTGGTGGGCATGGGCGGTGGTGGTTGGTGTGTGGCGGTGATGGTTGGTGGTGGTGGCAGTGGTCGATGATGGTGGTTGTGCTGGTGTGGGTTGGTGGTATACGGTGGTGGTGGCGGTGGTTTGCAGTGGTGGTGGTGGAAAAACATAGCATTTTTGTGATAAAAAAAATTGTCCATAAGAATCCATGAAACTCTTGTGGTTTGGGTTAAGATTGATATGAGATAATAACATACATATTTTGCCTACAAATATCCATAAGAATCCATATATATCTTGTCCCTTAACTATCCTAAGAAATCTTAAATAAATTGAATACCTAGGATATTTGTGGAATCTAAAACAATCCTAATTGAATACCATGGATATTTAATGATTCCTTGCATATCCTAATTGAATACCTAGGAGTTGTTAGGATTGTTAAATATCCATATAAATCCTAATTCAATACACCCATATTAGTGGAAAAACTCTTATACATATGGAGCTAAACGAATTACAAAATAACTCATTCTTCATACTCTTGATTCCAAGTTTCAATAGCACAATAACTTGCATATATTCAATAAATAAATGTCGATGTTGAGATTTGAATAACAAAAGCTTTTACTCCCCCCTAATGGCAAGCTATGTAAATATTCAATCTGAACATCTTTGTTATTCCCTTTTTGTAGTTTGAAATACTACACAACATGATGATATGTTTCTCCCCCTTATTCTATGCTTTACTCTTTCGTTAGATATAACGTTTAAGTACAAATTTCCTTTCCTAATGATTAAAAATCACTTGTTTACTCCATATATTTATCCCCCTTTTTGTCACAAAAATGACAAAGGTGTTAGAGCACTGCTCGGTCGAACTCGCAAGCGTTGCTATCTCAAGCTTGTTTGTCAAGTTTAGTTTCCAAAATTATAAGTCTTGATTTCTAGTCTACTAATAGCTAAGTCTCGGACTAGGATAGAAAGTGTAGTTGAGCTATAGACTCCACTGTGTTCATCATTCAAAGACGAAGAACTACTCAAGGAACTGGTGGAACTTCATCGACAAAAAGGTATGTGGAGACTTGAACTTATCTGTCACTCAAAAGTCTACTTTATCTCCTATCTTGAGACAAAAGTCATACTGCTATATAGACTATGATTATATTTCGAGTTGAGTTTATCTCTCTTATCTATTTCTCGAAATATGTGTTGGTAAGATTTCGCTTTGGCCAAGTTCATCTTTACTAGTGACGAAAGTCATATAAGTTTTAATTACTTGAAAATCGCTTTTGACGAAAAATAGTTTGTGAGCAACAACTATATAACGTCCTCTAAGAATGTTTCAATGATTGAAATGAGATTTATAGAATACATAACAATGATTGGATATAAAAATTGTGAGACAACTCATATGTGTGTAAGTCCAATATCCTTGAACCAAAGTATGAGTACTTTGCTGCTCAGGATAACCGGAACTAAAGTCCACGTACCAGTACGTGCACTTTCGGAAGTTCACATCCCGTGGATTTCTGCTGGAGTTTGGGAACTGAAAACAAACTTAATCCATGTACTTAAGTCCGCTTACCAGTATGCGTACTTAAGTAGGTTATTTTCTAAAAACGGTTTAATTCGTGAACTAAAAAATTTATATATTAAGAAATGCAATCTTTTCAAACCGTGGCTATGATGTTCATGAATCGATTCGAGTGAATCAAAATTGTTTTTGTTTCGATTGTGTCTTGTATACTTCTGTGAGATCTAAGAAATTGAACAACTCTCTAACTAGTTCATTTGAGTCATTTAAACTAGTTGTAATAAAGAAGAATAAGGTTGATATGAAAGTGCTCATATGGCTAACCTATGGTTAACTACCGTTGAACCAAAGACTTGTACACGTTTAGGTACGATTACTCAAACCTAAATGAAGTTACATTTCATGTGTGTATAACAAGCTAAGTTCGATCTAACGGTTGAAAGATATTAGCTTGAATCTAATCAGGTTTTCATCTAACGGTGAATATTGAATGCTTTGTTACCAAGGTAACTTAGATTGCAAACCCTGATTTGAAGACAATATAAAGGAAAACTCTAACAACTGGGAAACCTAATCCCCACACCTCATGTGTGATACTAGTTGTAAGCTATAGTCGATTCTTCTTTAACCTTAGGTTTCTATCGAGACCCTGTAGGTTAACGACTTCATTGGGATTGTGAAGCCATACCCAACTATTTTCTCTGCAGTTGCGTGATCGGATCTTGCTATTTCTATCGTATTTGAGTACAATCTTAAGGATTGGCTTGAGATTAATTTCTCCGATAGGCAAGATAGAAAAGTAGTCACAAACTTTTCGTCTCATCGTTTGTGATTCCACGATATCTTGCTTCGCTAGTCGATTAAGATTATTGTGAGGTGATTGATATTTCTAGGCTGTTCTTCGGGAATATAAGTCCGGTATATCAAATGGTTCCTGTTCACCCTGATTTATCAAAAGATGGAAGAAAACTCGTAGGTATTTCTGTGGGAGACAGATTTATCTATTCCTGTAGAATTTTCTGTGTCATACAGATTTGTTTATTAAAGTCTTCGACTTTGGGTCGTAGAAACTCTTAGTTGTGGGTGAGATCAGCTAAGGAAATCAAGTGTGTAGTATCCTACTGGGATCAGAGACATAAGGAGCGCAACTGTACCTTGATCAGTGTGAGATTGATTGGGGTTCAACTACAGTCCAGACCGAAATTAGTTTATAGTAGTTTAGTGTCTTTAGCGGCTTAATACAGTGTGTGTTCAATCTGGACTAGGTCCCGGGGTTTTTCTGCATTTTCGGTTTCCTCGTTAACAAAACTTCTAGTGTCTGTGTTATTTCTTTTCCATATTATATTTTGTTATATAATTGAAATATCACAGGTTGTGCGTTGAATCGATCAATTGGGAAATCCAACCTTTGGTTGTTGATTGTAATTGATTGATCCTTGAACATTGGTCTTTGGTACCGTTCAAGTGATTTCTCTTGTATACAATTAGACTCGCAGATTTCTATTTGCTTGAGTAAGTATTGAATCGAGAAATTGAGATATAACTCTTGGATATACTTTTTATAAGATTGAGTCTGACTGTCTAGTTGATTTTCTTAAAAGTATATTGGAGTTTGTCCATACAGATTGCTAAGCGAAATATTGGGTGTGGTTGTTAGACGCTTGCTTTTTCAAAAGGTTCAAGCAAAAAAAGGACAAACTGAATGGATCTTACAAATCTATAAGACTTGTAGAACCTATAAGAGTTAAGCACGAAGGTTTCACATACCACTTTAGATAACCGATATTAAAATCGAAACAACAAAAGTAATTTAGTTTCAATGTCATCTAGGAAACAATTTCCCGAAGCAATTTTCCCTTTAGTCCAACAAACTGACTAAGATACTTAATTCTATTGTTGAACCTATTGTGTATGTAAAATCGCTTGCTTCGAGAATACCAAAATAGAGATCAGAATTAACTCTATTTCTCTCATCATGCTCTAATTATTCAAGAAAATAACTTATACCTTTCCCCTATAACTAGTTTTTCTTGTCAAGACATTCGATAAGACTTGAATAACCGAGTCCTCTAATTGATAAGTCTAACTAAGATCAGAATTAACTTAGTTTCTCTCATCCGAAATCTAATGGACTAAACAAATGAACCCGTAATTTTTTTAAGCCAAAACAATACATACTGAAAAAGCGGTGGTCTAACAACCATACCCAATATTTCGCTTAGCAATCTGTATGGACTAACTCCAATATACTTTTAAGAGAATCAACTAGACAGTCAGACTCAATCTTAATAAAAAGTATATCAAGGAGTTATATCTCAATTTATCTATTCAATACTTACTCAAGCAAATAGAAATCTGCGAGTCTAGTTGAATACAAGAGAAATCACTTGAACAGTACCAAAGACCAATGTTCAAGTATCAATAAATTTCAATCAACAACCAAAGGTTTGATTTACCAATTGATCGATTCAACGCACAACCTGTGATATTTTAATTATATAACAAAATATAATGCGGAAAAGAAATAACACAGACACCAGAAGTTTTTTTAACAAGGAAACCGCAAATGCAGAAAAAACCCGAGACCTAGTCCATATTGAACACACGTTGTATTAAGCCTCTACAGACACTAGCCTACTACAAACTAACTTCGGTTTGGACTGTAGTTGAACCCCAATCAATCTCACACTGATCCAAGGTACAGTTGCGCTCCTTGCGTCTCTGATCCCAGCAGGATACTACGCACTTGATTCCCTTAGCTGATCTCACCCACAACTAAGAGTTGCTGCGACCCAAAATCGAAGACTTTAATAAACAAATCTGTATCACACAGAAAAGTCTACACGAATAGAAAAATCTGTCTCCCGCAGAAATACCTACGAGTTTTGTTTTGTCTTTTGATAAATCAAGGTGAACAGGAACCAATTGATAACCCGGACTTATATTCCCGAAGAACAGCCTAGAATTATCAATCACCTCATAATAATCTAAATCGTATGATGGCGAAACTAGATATTATGGAATCACAAACGATGAGACGAGGATGTTTGTGACTACTTTTTTTATCTTGCCTACCGGAGAAATTAATCTCAAGTCAATCTTACGATTGTACTCAAACACGACAGAAACAACACGATCAGATCACGCAACTACAGAGAAAATAGTTGGGTATGGATTCACAATCCCAATGAAGTCTTCAAGTCGTTAACCTACAGGGTCTCGATAGAAACCTAAGGTTAAAGGAGAATCGACTCCAGCTTATACAACTAGTATCATACAGGAGGTGTGGGGATTAGGTTTCCTAGTTGCTAGAGTTCTTCTTTATATAGTATTCAAAATAGGGTTTGTAATCAATGCTACCTTGGTAACAAAGCATTCAATATTCACCGTTAGATGAAAACCTGATTAGATTCAAGCTAATATCTTTCAACTGTTAGATCGAATCTTAGCTTGTTATATACACATGAAACGTAACTTCATTTAGGTTTGAGTAACCGTACCTAAACATGTACAAGTCGTTGGTTCAACGGTAGTTAACCATAGGTTAGCCATATGAGCACTTTCATATCAACCTTATTCTTATTTACCACAACTAGTTCAAATGACTCAAATGAACTAGTTAGAGAGTTGTTGAATTGCTTAGATCTCATAGAAGTATACAAGACCCAATCGAAACAAAAACAGTTTTGATTCACTCGAATCGATTCATGAACATTATGGCCACGGTTTGCAAAGATTGCATTCCTTAAAATATAAATGTCTTAGTTCACGAATTAAACTATTTTTAGAAAATAACCTACTTAAGTACGCATACTGGTACGCGGACTTAAGTACCCGGAATAAGTTTGTTTTCGGTTCACAAACTCCAGCAGAAATTCACAGGATGTGAACTTCCGACAACACATACTTTGGTTCAAGGATATTGGACTTACACACATATGAGTTGTATCACAATGTTTATATCCATCCATGGTTATGTATTCTAAACTCTCATTTCAATCATTTAAACATTCTTAGAGAACGTTATATAGTTGTTGTTCACAAACTATTTTTCGTCAAAGCGATTTTCAAGTGATTGAAACTATTATGACTTTTGTCACTAGTAAAGATGAACTTGGCCAAAGCGAAATCTTACCAATACATATTTCGATAAATAGATAAGCGAGATAAACTCAGCTCGAAATAGTACATGTGTATAATCATAGTCTATATAGCAATACGACTTTTGTCTCAATATAGGAGATAAAGTAGACTTTTGAGTGATAGATAAGTTCAAGTCTCCACATACCTTTTTGTCGACGAAGTTCCACCAGTTCCTTGAGTAGTTCTTCGTCTTTGCATGATGAACACCGTGGAGTCTAGAGCCCAACTACACTTTCTATCCTAGTCCGAGACTTAGCTATAAGTAGAATAGAAATCAAGACTTAAAGTTTTGGCAACTAAACTTGACAAACAAGCTTGAGATAGAAACGCTTGCGAGTTCGACCGAGAAGTGCTCTAACACATACAAACCAAAATAAATTGACTTGCAATTATTTTTCTTAACCGGAAACAATTGAAACAAATATATACATTACAGCACCGCAATTGCACCGAATTTTGTTAAAGCAAAAACATTTGATACCCAACAAAAGAAGATACCAAGTCATAAGCCAATAAATTGACACAGTTTTTCTTAACCGGAAACAATTGAATCATATAAAACAATCCATACATAATAATGGAACATATCAATTGTACCGAAATTTTGTTAACAAAAGCAAAATATATGCAATATAATCCGGTTTATCTTAAACAGGAAAAAAGATTAACTAACAAATAAAATTGTTACCTTAATTTCCGCAGCCACTTCTCCCCATAAAGATATATCATTAAGCGCAAGTTCAAATAATAACTCTCCCACTGTGTGTTGTCATCCCTTCGCAAGAACAAAAGAACAACAACGAAAGCAACCTTTACCAGAGAAAGTTTGAATCGGTGTTAACTAATGAGTGCCAATAGCAAAAGTTGAAACCCGAAACACATATGTTATGCTAAACACAACTTATGTGAACATAAATTGTTTATCAACATATTGTGACTTTTCACATATCAATTTCAATCAGAACACCTTATGATCCTTTGATAAAGCCTACCAACACGGGCTAGAACTTAATCCCACTAAATTAAAAAAACCACACAAATCATAAGGGCTAGCACCATATGAGATCGAATATCTTGGTTAATAAAAACCAAAATCAAACATCTCATTAATACAAAAGTACATAGCAAACCTACGATTATATGCCACAAGCGCACGATGTCTAGAATATAGATAGAGGAAAATACAGGTCGATCATACGGGGAGTTGGATTGGTGAAACTAAATTTCCAAGGTTCTACTATTACTGATTTAAATACGAAAATGGGTTGTCGATACGACAAGGATATGGATGATTATACAAAATAAATAAGATTACAAAGCAATAAAAGGTAAACTAGGGCTTTGAATCCACCTCTTAAACGCATATAAATCCCTAATTTGATATACTAGCTCTCCTTTCAATCAAGGAGCTATATAAGTTCTAGCGTCAAACTACCTTGAAGATGTGATAAATCATCTGCACAAATGAATAATTTAACCTCAGCAAAATATGTCAATCCCTAGCATTACCTGTCTGTTTAAATCATAGATAATCACAAATTGAACTAAAGCATTTCATATATAGGCTTGATGCTTCACATACAAGGTGAAAGTAAATTGCTAGTATTCAAAGATTAAATCATGTTTCTCATTCAAAATCCCAAGAAGAATAAATAATCAAACCATGAAATTCTAATTATTTAGGGGTTTCACCTATACCTAAAGAGAAAATTAAAACATTGAAAGTGCTGAAGATAGATAACCTAAATTACTACTAGAGCTTGGTGCACCGGTTACTCCGTGCATGAGTTTCTCTTTGCAATCCCCCTCCATTTATACAAGTTTACTCCCATTTATCAATTCTCATTTTTATTAAAGTACAATCAGAAAATTAGGGATTTGAATATAAAACTACCACTTACAAGAAATTATAACAACCCTTTTCTTCAATTTGTTGCTTCCATGCTTAGAGCGGTGATTTGTCCCAAGATCTCTACCGATTGATTTTCAAACCATACTTCTCTCAATAGGCACATCATACTCATACCCTAGGAACTAGGTCTAGAAATTTATATGATGGTTAGGGTGATTACATGACAAAGAGAGGGAGACACAGAGACAAAGTGGTGAGACCGTACGAAGTTAGGGAAGAAATATGGGCTAGCATTAAGACATGGTAGTGTTACTGGTAGAGAGATGGAGGTGGTGTCAGTGTGAAATAAGAAGAAAGGGAGAGCTTCTGATCTTGGAAATGAAAATGGGAAGAGTTATGGGGGGCTAGTTTAGGTGTTGAGCAATAATACCTATCTTAGGTATATGAAGGTAAATTGTTTTGATTTCTTTTCTTCAAGTGTGAATAACCCTTGGATTTTCACTTTGGCCCATGCAAGTCCAATGATGCCACTGCCGCACTTTAATTTCCTTGAACGTTTTAGCCACTATTTGGTCCACATATCCATTCTATGCAATAGCTCAGCCAACCATGTTTTCTTTATTTTCCTGAAATACAAACAAACACAAATTATCATTTTTTTACTGTAAATAAGATTATTGATACCCGAAGATGCAAAATGCATAATTTTACTTAAAATAGGACATTAAAGCACTTGATATGTGATAAAAGATAACAAAATGATCTAGAAATATGCATTATTAGACACCGATCACACCCCCAAACCTGAATGTTGCTCGTCCACGAGTAAAACAAAGGCTAAGAAAATCCTACCTATACCACTGTCGCTGGTTTCTCGATTGCATTTAGCGAATGCATTAAGCCTTTTAAACCAATAAGTGTCCCTAGTGGACAAGTTGAAGTCTCGTGAGGGTTTGCTTAGAACACACTCACAAAGTTCTAGGTCAAATGAGAGCTCACCTTGTGATGCGTAACACCTACATTTCAGTTTAAGTTCACAACAAAATGGATATGACAATCTAGCTTTCAATGGAACAATTATAGCACTGGAACAACTAAGGACAAGTGATAAGAGTGTAAAGTGTATCTACACATGTATAGAGAATGATCAGAAGTTAGGACTGCCAATTACCAAGAGATGGTTATTAACTATGAACCGAATTCAAATCCAAGCTAGCTGTCCGGCTTTACGAGAATTTTGAATGTTCACCATAACAGTTGGTGATATTTCAGTTTACCCGCGTTGTATATCTATGGAATACACCCTCCCTTGCTTATTACAAGACTATTTACAACATATAACAAAACATGACTCTTATTTGCTGAAAAAGCGGGGGTCTAACAACACCACCCAATATTTCTCTTAGCAATCTGTATGGAAAAACTCGAATATACTTTTAAGAGAATAAACAAGACTCAATTAATCAAAAGTATATCAACGAGTTCATATCTCTCTCTTGATTTGATTTCCTCAAACAGAAACTGCAAGTACTAATCAAATACAAGGAATAACTTGGTCGGTACCAAAGACCAATGTACAAGGATCAATCAATGACAATCAAACAACCAAAGGTTGGATTATACCAATTGACGATCTACACGCACAACATGTATTATTTTAATTATAAAGATAAACAATATAATGCGGAAACTGAAATAAAAACACCTGAAATTTTGTTAATGAGGAAACCGCAAATGCAGAAAAACCCCGAGACCTAGTCCAGATTGAATACACACTGTATTAAGCCGCTACAAATACTAGCCTACTCCAAGCTAACTTCGGACTGGACTATGGTTGAACCCCAATGAGTCTCCCACTGATCCAAGGTACAGTTGTACTCCCTACGCCTCTGATCCCAGCAGGATACTACACACTTGATTCCCTTAGATGATCTCACCCACAACTAAGAGTTGTTACGACCCAAAATCGCAGGCTTTAACAATAAACAAATCTGTCTCACACGGACAAGTTTATCAAAGGATCAATCCTTCTCCCGCAGAAAAATCCTAAAGTTTTTGTCCCGTCTTTTGATAATAATCAAGGTGAACATGAACCAATTGATAATCCGGTCTTATATTCCCGAAGAACAGCCTAGATTAATCAATCACCTCACAACAATCTTAATCATATGGTAGCGAAACAAGATGTTTCGGAATTACAAACAATGAGACGAAGATGTTTGTGATTACTTTTTATATCTTGCCTATCGGAGATATCAAACAATCTCAAGTCAATCAATATGATTGTACTATTACGATAGAAGATGCAATATCAGATCACAAAACTACGATAAAAGTAGTATAGGTCTGGCTTCACAATCCCAATGAAGTCTTCAAGTCGTTAACCTGGTTTTAGAAGAAGAAAACCAAAGGTTAAAGGAGAACCGACTCTAGTACGCAAACTAGTATCACACGTAAGGTGTGGGGATTAGTTTTGTAGAGTTGCTAGATGTCCCCTTATATATTCTTTCAAATTAGGGTTTTGCCTTAGTTACAAAGCAATCAATATCCACCGCTAGATGAAAACCTGATTTAGATTCAAGCTAATATTTCTCAACCGTTAGATCGAAAACTTAGCTTGTCATAC
The DNA here is from genome assembly GCF_003573695.1 of Papaver somniferum. Taxonomy (NCBI): domain Eukaryota; kingdom Viridiplantae; phylum Streptophyta; class Magnoliopsida; order Ranunculales; family Papaveraceae; genus Papaver; species Papaver somniferum. The sequence continues at coordinate 98,068,496 of NC_039358.1, forward strand.
ACAAATCACTGTACGCTTATAGGTTTGTTAACCGCACCCAAACATGTACATTATTGGTTCAACAATAGTTTACCAAAAAGGTTAACCATAAGAGCATTTCATACCAACCATGTTCTTCTTCACCATAACTAGTTCAAATGACTCAAATGAACTAGTTAAGAGAGTTGTTTAATTGCAAGGAAATCTTATGTAACTGCACAAGACACAATTGAAGCAAAGATGATTTGATTCACTCGAATCGGTTCGTGAACTTTAATAGCCACGGTTTGCAAAATCATTCCTTAGTCTTTTAAGATTAAGTTCAGAAATCATCTTTAGATATATAACCTTCTCAAGTTCGCAGACTAGGTTCGCGGACTTAAGACACCGGACAGAGTTTACAAACTCCAGCAGAAATTCTCGGGTTTGAGAACTTCGCCGGTTCGCGGATTGGGTTCGCGGACTTGGCTCACGCAAGTAGTTTGTCAACTCCAACAGAAATTCTCGGGTTTAAGAACTTCGGCAGTTTGCAGACTGAGTTCGCGGACTTGGCACTTGCCATACTTCCGGGTTCTCATGATCAACAAAGTTAGAGAACTTCGGTTCAAGGAATACATTGGTTATGTAATCTAAACTCTCATTCCAATCATTGAAACATTCTTAGAGGACGTTATGTAGTTGCTACACCATTTCTCGTCAAAGCAATTTCCAAATTGATTGAAACATTCATGACTTTCGTCACTAGGTAAAGATAAACTTGGTTGAAGTGAAAATCTTACCAACACATATTTCGAGATATAGATAGGTGAGGTATACTCGGATCAAAATACCAAATGTGTATAATCTAGTCTATATATATAGCATACGAATTTTGTCTCAATAAGTAGGAGATAGAATAGATAAAATTTTGAGTGACAGATAAGTTCCAGTCTCCACATACCTTTTTGTCGAGAAGTTCCACCGGTTCCTTGAGTAGTACTTCTACTTGTATGATGAATCGCCATGAAGTCCTTGAGCTCAACTACACTTACTATCTGAGACTTAGCTATAAGAGACTAGAAATCAAGACTTATAGTTTTGATCACTAACATTGACAAATATGCTTGAGATAGCAACGCATGCGAGTTTGACCGAGCAGTGCTCTAACAATCTCCCCCTTTGTCAATTTTAGTGACAAAACTATCAATACATATGGAATACAAAAAATATAATGAAACTTTAGTAGCTCCTATTCCACATGTTTAATCTTCAACATTCCTCGAAATCTTCGTCACTTCCAAGTACTCCAATGATCCCAAAGGTTGTAAGTTTAGCATCACCGTTGTTGAAGATTCGTAGATATAACAATGAGAAAGCATTCGTATCGATCATTGTTATACAGTGTCATAGTATTATTACACAGTGTCAAAGTTCAATTGTATCACAACTTCAACAATAATATTGTGGTGATATGTATCACTCCCCCTTAGTCAATACTCCATCTCACATGAAAACCACTCCCCCTTACACGGTGATCCTAAAACCATATGTATTTGTAGTGTGAACTACATATTAATTCTCCTCCTTTTTGTCAATAAAATTGGCAAAGGTACAAGAACGGGTTCATAATGAAATTTCCGTAAGAGACATTTCATGACTGAGAGAATGAAACACACATCATCTTATTTAGATGCAATCATATAGCCGAAGCTAACATCATTCATCAAGGAGTTTAAAGATAAAAGATAACCCCTCTAAAATTCCACAGACGCACACCCCTCAAGATATGACCATTAAGAACAAGTTCAAAAGAACTCTCCCCCATTTGATGTCATTCCCGAAAGAACAACAACGAGCGACCTTAATTTCAAGAGAAAAGAAGGATTTTTATTGGAAACCAAAACCATGAGAATGATTTTTATATCCAAAACTCAATCAAATTAATCATAAGTAAACTCATGATTAATTTAATCGGAATACATAATCAAATTAAACACAAAAGTGATCAATTTAATTCATTGTGCTCAACATAAGTAAACTTACGGAGCAACGACTAAGTTAACCATACAAGAGAGTGATTGGCTTAATCGTTCATATACTCAACACAAGATAGCTTGTGGAGTAATAACTAAATAACCAACAAGATGATTAATTTAGTTTAAAAATGCTCAACATAAAGTATCTCGCGGAACAACCAACAAAGCTAATAAAAAATAATCAACTTTGTCGTATCGTGCTCAACATAAGACACATTACGGAGCCTCATGGTAATACAAAAAGGATGGATCAATGAAGATCAATACCGTGGAATACACAAGGATTTTATTCTTTTGCACAAACATATACAATAGCAATAATCCCTGGATACAAAATATTTTAACCTATCTTCCGTCAAAGATTGACAATATAGGCTTAACTTTTGTATATGTCAAAAGTTTATTCAATCTTGAACCAGTAAACGAATACCGATCATGAACGACTTTACTTTTGACAAAATATGGGACAACATAGTTCACGGACGTAAACACCAATATCCCATAACAAATTGCAATATAACAAACCATAAAGATTAAATACTGCAAAACATCATCCTTCAAAAAGTTTTAGAATCAAAAACCTAAAAACAAGAAGATGAAAATAATAGCTATGTGTAGTCACAATCATCGCTATTCAACGCACTAGTTATTCTTCCAACTAAGACAAAAAGAATACATACTAGGTGACAATATAAAACTTCTATGATGCATTTAACTTACTTAGAAGGTTCTTCTCGTATTCCCTATATTCATCAAGCTCATCTTCGATTAGATCAATCCTAGATTCAAGATTATCCATCTTTGTTTCAAGTCTTTTAGAGGAAGCTTTGAGTTCGCTTTTCAGGACACGTACTTGATCCAAAACAAGATTCATGGTTAAAGAGAGCTTATCAAATTGTGAGACAGAAGGGTTTTCATCAGAAGATGAGATACTCTTGTCCTAACACATTTCGTTATTAGAAGAATCAAATCGAATCTTCTTGGAAGGAAATAAAACAGTCCATACATCACTTTCTTTGTTTGAAAGACTAGAGGAGGACATGATAGAGAAGGTAAATTAAATGATCTTTCAGAAGAGAAGAAACCTCATTTATAGGAAGACAAAGGAGAATTTCCAAAAACAACCTTTTACCAAACCCTAACAGAAAACGGTTATCTTAAAAAGAACTTTTAAAGATTCAGAAACCGTACATGAACAATCAACAGTACTAGGGAAGACTAAACAAGAGATTCCGGCACAACCCTATTGAAAATCATGATCCTTGCCTAAGAGGGACAGACGAAAGAATCATGAGAAACAAATTTACAGATTATTCCAATCCAATAGGACTGGGATAATACTCATGAAGGAGGGACTTGTTTGTTAACTCAAGTTTCTGCTTATTCTTTAAGACAGAGGAGTTATGCACATCATTCTTTTCCCTTTTAATCACAGTATTGAAGAACTTAATTGTTGATTTGCACATATCCTGCACTGTTCTAGAAATCATTGTTTGAGGGAAAAAGGATTTCATAGAAGGTTTCTTCTTCTTTTTCTGTACACAACGTTTGGCATAGAAGGACTGCTTTTGACTATTTGTGCTAAGATGATCCTGATTTTTACACAAGGAACCCGAGAGTTTTGGTAGCATCTTGTGTATTTCTGTATTACTTTTGTTGTCAAGATGACTAGAAAGTGATACAAAGTCATATGATATTTGCTGACACAGCTTATGAGACATAGACGGAATAATTCGGCATGTCGTATAAGGATCACAATTGTGATTTTAAGCAAGGAGATTAAGAGAACATTCATGGTTTTCATCCTCAGGATCATAATCAAGAGTATTCATCCATGCTTTAGTTATCTTATTTTCCTTAACATCTGGATCATTGAGAGTATGAGCACTTTTACAGCACAAGAGAACAGTTTCACTAGTGCAGTTTTTCTGAATTCTCTTATCCCTTTTGATTGATTGAACCTCTTTTTGAGACTCTCTTTTGCTTCGTCTAAGAATTTTCTTAAGTTGTTGTATAAGCAAAGACCACGTAGAAATAAAACAATTCTCATTTTTCTTATCAATCAAATGAGGGCGGTGAGATTTTTCATCAGTAGTAGTAACTTGATTACTAGACAAGTGATGTTTATTTTTAAGATCGCAATCGAAATTTTAAGATTTCCAGCAAGCGTATTTAGTGAAAGAGTATCAAGGTTATTTCCCTCAACAATGACATGTTTTTTAGATTCGTATTTAGATGGCAACGATATGAGAATCTTCATCACAATTTCCCTTTCAGGAATAGTCCTACCCAATGCACAGGATGCATTAACAATTTCAGACATTTTGTGATAAAATTCATCAAATGAATCTTCTTCTGCCATATGAAGGTTTTCCCATTCGGAATTAAGGTTTTGAAGCCTAGCTTCCTTTTCGCTGGTGTTACCTTCAAATAAAGTTTCTAAAGTATCCCAAGCATCTTTAGACGTGGAGCAAGAAGCCATATGGTGTTGAAGATCTGGGGTAATGGCATGCATGATGGCATTCAAACCGTCGGAGTTTTGCTTTGCGGAAAGAGACTCAGCAGTAGTATATGTACCAATGTTTTTAGGCATGATAACATCATCAACTATAACGACGGGAACCTCATAGCCATTGACAACATAAACCCATGATTGGAAATCACGCGATTGAAGAAAAGTACGCATAGCAATTTTCCACCATAGGTAGTTTAAGCCATCGAAGACTGGTGGTACGTTAATAGAGATAACACCTCTGTCCATAGAGTCAGATCGCTACAAACACAGACTTGTAAGGTCTTGAACGTGTTTGCCTTCTCTGATACCAATTGAAAAAGCGGGGGTCTAACAACACCACCCAATATTTCGCTTAGAAATCTGTATGGACAAACTCGAATATACTTTTAAGAGAATCAACAAGACTCAATTAATTAAAAGTATATCAACGAGTTCATATCTCTCTCTTGATTTGATTTCCTCAAACAGAAACTGCGAGTACTAATCAAATACAAGGAATAACTTGGACGGTACCAAAGACCAATGTTCAAGGATCAATCAATGAGAATCAAACAACCAAAGGTTGGATTATACAATTGATGATCTACACGCACAACCTGTATTATTTCAATTATAAAGATAAACAATATAATGCAGAAACTGAAATAACACAAACACCAGAAATTTTGTTAACGAGGAAACCGCAAATGCAGAAAAAACCCGAGACCTAGTCTAGATTAAATACACACTATATTAAGCCGCTACAGACACTAGCCTACTCCAAGCTAACTTCGGACTGGACTATAGCTGAACCCCAAACAGTCTCCCACTGATCCAAGGTACAGTTGTACTCCCTACGCCTCTGATCCCAGCAGGATACTGCACACTTGATTCCCTTAGATGATCTCACCCACAACTAAGAGTTGCTACGACCCAAAATCACAGGCTTTAACAATAAACAAATCTGTCTCACACGGACAAGTCTATCAAAGGATCAATCCTTCTCCCGCAGAAAAACCCTAAAGTTTTTGTTCCGTCTTTTGATAATAATCAAGGTGAACATGAACCAATTGATAATCCGGTCTTACATTCCCGAAGAACAACCTAGATTAATCAATTACCTCACAACAATCTTAATCGTATGGTAACGAAACAAGATGTTGCGGAATCACAAACAATGAGACGAAGATGTTTGTGATTACTTTTTATATCTTTCCTATCGGAGAAATCAAACAATCTCAAGTCAATCAATATGATTGTACTATTACGATAGAAGATGCAAGATCAGATCACACAACTACGATAAAAGTAGTATCGATCTGGCTTCACAATCCCAATGAAGTCTTCAAGTCGTTAACCTGGTTTTAAAAGAACAAATCCAAAGGTTAAAGGAGAACCGACTCTAGCACGCAAACTAGTAGCACACATAAGGTGTGGGGATTAGTTTTGCAGAGTTGCTAGATGTCCCCTTATATAGTCTTTCAAATCAGGGTTTTTCCTTAGTTACAAAGCAATCAATATCCATCGTTAGATGAAAACCTGATTTAGATTCAAGCTAATATTTCTCAACTGTTAGATCGAAAACTTAGCTTGTCATACACAAATGACTGTACGCTTCTAGGTTTATTAACCGCACCCAAACGTGTACATTATTGGTTCAACAATAGTTTACCAAAAAGGTTAACCATAAGAGCATTTCATACCACCATGTTCTTCTTAACCATAACTAGTTCAAATGACTCAAATGAACTAGTTAAGAGAGTTGTTCAATTGCAAGGAAATCTTATGTAACTACACAAGACACAATTGAAGCAAAGATGATTTGATTCACAAGAATCGGTTCATGAACTTTAATAGCCACGGTTTGCAAAAGCATTCCTTAGTCTTTTAAGATTAATTTAAGAAATCATCTTTAGATATATAACCTTCTCAAGTTCGCAGACTAGGTTCGCGGACTTAAGACACCGGACAGAGTTTACAAACTCCAGCAGAAATTCTCGGGTTTGAGAACTTCGCAGTTTCGCGGACTGGGTTCACGGACTTGGCTCACGCAAGTAGTTTCTCAACTCCAGCAGAAATTCTCGGGTTTGAGAACTTCGACAGTTCGCGGACTGAGTTCGCGGACTTGGCACTTGCCATACTTCTGGTTCTCTTGATCAACAAAGTTCGAGAACTTCGATTCAAGGAATACATTGGTTATGTAATCTAAAATCTCGTTCCAATCAGTGAAACATTCTTAGAGGACTTTATACAGTTGTTACACCATTTCTCGTCAAAGCAATTTCCAAAGTGGTTGAAACATTCATGACTTTCGTCACTAGGTAAAGATAAACTTGGTCGAAGCGAAAAGCTTACCAACACATATTTCAAGATATAGATAGGCGAGGTATACCCGGATCGAAATACCAAATGTGTATAATCTAGTTTATATATATATAATACGAATTTTGTCTCAAAGAGTAGGAGATAGAATAGATAGACTTTTGAGTGACAGATAAGTTCCAGTCTCCGCATACCTTTTTGTCGAGAAGTTCCACCGGTTCCTTGAGTAGTCCTTATACTTGTATGATGAATCGACATGAAGTCCTTGAGGTCAACTACACTTACTATCCGAGACTTAGCTATAAGAGGCTAGAAATCAAGACTTATAGTTTTGATCACTAACATTGACAAACATGCTTGAGATAGCAACGCATGCGAGTTTGACCGAGCAGTGTTCTAACATTTACATCGACTACTCTCTTATTTTTGAGGCAGGAGAGAAACATTGACTTTAACATTTGAAACATAACAAAATATACTTTCTTATAATTTATTTATCTATCTTTTTGATATTTTTTTTCTTTTTTTTTCCTTTTTTTTTTCTTTTAAATTTTTACTTTTTTTTATGATTTTTTTTTTCAACTGATGAAAAACTTCAAGAGAACAAGAACAATACAATAACATGAGATAATACTGTTGGACCTATGAACAAAAAGAAAAATTACATGAAACTTAGCAAGAGGTAGCCATTTTTGATGTACCCGGTCAAATTCAATGGTTGCTTTTCTTAATGTATCCTCCACCTTCTATCCCAGCCAACCAAAGAACAAGTTGGTCAAGTCTCATTCAGTATTCTAAAGTGATTGGCAGTCTACTTAACCGATGAAACACCTACAGTCCGATGCTATACATGTATTGGTAGATCGTGCATGTGCAAGTTTCTTATCACGTGTGAATTGTGCTAGAATCAAGGGTGCCTCATCATTTATACGTGCAGATACTACAAATCAAGTTAGATGAGCTCAACAATTTTTTTTTTTTATTTAACATGGCAGAGTTCAGTTTCAATGATATGCACAGTGATAATCAAGGTATCTAGTCTTCACCCCCAAACCTAATCTAAACATTGTCCTCAATGTTTCTAAAGATGATCAGAATTATAATAACAACATAACATAAGGACCATGCTGAGTAGAGAAGAGAAAAGGAAAGAGATTACCGGATGTCAGCGAAAGGCAAGTTTAAAACTCCGTTATTCAAGGCTAAAATCCAACAAGAAGTCAACTGATAAGCAAATTGGATTAGCACAGTTATATACAGAAAAAGCTAGAAAATATAATTACCTACTGGAATATACAATGATGATTTTCCATATATATACAACCTAAAGAGTTGAGGATCAACCCAAAAAAACAGAATATAGAGATCTTAGTAGCCTCACACAATTATAACAGGACAAAAATGCAATTGAGGCTGCCAGACGACATGAGCTACCCCCAAACCAGCGTATTTTTGGAGAGAGCATCAAGGTTATTTCCTTCAATGATGGCATGCTTCTTAGAATCAGATCTAGATGGCATCGATCTGAGTATTTTCATCACAATGTCCTTTTCAGGTATAGTCTTACCCAATGCAAAGGATGCATTAACAATTTCAGACACTTTGTGATTAAACTCATCAAATGAATCTTCATCTGACATACAAAGGTTTTCCCAATCAGAATTAAGGTTTTGAAGCCTAGCTTCCTTTTCACTGGTATTCCCTTCGAATATGGTTTCTAAGATATCCCAAGTATCTTTAAACCGAGTGCACGTAGTCACATGGTGTTGAAGATCTGGGGTAATGGCATGTATGTTGGCATTCAAACCATCGGAGTTTTACTTTGCAGCAAGTATCTCAGCAGCGTCATATGCACCAATATCCTTAGGAATTGTTGCATTCCCTACTGCCACAACGGGAGCATCATAGCCATTAACTACATAAACCCATGATTGAATATCACGTGCTTGAAGAAAGGCACGCATAACAATTTTCTACCACAAGTAATTTGAGCCATCGAAGACTGGTGGTACGTTTATAGAGATAGCACCTATGTCCATATCAGATCGCTACAAATATAGACTTATAAGGTTTTTAATGTGTTTGCCTGCTCTGATACCAATTGAAAATGCGGGGGTCTAACAACCACACCAACAATTCGTTTGGAAATCTGAGAGGACTTACTCCAATATACTTTATAGAGAATCAACTAGACAGTCAGACTCAATCTAGAGTAAAGTATATCAAAGAGCTTAATATCTCTAACTCTTAGTTCAATCCGCAATCAGCAAATAGAAATCTGCGAGCCCGATTGAATATAAGAGGAGTTACTTGAACGGTACCAAAGACCAATGTTCAAGTGTCAATCAATGTAAATCAACAACCAAAGGTTGGATATTCCAATTAATTGATCTTAACGCACAACCTGTGATATTTCAACTATATAACAAAATATAATGCGGAAAATAAATAACACAGACACCAGAATTTTGTTAACAAGGAAACCGCAAATGCAGAAAAACCCCGGGACCTAGTTCAGATTGAAAACCACACTGTATTAAGATGCTACAGACTCTAGCCTACTACCAATTAACTTCGGACTGGACCGTAGTTGAACCCTGATCAATCTCACACTGATTCAAGGTACAGTTGCGTTCCTTACGTCTCTGATCCTAGCAGGATACTACGTACTTGATTCCCTTAGTTGATCTCACCCACAACCAAGAGTTGCTACGATCCAAAGTCTAAGACTTGATAAACAAATCTGTCTCACACAAAAAAGTCTATAGATTGAATAAACCTATCTCCCACAGAAATACCCAAGAGTTTTTGTTCCGTCTTTTGATAAATCAAGGTGAACATGAACCAATTGATAAACCAGACTTATATTCCCGAAGAACAGCCTAGTATTATCAATCACCTCATAATAATCTTAATCGACTAGCGAAACAAGATATTGTGGAATCACAAACGATAAGACGAAGATGTTTGTAATTACTTTTATCTTGCCTATTGGAGAAATTAATCTCGAGTCAATTATTTCAATTGTACTCAATACGATAGAATCGAGCAAGATCAGGACACGCAACTACAAAGAAAATAGTTGGGTCTGGCTTCACAATCCCAATGAAGTCTTTGAAGTCGTTAACCTACAGGGTCTCGATAGAAACCTAAGGTTACAGGAGAATCGACTCTAGTTATGCAACTAGTAACACACAGGAGGTGTGAGGATTAGGTTTCCCAGTTGCTAGAGTTCTCATTTATATAGCTTTCAAATCAGGGTTTGCAATCCAATTTACCTTGGTAACAAAGCATTCAATATTCACCGTTATATGAAAAACCTGATTCAACCAAGCTAATATCTTTCAACCGTTAGATCGAACTTAGCCTGTTACACACAAATGAAATGTACCCTCATTTAGGATTATGTAACCGTACCCAAACGTGTACACCATGTTGGTTCACAAATAGTTAACCGAGGTTAGCCATATGATTACTCTCATATCAACCTTATTCATCTTAACCATAACTAGTTCAAATGACTCAAATGAAACTAGTTAAAGATTTGTTCAATTGCTATATTCTCATAGAATTATACAAGAAAATAATTGAAGCAAAATCGGTTTGATTCGCTCGAATCAATCATGAAAATTATAGCCACGGTTTGCAAAGATTGCATTCCTTATTATATAAATGTTTATGTTCATGTTTAAAACCGATTTTAGAACTTTAACCTTCAAGTATGCAAACGGGTATGCGTACTTGAAATACCCGGAGTAGATTTACGCTTGCATGCCAACGGGTACGCGAACTTCAAATCCCATCAGAAATTCTCGGACATGAACCTGTACGCCAGTATGCAAACGGGTACGCATACTTAGGTTCCCGGATTTCTCAAACCAAGAGATACGTAAACGGGTGCACATATTATGGTTCCCGGACATGGATTACATATGTGCAAGAGTGCACAACATGACATATCCAATAATGGTTAAGCGTTCTAAACTCTTATTTTAATCATTGAAACTTTCTTAGAGGATGACAATAGCCGTTTTCACACACTATTAGCATCAAAGAAATTTTCAAGTTATTGAAATAATCATTACGAAACATTCCAAGGCAACACCAAATGATTGTATCACACAAACAATGTAAGATGTTACTCGGAAATTTTCACATGATATAAGATGAACTTGGTCGAAGCGAAAGCTTACCAACACATATTTCGAGAAATATGTAAGCGAGATAAACTCAGCTCGAAATCTCATATGTGTATATAGAAAAGTATATCATAATACGACTTATGTCTCAATATAGGAGATAGAGTAGAAATAGACTTTCCAAGTGATAGATGAGTTTAAGTCTCCACATACCTTTTGTCGATGAAGTTTCAAAAGCTCCCCTTAGTAGTTCTTCGTCTTCAAATGATGAACGCCGTGAAAACTAAGATCAACTACACAATTTATGTCCTAGTCCAAGACATCTATAAATAGGCTAGAAATCAAGACTTATAGTTTTGATCACTAACATTGACAAACATGCTTGAGATAACAACGCATGCGAGTTCGACCGAGCAGTGCTCTAACAAGTACCATTGTTATCAGTCAAATCAACATCTCCTAAGTCATCTACAAGTACTGCAACATGCTCAGATTCAAAAAACATATCAACAATCCCCAGTTCAGAACTATCGTCATCCAAAACTTTAGTCTTATGCATAGGAAAATTGGAAGAAACATCATATTGTGACCTAGGCAGGAAAGACACACCAAACTTATTTTCATGCAAGAGATCATTGGTGTCTGCAGAAAAATCAACATTACCTAAGTCACACACAAGTGGTGTGTCATGCTCTTCTTCACTGAATAATTGTGAAAAGGCGAGGGTACCCAAATATACCTCAAGCTAAAACTTTTCCTACCTATATGTCCTTTCTCCGAAAGTGATTGTCTATGGACCGAATCGAGATAATACAAATAATCGGTTCACACTTTGTGTGATCGTCTATGGATACGAGATCGAGACAATACAACAACGAAGTATGTTTACTTGATACAAAGGTTCGGACTCAACCAAACACAATAGGATTGTTTATCAAGTAAATAGGAATCAACGTTTGTGCGATTTACTTTAATTATAATAAAACAATTATAATGCGTAAATATAAATTAAATGACACAACAAGATTTTGTAAACGAGGAAACCGCAAATGCAGAATAACCGCGGGACCTTGTCCAGAATTGAATACTCTCAGGATTAAGCCGCTACACAAAATTACACCTAACTTCGTATAGTTGAGACCAAGCAACTAAACCTATAGTTCACCTAGTTCCGTCTGTATTCCCACGCCTCCAACTTATAAATAAGTCACATACTTGGAACAATTCCTTTGGTTCGTATTCCAAATAGTAAAGGAACAACAAATCTGTTTGGTATCAACTCTATTCAACCAAGTTATATGAGTTGAACAAAGGCTCTTCCGTTTATCTTAACATAAACTCCTTCTTCAGGTCCTTAGATTTATCTTATGTTCAATTACCGAAGTAATCGTTTAAGATTAAGCCAACAACACTCTTAATCCAAAGAATTGTGTTGACGTCGATCTACTCAATTAATCAAGCCAATCTACCATAAGGATAAACCGACTATTATTGGATCATATTTTACCAAAACAAGTATTGTGCACACCAAAGATTATAAAACCCAAGTCAGATCTTCAATATCTTCTTTGTCTTCAAATCTTCTTAAATCTTCAATAAAAACCTGCACACAATCACTTGAATCTCTTGTGATCAATCACGCACAGAATGGAGTCTGTTAACAATGGATTATCACAAGATCGTCTTTAGAACTCACAACAGTAAAGATCCCTGTCGAAACTATGAACTAGTTTGAGTGAATCTTATATCAGAAGAGAAGATTCTCAAGAATAAACAAACTAGGTGCAATCAGATTTCAACTACCGTTAGTCAATCAAATCAATCGAAAACAAAAGATAAACCACAATTATCTAGTTTCCCACCAACGGTACACGCTAGAGCTTCTCAATCCCAAAGAAGACTTTAAACTGAGCGGCCGTAAGATATTTCGCCTAATTAGGTTACTTTCCTCTCCGAATAGGCGGCTACACCAGTAACAACAACAAAAGAGGAAGTCTGTTGTTACGAAGGATTAGTTTGCAAGAAAGGAAAACTTCAAATATTAATAGACAAGGAAGTTTGGAAAACAAGGAATTTCCAAAACCGAAAATATTCTCAAGATATTCATTAAAGCACAAATTCGGTTTCCATAATTCCTGGAAATGCTCTGTCCAAAAATAATGATCGAAATCTCTCGGAAAATCTAATTAGTAAATGCACATTACTAATTCTGGAATTTCCTTACAAAATGAAATTAATAACCTTAACTAAAAGATTCTTAACTTACTTATGTTTCGATCCTGGGATTCTCTTCCCTTATCCGTTAAGGAATATCTTTGAACAATTAAAGAAATAAACATTCACAGCATATGTTCAAAGTATGTCGACATCCTTACTTTGTAAGTTATCTTTCACACTTACAACCTTGAAACCGATTTGCCACACTTCCAAACAAGTTTAGAATTGGTTCATATGACTTTCAAGACCTATGTGATTGATCAAACCAACATTCAATCACAATCATGGGTTTAACGGTTCTACCAAAACAAGTTTCGGTTCTACCTCCATGTGAGTACTGTGCATAGTCACACTAGCTTTCCAAAATTCGGATGACTAGGTACTAGGATCGGTTCCCCACATATATATGGTATCTAACTTATATGTGTTGCACATGTCCATAGGATCGGTTCCCCTTTGCCTAAAAACGTGTTGCACATGTCCATAGGATCGGTTCCCCGTTCTGCTATAAACCTTGTTGCACCCCATACAAGGATCGGTTCCCCTTTGTGATGTACTGCACCTCTTACTAGGATCGGTTCCCCTTTCCCATATTTGGTCAGACAAAACACAAACCCGGTCATACCATCTCAGGTGATTACTTAAAATCGGTTTCACTAATAAAAGTCATACCAATACATAAGTCAGGCCTTTGTGAATAGTTCTACCAAGAACACAAACAAGTTGTGAGCGGTTATACTCAATCACACATATTGGTTGTTCATAAGATATGCAATGAAATAACAAAACCAATAACACCTGGGAATTTCCTTTTCGGTTCACAAACAAGTTTATGAACTTACTTCCTTAGAACACATGTAAACATTGTTCCCTAGGATGAAATCCTCACCTCATACCCATACATAATCACAATAGCATTCAAATGATTATGGCGATGTCTTATCTACAAAGTTTAATGGTTAAGCAATAAACCTCGTATTATATTCCTTAATACTATGTCTATCTAGAGTTCAAATATGCTTCGGAGTTATGTTTTCAATATGCACAACTTGAAAGATACGTTAGGGAATGAAACAATTCAAGTCAAATATCACTAACCTCAAGTGGAAGGATGATTGTTGTCGTTGTAGCTCCTTGATTCTTCACATCTTCAAGACTTTGCAATACTTGTAATGTCTCATATCCTAATACTTTCAAGCTAACCTATACGAAGTTGACTCTAGTACATAATCAAGCGACTCTTAACATGAGTTTTGATTCACTAAAATATGACAACCAAACTTGACATACCAACGCTTGGTGGGTTCAACCGAGCCATGCTCTAACAATCTCCCCCTTTGTCAATTTTAGTGAAAAAACTCTTACATCATATGGATAAACAAATTACAAGAATTCATTACACATCCGCTTGATTCCTGATTCAACAACACAGTAAAACTGCTTACATTCGATCCTTGAAAATGTCGATGTTGACATTATAATAACAAAGCTAATACTACCCCTAAGGAAGATAGGTAGATATTGTAGATGGTGGATTTTCGACAAAGTCTAAAATCGTAAACTCATAATTATACGAAGCTCTGATTCAGCAATCAGACGTGAGTATCGAGACACGGGTCTCTCATCGAATTCTCAACGGAGAGTACTTTCTCTGAGGGTACATGTAGATATGTAGTCTCAGAACTGGACAACGGCATATCTCATGAATACTGAATACTTTCAGTGATTATTTCTATATAGTATCATGAGATGGACGGCTCCTAGACAGCTTGCTCTGCTAGTATAGAGCGATAACGTCTTCAGGAACAAACAACAAGTTTACCCTGACTATATAAAGGATATGACTTACCGACAAGCTCATATCGGGATAATTAATGCTCCTAGACAGCCTGCTCTGCTAGTATAGAGCAACAAAGTTAATTATTCCTAATTAAGATTAATTCTGTCGTGACATTCACTACTGAATTCCCAGAATAATCTATCATTGCTCCTATTCCATGGTCAAATCCACGACTGGTCCCATGGAATGGCAATAAATAATTATTCTGATTCTATGATCGAATCCACAGCTTGATCTCATAGAATAATAATAACTATATTATCTCATTACTCCGATTTCGTGATCGAATCCACAACTGGTCTCATAAATGGTAATAGATAAATCTTAATTACTCCAATTCTATGATCGAATCTACGATCCCATGGAATGGTAATGCTCACTTTATTATTATGAATTCGTAGTCGAATCCTCAGCTGATCTTTTGAATTAATAATAAACATCTTATTGCTCAGTTTTGTGAATTATTCTCCACCGAATTCCACAATTAGTAAAAAATAATCAACAACCGGGCGTCTGAGCTACCTCTAAGTAAGCCCTGATTCAAATGGTGAAGGTGTATTCAACGACGATACTCTAACAGTCACCGCACGAACGAGTATTTCAAAAATACAACGAAATGATGAACCTATGCAAAATAGAGAAGAAAATAATAAATAATTAAAAATATTTACCAGGGTGCTGGGAGCACGGACACACGACCGACCGACTGTGTCGTGGTCAATCCCACGCCAGTTTTATATTTTTAATGCATTTTTATTATTTTCCATGATTTGATGAAAATTCTCTCATTTTATCAAATCTCCTTCGTCCCGAGGAAACTCCTCGGTTTCATGGTACTTCCATAAATCCATAAAAAATAATATAAAATTAAG
This sequence comes from Papaver somniferum, assembly GCF_003573695.1. NCBI lineage: Eukaryota > Viridiplantae > Streptophyta > Magnoliopsida > Ranunculales > Papaveraceae > Papaver > Papaver somniferum. The sequence goes on from NC_039358.1 coordinate 98,084,374, forward strand.
GGAAGGAGTGTGGGGCGTGACCATTAGCCAACCGGCCATGCCTTGGTCCCAACCGACCCCACACCCCATGATTCCATATTATTTTATTATTATTGTTATTTCTCTAATTTCATGAAAAAAACTCCTTGATTTCATGGTATTTTTGCACAAATCATCATATAACAATAAAATAAAATAAAATTATGAAAACTTGTGGGACCGGGCCACTAGCCGGCCGGCCATGCCCTAGTCGGTCCCACGCGCCCTTTGCTTTATTATTTTATTATTATTTATCCTATTTTTCCTTGAATTCATCAAATTCCTTGATTTTATGGTATTTCTCTCAAATTAGGAAAAATTCCCTCAAATCATCAAAAATACCTAAAAATTAGGGAAACTCGTGAGACCCGCCCTAGCCGGCCGGCCGCACCTCCACGGTCCCACACGCCCTTGTCTTTATTATTTTAATATTTTTTGCTTCCCTGAACTCATGAAAACTCCTTCGATTCATGGAAACTCCCTAAATTCATCAAATTTCTCAAAATTCATGAATTTTTCATAAAATCATCAAAATATTATAAAATTAAGGAAAAAGCACCACGGGACCGTGGTTACGACCGGCCGACCATGCCTTGACCACGGAGGTCCCAAGCCTCCTCATTCCTTATTTTATAATTATTTTTCATCATCTCATGGTGTTTTCCTCAGTTTCGTCGAAACCCTAATTTTGGCATATTTTCTCGAATGGATGCTCAATTGCACGCCAGAAAATATCAAAATTCTTAGGACTGAGACACGGACGCCTTGGGGACACGAGCACGCTATCTTGACCGACCAAGATTGTCTCTTTGACTCACGGAAGCCGGTCCCATCAATTTTCATAGTTTTGACCTAATTTGCACAATTGCTCGTATTAGGTCCAAAACTCTTCCAAACACTTTGGATTTTCATGAAGTGATCGTCAGGCGGTCACGTGACAACCCAGGTCCGGTTTCATGACCCCATGGTCGGTCCCTCACTCCGTCATAATTAATTAGGTTTTCTCACCTAAGGCTCAGACGAGCATTTTCGAATAAATGATTAAACCAGCATTTAATCATTCTTTCATCAACAAATCGTCAACTCTTCAGGAGTTCTTTGTATTTGCTCACGTGAGCATATGGACACTACATGGTTTATCTACGGTCCCATGTAGTCGCTCCCTCCTTCGTCCCATGGTTAAACTTCTGACGAACCATGAATTGATCATCAATTGATCAAATTAGGGTTTCTGAATCCAAGGATCATCATTCCAGATTCCAACCTTAATAATTTTACGACGACCTCATGGTCACTAATTTTATTAATTATGCTCGGTTCAACGACCAATATTTTAATTAATATTTTTGGTACGCTGCCAATAACCCATCAGATGAGCAACACATGCTCAGACGATCAAATATTCAACAATTCATCACATGAGCAACACTTGCTCAGATGATAAATATTTTCTCAAACCAAGGAATATTGATTCATATTCAACGATCCATCGAATGAGCAATACTTGCTCACTTCATCGTAAGAACTATACCTCTGTCTCATGACATGTTCAAACATCATGTTCAACTCAGCAACTACATGGACTCATCGTCCCATCAAACCACGAAGTCATCAATTGACTAACAAACCACGAGACGTCAATCGTGTCACTTGGGGGGATATCACTTAGGGTTTTTTGGCCTGGAGGTCTACGACACGTGTGTTCAAACACACGATGGAATGTGAGCAAGTCGTGCAATCAGTTGAAGGAATTCACGAGGTAGTGGGTGTAAAATCGACCAAGTCTCCACACGTTGAGCAACTGGTTTCAAACACGATCTCCACTTCCCAATCCTTGATTCCATCAACTGTCACACTTCATGGAATCATGGTGTCTAAAATTCCAGCAATATAAATAAGTCTCTGAATCATGACTGAAGGATCGACATCATCAGTATCATCAATCTCACGTCAAACTGACAACACGAGATCATAAACTCATCAATTGAGAAACTACTCTCAATTGAGCAATTTAAATCACTCAGAGCTTATCGTATTCAGAATTCACACACCCACAATCTTTGATTACCATTGATTCCAAACATTTCTCAGCTTCCCTCCTACAGATCAACCCATCCTCTCTTGTGACCGAATTTACTCTGGAACAGTCATTGTCTTGATTTAGGCTGGAGTACTACAGATTGATCTCTCGAATCTAAAGCACCCCATTTGCAGCGGTGCATCTGTGTGAGGTTTAACATTTCGCTCGGTTCGAGGAGTCTCCTCCGTACGGTCGTCTCCTCAATTCCTTAAAAACCAGCAAATCGTTTTTCCCCATCTACAGATTGGCGACCATAGTGGGAGATCATTCTCTCGGTTGCAATCTCACAATTTCACAAGATGGTTGATCTCAGGTCGGGTTCAGTTACGAATCCTAACACAAACCGTGCTAGCACTAGCAACAACAACAATCAGAATATCCCGGAGACAATTCCGACCTCCAACACTGATGGTGGTGATATTACTCCTCCTCACACCGAAGGTCATCCACTGTCCGGACGACACCCTGAAGAAGTCAGGGGAGATTTATTAATGATTTAATGGGGGTTGTAGTAATGAGGTTCAAACTCTCGGACCTGTGAAGGATATTTTTTTTAGAAAATAAATATATGTACAAATATTGACAAATTGGTAGAGATTTACTGGGACTAAGGACTTGGCCAATTCTCATGCATATGGTACATTTTATTTATCCTTAACAATTATCGCTCAAAACATAAAATGTAAGGACTCTTATTTTGCCAATATAGATTCTCAGAATATTAGTTATAAATCGTAAGCATGGGACATCAAACATTTAAGCAAGCATGCCGCATCAAATAAAATGATAACTAATTAATCAAAATCATTTTTCAATTTTAAATCAATGCAAAATTCATAAAAAGAATAAATTAAATTTACCAGAATGACGAAAATCGCCTCCTCCGTTGTCCCAATGTTGGGTTTAGCTCATCATGGTGAAATACCTCTCAAAATATTTTATTAAGCTCAATTGGTGTTTACAATAAAGAGAAGAAGAGAAAATGGTGTGAAATTGTAATCTGCGACGCACAAAAGGCGTCCAGAATAAACGATAAAATCTAACTGTTGTTGTCGCTATGGTTCTAAGACCCACACCTACGACCCACGAGACACTGTCGTTGTCACTGTTGAAGAACGATGGTTTCTGAGAGTCTGTTCTTCATCTTCATCAGCAACATAAAACAGCAGCAGGAAGCTTGCTGTTCATGGTGATTTCTTGCTCCTCAGTTCTCCTCAAGCCCCCAAACTCTAGACAACCTTTCTCTGACCTCCAAGGACTCTATTTAAACCCGAAGCATGCATCGAATCTCCTCCATAACTCCACAAATCCTCGGCAGTGAAAGAAAATATTTTCGGATATTTTCTTTCCTGTTTTAGCTTTTCACGCGTTTTCTCTGGTCCAGCACGCTCCAATTCGACTTATTCACGCCTCAACACTCTTCCCACGCCAGCAGAACTCCCCCATGCACACAAGAACTTCAATTTTGTTCGTGTTACAGTACACGTGCTCTGTTTTGGGTGTGTGAATCATACCGAAAATTCAAGCCAAATTTGATCGATCATGTCACCTATACTATGTTCCTTAACCTATATCACATCTCTATACCAAATTTCAGCCATTGAATCGACCCATAACCCCTTCATTTTGACGATCGAAATTCTGCCAGAACTGTTTAGAAATTTCCCGCCTTTTTCCAAAATTTGAATTATGAGAAGAAAAGTGTCCTCCCCCTAATCCTGTACGGGTGTCCCTTTAGCAATTGGGGTGGAAATAGTAATTTTAGGGTGGAAATAGTAATTTTTCTGGGTTCCTCCGGTACATTTCTGGGACGCTTCCGGTAGGGGTGTAAATTCGGGCAGGCCGGGCCGCCCGACCCAAAAACTAAGACAGGCCGGGCAGGCTAGGCTTAATATTTGTGATCCCGTAAACAAATTCAGGCCGGACAGGCCGGGCACAAGTAGATAATTTGCTACCCAAAGACCGCCCAAAGCCCGCTTTTTATACGGGCAGGCCAGATCGGGCCGGACAAGCCACTATTTTTTTTTTTTAAGTTTAAATTTTCAAATGAACGGTATTAAATACAATATCCTTTCCTTTCCAACATCGCATATCGTAAGTGATAGTATTATTTTATATTTAAATTACACTGACAAATTTTTAATTTTAGCCTATAATAAATAATTAATTAGAGTACAATAAACTTTCTAATAAGAAAATATATTACCATTAATGTTTTGAAAAGGTTAATTATAAGTAAAAACAATTATATATTTTATTTTTCTTGACACAAAATTGACAATTATAAAATTGTAACTTTTAAGTCTTTTTAAGAGGATATTAAATGATTAATGGCACATAGAAGGCTTTCAGGCCGGGCATCATAATTAATCGCAAAGCCCGAGACCGCCCAATAATTTAATCCAGGCCGGGCCGGGTGGTCCATGACGGGCCATAACAGGCTTTGGGCTACTTCGGGTACAGGCGGGCTCGGGCGGATACAGGCAGGCCGAGTATTTTCGGGTATTATTTACACCCCTAGCTTCCGGTGCATTTCTGAGGTGCCTCCGGTACATTATCCTGGGGTGTAAAACACTACTTTTCGAGCTCATTTCGCCGCAAAGGCTTATTTCTCTAAAAACATCTACAAAAACACAAAATAACACAATAAGTACTTAATCGAGTCTAACAATACAGAATATTGAGAACAAAATAGACACATAAATGCGTCTATCAGAGATCCACCACCTACCGTTGCTGATCTTATCAAAGCGCAGGAGACTCTTGCAAAGAATCAGACTGACATGGCTGCTACACAGAAGGAGCTGTGTGATTATCTCAAAACGCTTACTGACAAGATGTTAGAGAAGACTCAAGAGAAGGGAAAGGATAAGGAGAAATCCTCAGACGACGATCCTGAAGTAATTCCAATCCATACAGTAGAAGACGACGAAGTCCACAAAACTGCTGCAGACAACTCATCAGCGAAGGGATCATCGAATTTCATCACTCGCGAGGATCTGGAGCACCTTTTGGAGAACCGTGGAAAAGACAAAACATAGCATGTTCATCGTCATCAACCTCCTTATCCTGCCGCTACGCAGAGGATTCCACTCCCCAAAGGTTACGTTTCTCCAACCTTCACCTTATATGATGGAATGCTAGGGAAAATGTCTCTCTTTTTCTCGAATCCCTGGGAGAACATGAACACAATCATGTCGTCCGTCTCAAGGAATTCTCAAGATCTCTGAAAGGCAGAGCATACACCTGGTATAACAACATCGCACCAGGGACTATCAACAATTGGGGAGAAATGGTTAACGCATTCTACAGGAAATACTTCTTCGTGTCAGAATAAGTCACCCACTCCGACCTTGGAAGGATGTTTCAGAGGGTCAGTGAAAATCCCAATGATTATGTGAAAAGGTTCAGAGTCCAAGCTCTGGATTGTCATGACCTAAACGTCATGGAGCAACAACTGGTGGACTTTTGCATCAATGGCATGCTCCCGGTCTACAGGGCCTTGCTAGAGAACCTTCGATTTCAGACTTTCTCAGAGATTCACGAAGCTGCGAAGAGGTCGGCAACCATTGCACACCTCTTTTGGAAAGAGCAAAGTCTACAAAGACTGAGGATTCAAAAGACACTCGAGGAAGCAGGCGTTTGATCAAAAGCAGTACAACCTGCAACCTTCAACAAATGCTGTCGCGTAAGGGAGTAAGCGAAAAACAGAACCACAGCACAAGCAGACTTCCTCCACCCCTTCAAAAGCACACAAGAAGGAGAATTCGAAAATCCCTCCTCAGCATACGGAAGATCCAGAAGCACCTGATTTTCCGTGTTAAATGGAAGAAGTTAATGAACTACTCGATGCTTGGATTCAAGATGGTGCAATCAAATTACCTTATGTCAAGAAGGAACCAACTGAAGAGGCCATGGAAAATCCTCGGTATTGTCGTTTCCATAGATACGTCAGCCATCCCACAAGTGATTGCAAAAATTTTAAGCGCATGTAGGATCAGAATCTCGCAACAATTATGTCTCATAGAAATTATCAATGGTATTGCACAATAGCGCCGCAGAACAATTTCAGAAACGACGTCAGTAAGGATCATGAGAAAGATGTGATAGTCTTGCGAAAATTAGAGAGCTTGCGAAGTTAACATTTGTAAGGTTGCGAGAATGTCGCAAACCATATCCGAAAATAAAGGACAGATTAGTTGTCATCCACTATGTATTTCCTTATAAATAGTCATTCGAGTTGTAAAAAGAGAGAGAGATCTTTTTGAGTAAGAAACAAGTAAATAGGAGAGAGAAAGTTCAGAGTAGAGTTCATTCTTGATTTCTTTATCTTTCTTGTAAGAAAATTCAAAAATTAATCAATAAAATTAAGAGTGTAAACCTAAAAATGAGTTGATCAACAATGAAATCATATGAGGGGTGTAGTGTAGGATTTCCTGCAACTACATAATGGCGCTAGAAACAAGGAATTGAAGATCGAAAGTTGAAGATTATTGGTTGAGAATATTCAAATCAAGAAAGTGATTAAATAAATCAGTGAATCAGTTAAAGAAAGATGATAGAATTAATGAAAATGGCAAAAGATTGGAGTGTAATATGATAACAAAAAGCTTGATTAATGAATTCCATGAAAACATCAAAGGAAGAATACATAAACGAAATTTTGAAGGAAAGAAATTATGGCGGTAGAAAAAATTCACCCTTGAAAGAGGGAAAAGCAAAAATTGCATTCATGGCGGAAGAAATACCAAAAGAAAATTTGAACATACATCTCCGTTGGTCATCACAGTGCCTATTACACGAAAAGAGAAGGATACAACAATAAAATCCACAGGAGAATGGATGTTGAACAGAACTTTAATCGATACAGGAAGTTCAGTTGATATAATATTTTATCATGCATTCCGGGGAATGGGATTTAAAGATGAAGAAATGTCCAGTTCAACATATTTTGTTCACGGCTTTGGAAAATCCACAACAAAACCTAAAGGAGAAATAGTGGTGAATTCCACTTGGAGAAATCGAAACATGTAACGTGTGTGGTGGATATGGAATCGCCATATAATATGTTATTAGGAAGATCATGGATACATGCGATAAAAGCTGTGGTATCAACGTTGCATCAATGTATTAAATTCCCCACTCCAAATGGAATAGGTGAAATTAGAGGAGATGTTGACAATGCGAAATTATGTCATCAAATTGAAGTAAAGCATTATGAAGAACAAGCAAAAAGGAAACAATTTCGCAGAAAATTGGCAAAGGAAGCAAAGAAGGAAGAAGAATTTAGAGTTTATATGATAAGGGAAAAAGAAGGAAAAGGAATACCCAGCGAAATTTCGGAAGAAGGGGAAGAACCCATAAAAGCAATAAAAGAACCAACACCAATGGGAGAACATAAATCCAGTTACACTGCCGCAGAACCAACGAAAGAAATAAATGTTGGGACTGTAGAGGAGCCTCTAATGTTGAGAATTTGAACCAAAATGGATGTAGAAGAAGAAGAAAGAACTGTCAACTTGTTGTGAGAATATAAAGGTATTTTCGCAGGAAACATGGATGAGATACCAGGAATAGATCCATCGATTGCTTGCCACAAATTGGAGATTAACAAAAATGTGAGACCATTTAAACAGAGAATAAGAAAAATTGTAACAACTTACCATTCCCAAATAATGCTTGAGGCAGGAATTATTAGAGAAGCTAAATACCCAGAATGGATAGCGAATATGGTCATTGTCCCAAAGAAAAACAAGGGAATCAGGATTTGCATAGATTTCACTGATTTGAACAAATCTTACCCCAAAGATAGTTTTCCGTTACCCGATATTCCTCAAATGGTGGAATCTGCAGCGGGAAATGACAGGGTATCATCTTTAGATGGGTACAAAGGGTATAACCAAATTCCTCTCGCTGAAGAAGATCAAGAATATACTGCTTTCTTTGCCCCTAGAGGTTTATATTGTTACACGAAAATGCCATTTGGTTTGCGAAATGCAGGAGCGACATATCAAAGAATGGTAGAGAAGGTGTTCACAAAATGGATACATAAAACATTGGAGGTATACGTGGACGACATGTTAGTAAAGAGCAAAGAAGCTAAAGACCATGTACAAGACTTGAGGGATATTTTTGAACAAATGCGGCAGTATAACATTAAATTGAATCCTGAGAAGTGTATTATTGGAGTTGCATCGGGAAAAATTTTAGGCTACATTGTATCAAAGGAAGGAATACAGGTTGATCCAGAAAAAGTGCAAGCAGTTCGTGACATGCCAACACCAGCAACAATAAAAGATGTACAAAAGTTGAATGGGCTTCTAGCTTCGCTGGGGAGATTCATTTCGCGATCATCAGACAAATGCAAATATTTTTTCGATATACTCAAGAAGGGTGCCAAATTTGAATGGAGTGATGAATGTGAAAAGGCTTTTCAGGGAATCAAAGAACATATTATGAATACAACTATTTTGCAAAAGGCAGTACCAGGAGAAGAATTATTTCTTTACCTTGCGACAACGTCGCATGCATTAAGTGTTGTGTTATTGCGAGTAGACGCAGGAGTGGAGAAACCCATTTAATACGTTAGCAAAACTTTTAATACTGCTGAGAAGAATTACTCAAAGATTGAAAAATTAATCTTAGCATTAGTTTATGCATCATTTAAGCTCCGCATATACTTTCAAGCACACAAGATAAAGGTTTAACAAAAGTGCCAATTGAATCAGTGATGAAGAATTCTAAAAGATCGGGAAGGGTAGAGAGATGGAATGCACAAGTAGGCCACTTTGATATTAAATATGAAATTTTGTATTCACCAAAATCACAAGTTGTTGCAGATTTCTTGGCAGAATTTCCTTTAGAAGAAGATGAAGCAGTAAAAGAGATGATGGATGTAGAAGAAGAACATGGAGATCCAAAATATTTATTAACAGAACCAAATAGATGGGAAATATTGGTAGATGGATCATCAAATGGAGAAGGAAATGGAGTTGGAATTGTCTTAATTTCGCTAGAAGGGATAAAGATGGCTTTTTCATTCAGATTGGAATTTTCATCCACTGATAATGAAACAGAATATGAAGCTGTGATACATGCTTTAAAATTCGCAATAGAGATGAAACTAGAAAATGCCAGGATCACTAGTGATTCACATCTAGTTATTCGCCAAATAAAAGGAGAGTATACTACAAAAGAACCATCCTTGAAGAAATACAAGAAGCTAGTTGAAGAATTATCAGCGAAAATCCCAAAGATAAAATGGAGGCACATTTCAAGAAAGGATAATAGACTCGCAGATGCTTTTGCTTTCATCTCAAGCATGATGACATATCCAACTGCGAGATGCATAAAAATACAAACACTTCTGTCACCATCAATAAATAAAGAAGAGGAATATGTGGATGTGATGGTGATAGATAATGAAAAAGAAGAACAAATGAACAATGTCACAGACTGGAGAATGGAACTTCACGCATATTTGGCGAAAGGAGAAACACCAAGAAATAGATTGGAAACACACAAGTTAAAAAGCCGAGCAACGAATTATGAATTAAGAGATGGGTTGCTATACCGAAAATCTTTTAGTGGACCATCACTCAGATGTTTGACACGAGAGGAAGGAGAAAAGGTGCTGAAAGTGTTACATAGTGGAGATGCTGGCAATCATAGTGGAGGAAGATCTTTGGCACATAGAGCAAAAATTCAAGGTTATTATTGACCATACATGCATGAAGATGCAAAACAAATATCAAGACGTTGCGAAGATTGTCAGCGACATGGAAAGAAAATACATGCACCAGGAGCACCATTGTCATCTTCAACCAGTGTATGGCCCTTTCGAAAATGGGGCTTAGACATTGTGGGGCCATTTTTACCAGGAACTGGACAAAGACGATATTTAATAGTCGCAACAGATTATTTCACAAAATGGATAGAAGTGAAGGCAGTACAACATATTTGTGACAAGGATATCTTTACATTCATATTCGAAAATATCATTTGCATGGTATCTGATAATGGGAAACAGTTTTAGGGGAAGAATATAGAAATGTTACTTAATGCATTCAAGATAAAATGTGGAAAGTCCACTCCTTTGTATCCACAAGCTAATGGGCAAGTAGAAGCAACAAATAAAATAATTGCAGATATATTAAAGAATAAATTGGAAGGACATAACAGATCATGGTACGAACAAGTACACAATGCAGTATGGGCTAATAATACAACTAGAATAGAAGCTACTGGAATGTCACCTTTTTGTTTAACATACAGAGTTGAAGCGGTGTTACCAACAGAAGTTGTTATTCCGACAACAAAAAGAGAGGCTTGGGAGAAAAATCTTAGTGCGGGTTTAATTTTAAACAAACTTGATGAATTAGAAGAAAAAAGAGAAAAATCTTTACAACATATGGAGAATTATCAGCGAAGATTAGCTCGAGAATATAATAAACGTGTCAAAATACGTGAATTTCAACCAGGAGATTTAGTTTTGCGAGAAACACCAATATATCAGCGAGAAAATGGTGGAAAATTAGCGAAAAAATGGGATGGACCTTACATCATTAAGGAGATAGTTGGAACAGGAGCTTATAGATTAATGGATCCAGAAGGGAAAGATGTTGGTCATAGATTAGACAGACCATGTAACATGTTGTATTTTAAAAGATATTATCAGTAAGAAGCTTTGAGAAGTTATAAATTCTGAAAAAATAATCGCATAATTACTCATATAAAAAGAAGATCATGATGTGTGAAATTGTCGCAGAGATAACCAAAGAACAATGACATAAAAGAAAGGGGCGAACCTTTATGGCATACACCCTAGTTCGCGAATAAAATTTCGCAAGAGGCAAATGTAAGACCTAAAGTACGTCATATTAGGGGGTACCTGTTACATGGCTCGGGGATAGGCTACACCGCCACCGGAACCTGAGTCATGGAGATTTGGGGTCAATGAAGCCCATCCAGGAGAGGCACCTTGGATTCTCAACTTAAGCATATGACTTAGGTTGGGCGACTAAGGTAATAAGGACTCTCTCAAGGAGTGCAAAATATGATCAAGGCGCCGAGGTACACGGTTGAGTCAAGGGTGTCGGGGGCGTTTGAAGCGTCCCTGCCATTCTTGACAAGTCTTGGCTTATACTGCACTCGGCCTGAAGAAAACCCCACTTAGGGTGCAGTCTCGTAACCATAAGACCTATAGGCAAAAGGGATAAGAGGCTATGAAAAAAACTGGTTGTTGTTAAGACTGGATGGGAGGATCTAACCTTGTATGGTAGAAGTACGCCTCCTTTAAGGGGCAACCAGGGGGGAGATAAGGGAGACACCCTCCATTAGGGAGCTGATAAGTGTCTTAAGACGCAAATGTCATGAGGCTTTTTATTCGCAAGGATATTAAGGCTTGTCATATTTGTGCAACAATCCTGAAGAGGAAATAATACAAAATAAAAAGATAAGACGAGATCGATGGGTTTTCGCATGAAAGTGCGAAGACGTCCTGCGATTTCGTCGCAAGACGGAAATGTCATGGGGCTTTATTTTCGTAAGAATATTTAGGCCTGTTATATTGTCGCAACATTCCTGAAGAGGCCATAATACAAAAGAAAAGGTTAAGACAAGATCAATGGGTTTTTGTATGAAAATGCAAGGACGTCCTGCGATTTTGTCGCAATGACAAGAGATGGCATAATAAGACCTTTAATTAGGAAGGAAAAATAAGACCATATGATAAAACAAATTGATGATAAGCATTCACAACAAATTATTTTGTGCAAGAAAGACAATGAGAGGCAAGTATGGAATCGATATAGAAGAAGCATTATCTTTCTTATCAACAAAATATTAAAAGGAAAAGTTGACTTCAAGGTTATTGAAAAATGTAGCTCTCAAAAGTGATAAAAATAAGACAGATCAAGAAAACAAAGCTAGAAAAGAAACTCAAGCTTCAATGTTAATATCAGTAGCAGGAGATGAACTTGGCGAAGAAGTGCTCTTTGATGATTCCTATCTTGAATATCTTTAAAATAAGCAAGGTAATCAAGTCTTCTTTCTGCTCGATCGCGAGAAACAGTGAGGGTAGAGACGAGCAAGGCATTCTCTTTGCGAATTTTGGCATATTTATCCTCCAAGTCAAAAATAGAGGAATGAAGATTCTTCTCAGACTCTGCGAAAAATATAATACAAAATTTTGTTAAAATAAGGAATTCAGAGAGATATGACAAAGAAAAGATAATTAAGCCAGTCAAACTATTATGACTACCTTCCTTTTGCGAAATAAGGTGTTGAATCAAGGATAAACAACTATTCTCCCAATGGTCCATTGCGTCATCAAATTTATTTCCAACTAAACCTTTAAGTCGAGACTGAAGATTTTTCTCTTTAGAAACAAGGAAGGCATTTTTCTTCGCAAGAGAAGAATAAGATTCTTCTAATTTGGAATATTGTTCTTTAAGTTGATTTGCCTTCACACTTAAAGCTATTATACCTTGAATGAGTGTATCTCTTTCAGCGATAGATGATTCTGTTACTTCTTTAAGTTCATTTCTTAAAGAGCGAAGAGATTTCTCTTGGTCAGCACATACTTTTTGGAGAATATTAAGTTGTTGCGAAGATATCGCCATCTTGTTTAAATAAACTCGCTTCTCTTGAGATAAGGTTTTATTCTCATCTAATAAAGTTTCCATCCCTAAATTATCTTTGGTTAAAGAATAAGAAAGACGAGATACTTCATTACTTAATAGATCTTGTCTTTGAACTAATTGGGTATTTTCATTGGTAAGATTATTTATTTGGTCAAGGGAATATGAATAGAGGTTATCTAATTAGTTATATTGATCCAGTAAAACTTCTTTATCAACACGGGCTTCTTCAACAGCAGATTCAAATTGATATCTCTCCATTACTCGTTTCTGATTTAATGCTTAACATGCGAAAGAGGGATTTAAAGGATAATTAAACATGGGAAGGATAAAACCATCGAAAAGGCAAATTAAAGACATAAATGAGGAAATCATACCTCTTAATTCATCATTCTTCTTGCGAAGATTGTCACGATCCAACAAAACATTCTGAAGTTTCTGATTTTCAAGACGAAGAGCATTACATTCTTTTTCTAAAGCTGTTTGCGAAGCAGCTTTGCCAGAACCCAAATGCTTGCTCAGAATTTCGCAAACATTAGACTTGATGGGATCAGTAGAAGACTTCTTGCCATCATTCAGAATCTCAGATAAAACCTTGAAAGCAATATCTATCCCCTCCACGGTTTCTATCGAAAGGGGAAGAGACTTGGGTAGAGAACTAGTAGAAATAGAAGGTTGAGAAACATTCTCAATGGGAAGAGAAGACACCATTTGTAGGAGGATCCATAAGGGGAATTTCAATCATAGAAAGATCAACTGGAGAAATGAAATCAGAGGCAGCATTTTCGCGAGTTGGAGATAAAGGTTTATCTTCCGAAGAGGTCTCAGGAGATTTGGAAGAAATGAAATCAGAGGCAGCATCTTCACGAACTGGAGACAAAGGTTTATCTTGCGAAGATGTCGCAGGAGATTTGGAAGAAATGAGTAGGTGGAAGGGAATAGAAGTTGGAACAGTCTTGAGGTGGCGAGATTTCTTGTGAGGTTTATGAAGATCTTTATCGCCCTGCGAATTACAATCTAGATAAGAAACAGAGGCAACAATATTGTTATTAGAAAAAGATAGTGTTTCTTACTACCTTCTCATTCGCAGACTTTCTTTTGTGTGCGACAACTTTATGTTTTGGTTTGGGATTGTTAGGGTTCTGAACTGTGAATTTAGTGTTGAAGCCGTTTTTGCTGAAATAACAAGAGTATGGGAATCACATAAATAACATCACAGAAGGCAATAAACAAGATTAATTTCAAATATATCAATTTCAACAAAACTTATAAGGAAGAAAAGAGAATACTAACCTTGATAAAATCCATGAAAAATGATAGCAGGGAGATTGTCTTGAAGAAGATCACGAACTATGAAGATCTAGTTTGAAGATGAAGAAGAACTTAAAAAGATTGAAGAGAGGAAAGAAGAAAAATTGCAATAACGGAATTTGCAGAAGAACGATGAAGTTGCAGAGAGAATAAAAGGAAAGAAGAAGAGAATGAAAAGAAATATATATAGAGGGAATTTTTCCTCGAGAAAATAAACACGGTTAATACGGATAGATTTAAGTGGTTAAAAAGTAACGGTTACAAAAGACGTGTCGAGAAATAAATGGAAGAAAGAATACGTGTGATAATTGTAGAATATGAGAAGATAAGCAGGTGCGGCATTTCTCACATCATTCTCTACTTTGCAGAGAAGATATGAGAAGAGGCAAGATGAAGGATCAGAATCTCGCAACAATTATGTCTCAGCGAAATTATCAATGGTATTGCACAATAGCATCGCAGAACAATTTCATAAACGACGTCAGTAAGGATCATGAGAAAGATGTGATAGTCTTGCGAAAATTAGAGAGCTTGCGAAGTTAACATTTGTAAGGTTGCGAGAATGTCGCAAACCATATCCGAAAATAAAGGACAGATTAGTTGTCATCCACTATGTATTTCCTTATAAATAGCATTCGAGTTGTAATAAGAGAGAGAGAGATCTTTTTGAGTAAGAAACAAGTAAATAGGAGAGAGAAAGTTCAGAGTAGAGTTCATTCTTGATTTCTTTATCTTTCTTGTAAGAACATTCAAAAATTAATCAATAAAATTAAAAGTGTAAACCTAAAAATGAGTTGATCAACAATGAAATCATATGAGGGGTGTAGTGTAGGATTTCCTGCAACTACAGCGCATATTCAAGGAAAAGGTCGAATCAGGAGAGCTCAACCTGGGGACTGAGGGAGTGCAAAAAAACTCCCTCCCAGTCAGAACTTTTACCATCTCTGAACCTCCTGTCAAGGAAGCGGTTCAATCTCTGATCGAACATGTCTGCGAGTTGTTATATCTTTCGAAAGCTCAAAGGAAAGACATGTTTGCTGCATTGAACCACATCGTGTCCGGAAAACGTCTGCTGATCCAAGAAACCACCACCGAATCTTCAGCCACCGACAAAGAAATGTATGACTGGGGACTTCTCACCACAGTGTACATTAAAGGAAATGAGTTCAAAAGGGCGTTCGTCGATGTTGGTATTGCTGTCAACATCATCCCTTTGAAAACTCTCATAGCTGCCGGTATTACTCGACAGGAAGCCACCCACGCTCCCATAGCTATTAGGGACCACGAAGGAATCTCCAGAGACGCATACGGCTTCATCACTCTCAAAGTTACGGAAAGATTGATCTGCACTGAGGTCAATTTTCTCATAATCCGGAAAGACCCTGGGTACGACATGGTCCTTGGAAGAACTTGGATTCATACCGGAAGGATAACGATGCCTTCAACACATCCTGTCATCGACAAGGATTCCGAGTCGGAAGACGAAGCAGAGGACACACCACTGTTTGAGCATCTGAAAGGAGTAAAAACTCTGATGGGGCTTACACAGGAACTTGGAGAAGATCCGCACACCTTTTTCAGAAGGTTTCGATCTTAGGAAAGTCTTATTCCTCATCTTGCTCCAATATTACCAATGTTCAAATACGCTACTATGGTCCAGGGACTTCTCCCCATGAACAATTTAGCAGTCATCAAAATCTACGAGTGGGTAACTTCACCTCAGCAATATTACACTCAATGGTTGGGTTCAGAACTTCTTCAAATCGGTCGCTCCATCGAGAGGTTTATTGCTGAAGACTTGGCTAAGCATGATCAACACTATGCTGGATACTCTCTTCTGCGCGAGTGTCCATATGTGCCACAATCGTGGAATTCCATCAAACAGGGAATTCCGAATCAGCGGAAGATATTTAAGGCACGATCGACCAAGCCTAACAAGTTTCATGAAGGGGACCTGGTTCTCAAAGAAGTTCAGCACGGTCTTCATTCTACAAGGAACTCCAATTGGGAAGGACCATTCATGGTCGCTGAGTCCGTGGCCGGAGGATACTACAAATTGATCAACACAGATGGCAGAACCCTACCAGTAATTCACGAAAATTGGCTCAAGGCGTTTATCTGAAATTATTGGACATTTAAGGTATTGGGCGTTCGAAGCATTCATGGCGTTGGGATTTAACATTCAGGATTTTATTTCATTTGTATTTCAATTCCTCCAAAACATTTGCAATACTTGCAATCAGTATTTGAATTCAGCAACTTATCAAAATTCAGTTCATATTTCGTAAAATAAAATCTCTATCAAATCTACAAGAAAATCCTTAACCATCAGTCAATCCAAAACCATCTGAATATCAAAACCCAAGTATAAAGCTCACATCTCTCAGAAGTTCAGAAGTTCAAGAGATCAGCAAGAAAAGGTTTTTGCTCATCAGCATCCTTCAAGATTTGCAAAGCCGCCCTCTCCTTGTTCAACTCCTCGGTCAGCTTGGCAATATTGTCCTCCTTCTCCTTCACAGCATCATTGGGAAAGGGTATGTTCTTCTCACATGAATCCTTCATAACGTTTATTTGCTTACGAAGCCATTTCACGTTGAGGCCAAGTCTTTCTGAATTCTCCAAGTTAAACTCCCAATCAAAGAGTATGTATGGAGTCATGGTATTCCTGGGTCTCGTATGCATATCACTCACGACATGCAAGATAACGCCTACTTGCATGGGTAAAGCATAAGCACGCCCATAGTTCCTGTCAACGATCATGTGGCCAAACTTCTTCCATATCGTCTCGTACAAGCGTGCATATCCAATGGGAACGCTGAATCCACCGACCAGTTCATGATACGAGAGTGAAGTGTTAAAGGGAGGATCGAAAGAAACCCATGCAGTTGGATATTCATACACTATTATACGGTTCTCAGTCGCTGGAGCAGCTTCCACGACCAAAGCAACAGTTCCTTCGGTATTCTCCGCTGCTATCTCGGTTTCTTATATCACTGAGGCAACAACCATCTAGTTTTCCATAACATCAGCAGCAACCATCTCATGGCCTCTAAGTTCAGGGATGGTTGTCTCTTCATCAATAACTTCGTAAGGGTTAGAGTTGTCATCATTGGCTCCAGTATCCTCAACTTCGGTATTTAGCACCTAATACGAAGATTACATGAGGTTAGAGTCACAAAGCCAAAGGAGATTATGAAACACAGTATAACCGCAAGGCAATATCATCAAAGTTCATCATACTACATTCAAGGCACGAGCAAATAACATGAAAGTCATGAAAGCACATTTTACGATGGGTCCGTCTGAAGAAACTGAACTCTGCCCTGTACTAAGAGACGAACTGGGAGCAATCTACAAGTAATCTGAGGATTGGTCATATGCCATTCTTTTCGTATGGATGTCCTCTATGACATGTCAAAATTTCATGACAATCCGATGAACGAGCGAGTAGATGTGGCCAAAATATCAAGTGACGCGCAATCTGAAAAAGTGCTGGAAGTCTCCTGGAAGTTTACTATTTCGCCTTTTTCAGGCTCTGAACGTGCTCAAAACTTAACAACCTTCTTTTCTAAAGCTTGGAAATTTTTGGGGATTGAATTTTCACATGCAGATCATCAAAATACGACTCCGTACGAAGATTCTACAGCGTTTCTACTAAAAAGCTGGGTTCTGAATTTTCTAAGAAAAAAATTCGACTAAGTTTTCACATATTCACATGGGTTCTCATTCATTCATTTACAAGTCAACACTTTTATACTTCTATGAAGAATGTACAGGATATATACTTACTTGAGGAGTCTCCAAAGTGTCCAAGGGGTTGGAATTGTCCACATCAACGACAAGAGGAACATCACTTCCATCCGGCTCCGAATCTTGGGAATTACCTCCATTCCCATTCCCAGAGGATGATTGAGTTCCATAATTCTACATCTCTATGACGACATCCTCCTGTACACGTCCTTTACAATCAATATTTTCATCTATGAAGCACCCCATTTGAACATGTGAAGAAATACTTACAGTTTCTTCGTCACTCAAATCAGCGATTGCTTGTTCAGTAGCAGAAAATTGAAGACCTTCAAGACTTGATGGAGTAAAATTATGCAACAAAATTAACAACGTTGGCTTCATGATTCTAATGCTAATAGCAATGAAAGTCACAGTGAGAAATAATGGGAACTCACCAAAGAACGAACTGGGGACTTCACGGTATTAGGTAACAACTTATAACTTTTGTTCCTTCCTTCTCCGTCGTTAACAACTTCTCCAATATCTGAAAAATCTGCATGGATTCGAGGTCTTACGCTACGACCGTCCTATAAAGAATTCAATAACATGATCAGAATACAGATACCCTGGTTTCATAAAAGACATCTGGAGAACCTTACTTGAGAACATCCTGGAGATAATTTTCGTTTATCACCAGAAAGGTACTTCATTCTTGGTCGACCAGAGATCATCTCAGCAGATGGAGGAATCTTCACTGGAGGCTGATTAACTGTCACGAATTCATGCAATCTCTCGAATTGTTGATGCCATAATTCTATATAACTTGGGGTTACATATGTAAATCTATCAGAACCAGGAAACCAGTAACTACTCCCTTCCACGTGAGTGTGATCTAAACGAGACGCAAGCTGATCAACTGATGGTTTCCTTCTCCGGATAGTTGGAACACATTGATCCATACCCATTTGTCGAGCCTCCCTATCAATGTTGTATTCTTCTACGGCCCACTCTCCATGCATAACGGATAACAAGTGACCAGGAGTACAGCTCAACATGAAGGATCTCTCACCATCATTCAGGTTCACACCAGATTTTAGAGTCGTGCTCTCTCCAGTATTGAAAGTCGTTGGTTGGGAAACATAATCAGGAACCGAAACCCACGGACGAAAGTCGAACTCCGATTCTTCATCCAACACATCAATGAGGCGTGCTTTAGACCGAGGCTGCTTTGTAGACCAACGCATGATTCGGGCATTATCTTTCTCGGTGAAGATGTGACGGGCATCAGTATTTGGTCCTTGAAGGATATTACGTGGGAAGGCGCATAATTCTTGAAGTGCTCCCACATCAAAGCTTGAAAAAACATCGTGTTAACATAACACTCAATCTTCATGAAGCCATTCGATACGCTGGAATCTAACACCAAGGAGTCTAAGTTAGAATACAAGGAACCCAGGAATAAGCTACCTATAGGGAGTTGCTCACCTTGAGCCATCTTAATAGCAAAAGGGATTACGAAAGGCTTCAACAAATGTCCACTGTCTTCGAATATGTCTCTGGATAACCATAAGCATAAGAAAGCGGCAATAGGTAACATACCGGTAATGAGACTATCAGAAAATTCATCTATTGGCCACCAACGTGTCAACCAATGGGAATAACAACCTTTACTACCAGACGCCTTGTTCACTTCTTCCATCGCAGCTGTCAGAGTGTCAAAAACCACTTTTTCCCCATCCGAAAGACCTCCATAGAAATTACCTGTAATCGGGAGATGCATCAAAGCAGTCACATCTTCTAAGGTAACAGTAAATTCTCCCCATCTACATATGAAGATGTGAGTGGGAACACACCAACGACCCAACAAAGCCACGATACTTTTCACATCATGATTAATAGACAAGTCTCCCGAAGCTTGAATATCTCTCGTCACTCGTGTCTGGTTGAGCATAGCCCTGACATGAGGGAAACCCAACATATGCCTCGCCCATCCAGAATTTTTTTCCAAAGGGCGTCGAGAAAGCTTAAACTCTATGGTCGATGCAAGGAAAAGCCCTCGTTCGAGACAAAGTCGTATTATCATCTTCGGGGTCACCAATTTCTTCTGAGTCACAGTCCTAGGGTTGATCAGAAGACGATATACTGGGAATTTGAGATATGCTTCAGCTCCTTTTGGATCCTCCTCAAAGAACGCGTCGTCTATATTAGGAATGTTCTTCACGCCAGTGGCATCCTCCTCTTCCTCACCAATGGAGGTCTTGTCCATGCATGCATCATCCCTGGAGATGTCTTCATCAGTATGCGATTCGTACCTTGAAGTATCGTTGGCCAAGGAATTGGTCATTTTTGCTAAAACAACTGCAAAGTACACATTACATTCTACTTCAGTATGTTGTCCAGACATGAATCAAGGAAATACGGAAAAAATGGTAACTCTTAACTCTTACCTTTTGTACTTCCACTAACAATAGTGATAGTAACAGTAGAGTTAACACCTCAAAATTGTTCGTCTCTTCGAAAACTGCAAAAACGAACGAAACTTTATTAATTTCGAAACTGATTTTTCATAAAATCACGGACACAATTTTCATAATGTGAACATTCACACAACTGACCTATGAAGTTCATAACAATACAATATTCTATCATAAATATATTTTCTATCTTTGAAGAATCCTCAAAACCCACGTTTTGATTTTTTCGAAAAAACAACAATTAATGCAACTTGCATACATAAATTCTCAAGGATTTTATCTAACGAAAACAAACTCATGCAAATAAAATATATCATCATATTTTGCACAATATATGTCACGGCTGCATATATATATATAAACAAAAACTATTTTTCCTTCGTATCGTCATTATTTGTCTTTAAAACGGAGGTTTATTTCAAAAAATATTGTGAAAGTTTACATATCATACATATGATAAAGTTTTGTATTTACATGAAAGCTCATAAGCAAAATTTTATCACTGGACACAAGTTCATCATACATATTTTCCTTCGTGTCATCGTTATTTGTCTTTAAAACGAAGGATTATTCCGATTTCATGAAAATCCACTTCTTTTATGATAGAACCTTGGTACACATGAAAGCTCATAAACTAAGTTTTATCACTGAACCTAGGTTCATATACTAAAAAAAAATCTCTCCTAAATCAGGGATTATAGTTAGTTTGCAAAACTAACGATCGAACGAACGAACATACGTTTTCAAAAAAACGAGGGTTTTTCATAAAACTCACACTAATATACACACATGTATATAAATTCATCATGATAAAAACATGAACAACTCATGAAGGTCACAACATCAGCAAACATCAAAAAAAAAAAAAAACGCACCTGGTCGGTTTGGCCGGAAATGGGTCGGCGACAACGGCAACGGCGGTGGCAGGTGGTGGTCCGGCAGCGGCGGGAATTTTCTCCTGTTGGCGTGAAGGTGCATAGATGATGGAGATCTGGTCGTGGGAAAAAAAAAACAAACAAGGATTAATCCCTTTTATATCAATTTTATTTCCAAAACCTAATTTTCTAAGGATTTCCTTATTAGGCCCGACCCACGAATCCTAACCGACCACGGACTCGTCGTCCAAACCAGCGGTTCAACACCAACTTATGCTCATCAAACGACGCTCCAATCATGACATTGAAGCCTTCATCAAGTCGTGGTTTTCTCATGTTCTCTAAATCCGGTAACGTCTCAACTTACGACTAAGTTCAATTACTGGTATTATTATTTATGGCCGGAAAATCACCATTTAATGCTGACTGAGGAACACAACTTTCCTCAGTAAGCAGGGGACTTAATGTAGATGGTGGATTTTCGACAAAGGATAAAATCATAAACTCATAATTATATGAAGCTCTGATTCAGCAATCAGACGTGAGTATCGAGACACGGGTCTCTCATCGAATTCTCAACGGAGAGTACTTTATCTCAGGGTACATATAGATATGTAGTCTCACGACTGGACAACGGCATATCTCATGAATATTGAATACTTTCAGTGATTATTTCTATATAGCATCACGAGATGGGCGGATCCTAGACAGCTTGCTCTGCTAGTATAGAGTGATAACGTCTTCAGGAACAAACAACAAGTTTACCCCTGACTATATAAAGGATATAACTTACCGACAAGCTCATATCGGGATAATTAATGCTCCTAGACAGCCTGCTATGCTAGTATAGAGCCACAAAGTTAATTATTCCTAATTAAGATTAATTCTGTCGTGACATTCACTACTGAATTCCCAGAATAATCTATCATTGCTCCTATTCCATGGTCGAATCCACTACTAGTCCCATGGAATGGCAATAAACAATTGTTCTGATTCTATGATCGAATCCACAGCTTGATCTCATAGAATAGCAATAACTATATTATCTCATTACTCCGATTTTCGTGATCGAATCCACAACTGGTCTCATAAATGGTAATAGATAAATCTTAATTACTCTGATTCTATGGTCGAATCTACGATCCCATGGAATGGTAATGCTCACTTTATTATTCTGAATTCGTAGTCGAATCCTCAGATGATCTTATGAATTAATAATAAACATCTTATTGCTTAGTTTTGTGAATTATTCTCCACCGAATTCCACAATTAGTAATAAATAATCAACAACCGGGCGTCTGAGCTACCTCTAAGTAAGCCCTGATTCAAATGGTGAAGGTGTATTCAACGACGATACACTAACAGTCACCGCACGAACGAGTATTTCAAAAATACAACGAAACCATGAACCTATGCAAAATATAGAAGAAAATAATAAATAATTAAAAATATTGACCAGGGTGCTGGGAGCACGGACACACGACCGACCGACCGTGTCGTGGTCAATACCACGCCAGTTTTATATTTTTAATGCATTTTTATTATTTTCCATGATTTGATGAAAATTCTCTCATTTTATCAAATCTCCTTCGTCCCGAGGAAACTCCTCGGTTTCATGGTACTTCCATAAATCCATAAAAAATAATATAAAATTAAGGGAAGGAGGGTGGGGGGTGACCATTGGACAACCGGCCATGCCTTGTCCCAACCGGCCCCACACCCCACGATTTCTTATTATTTTATTATTATTGTTATTTCTCTAATTTCATGAAAAAAACACCTTGATTTCATGGTATTTTTGCACAAATCATCTTATAATAATAAAATAAAATAAAATTATGAAAACTTGTGGGACCGAGCCACTAGCCGGCCGGCAATTCCCTAGCCGGTCCCACACACCCTTTGCTTTATTATTTTATTATTATTTATCCTATTTTTCCTTGAATTCATCAAATTCCTTGATTTTATGGTATTTCTCTCAAATTAGGAAAAATTCCCTCAAATCATCAAAAATACCTAAAATATTAAAAAATTAAAAAACTCGTGGGACCGACCCTAGCCGGCCGGCCGCGCCTCCACGATCCCACACGCCCTTGTTTTTATTATTTTAATATTTTTTGCTTCCCTGAACTCATGAAAACTCCTTCAATTCATGGAAACTCCCTAAATTCATCAAATTTCTCAAAATTCATGAATTTTTCATAAAATCATCAAAATATTATAAAATTAAGGAAAAGGCACCACGGGACCGTGGTCACGACCGTCCGACCATGCCTTGACTACGGCGGTCCCACGCCTCCTCACTCCTTATTTTATAATTATTTTTCATCATCTCATGGTGTTTTCTTCAGTTTCGTCGAAACCCTAATTTTGGCATATTTTCTCGAATGGATTCTCAATTGCACGCCAGAAAATATCAAAATTCTCAGGACTGAGACGCGGACGCCTTGGGGACACGAGCATGCTATCTTGACCGACCAAGATTGGCTCTTTGGCTCACGGAAGCCGGTCCCATCAATTTTCACAGTTTTCACCTAATTTGCACAATTGCTCGTATTAGGTCCAAAACTCTTCCAAACACTTTGGATTTTCATGAAGTGATCGTCAGGCGGTCATGTGACAACCCAGGGCTGGTTTCATGACCCCATGGTCGGTCCCTCACTCCGTCATAATTAATTAGGTTTTCTCACCTAAGGCTCAGACGAGCATTTTCGAATAAATGATTAAACCAGCATTTAATCATTCTTTCATCAAAAAATCGTCAACTCTTCAGGAGTTCTTTGTATTTGCTCACGTGAGCATATGGACACTACATGGTTGATCTACGGTCCCATGTAGTCGCTCCCTCCTTCGTCCCATGGTTAAACTTCTGACGAACCATGAATTGATCATCAATTGATCAAATTAGGGTTTCTGAATCCAAGGATCATCATTCCAGATTCCAATCTTAATAATTTTACGACGACCTCATGGTCACTAATTTTATTAATTATGCTCGGTTCAACGACCAATATTTTAATTAATATTTTTGGTACGCTGCCAATAACCCATCAGATGAGCAACACATGCTCAGACGATCAAATATTCAACAATTCATCACATGAGCAACACTTGCTCAGATGATAAATATTTTCTCAAACCAAGGAATATTGATTCAACAATCAATATTCAACGATCCATCGAATGAGCAATACTTGCTCACTTCATCGTAAGAACTATACCTCTGTCTCATGACATGTTCAAACATCATGTTCAACTCAGCAACTACATGGACTCATCGTCCCATCAAACCACGAAGTCATCAATTGACTAACAAACCAAGAGACGTCAATCGTGTCACTTGGGGGGATATCACTTAAGGTTTTTTGGTCTGGCGGTCTACGGCACGTGTGTTCAAACGCACGATGGAATGTGATTGATCAAATTAGAACCTTGAAACCGATTTGCCACACTTCCAAACAAGTTTAGAACTGGTTCATCTGACTTTCAAGAACTATGTGATTGATCAAACCAACATTCAATCACAATCATGGGTTTAACGGTTCTACCAAAACAAGTTTCTGTTCTACCTCCATGTGAGTACTGTGCATAGTCACACTAGCTTTCCAAAATTCGGTTGACTAGGTACTAGGATCGGTTCCCCACATATATATGGTATCTGTTAGAGCATTGCTCGATCGAACTCACATGCGTTGCTATCTCAAGCATGTTTTTCAATATTAGTGATCAAAACTATATGTCTTGATTTCTAGTATACTTATGACTAAGTCTCGGTCTAGGATAGTTAGGAATAATTGAGCTCCAGACTCCATGGCGATTATCTTGCAAAGACAAAGAACTACTCAAGGAACCGGTGGAACTTCATCCGACCAAAAGGTATGTGGAGACTTGAACTCATCTTGTCACTCAAAAGTCTATCTACTCTATCTCCTACTCTTGATACAAAAGTCTTATAAGTATGATAATTTTCATACATACACATTTGTTATTTCGAGCCGAGTTTACTCGCCTATCTTTTTCTCGAAATATGTGTTGGTAAGATTTTGCTTTAACCACATTCATCTTTACCCGTGACGGAAGTCATGATGACGTTTCAATCTTGAAAATAGCTTTGTTGACGATAGTCGATTTTTTATGTCTAACGACTGTTATAACATTATAGCAGAATGTTTCAATGATTGAAATGTAGAGTTGAGAATATGTAACCACCTATGGATGTAAGCATATAGTTTGCTCGCACATTAGTGTATAAATCCATGTGTCGGAAACCAAGTGTGTGCATGCGGTATTGGTGAAGGAGACAGGTTGGGTACGCGTACCCGTCCGCGTACTGGCGGAAGTTCACGTCCGTGAAATTCTGCTGAGCTTGAAGTTTACGAACTCAAAAACCATTCACCTTAGGTAGGCGTACCCGTACGCGTACTGGCGGAACTTTTTCACCCGAAAAAGTCTGCTGAATTTGGAAACTAAAACCAACTCAAATCTCGTAGTTAAGGTACGCATACCCGTACGCGTACCCAAGCTAGTTATTTCTCAAATCGGTAGTTCATGGATTTAAAACAATAAATTATAAGGAATGCAATCTTTGCAAATCGTGGGTATATTTATCATGAATTGATTCAAATGAATCAAACCGATTTTGTTTCAATTGTGTTTATGGATAAAGGCCTAAGCAATTGAACAACTCTTGAACTAGTTCTTATGAGTCATTTGAACTAGTTATGAGAAAGATGAATACGGTTAATATGAAAGCACTCATATGGATAACCATTGGTCAACCATGAAAAAGCGGAGGTCTAACAACACCACCCAATATTTCGCTTAGCAATCTGTATGGACTAACTCCGAAATACTTTCTAGAGAATCAACTAGACAGTCAAACTCAATCTAGGTAAAAGTATCTCAAGGAGTTAATATCTCTCTATTGTTTTTATTTAGTCAAGCTAATAGAAATCAGCGAGTCCTAATCAAATAAAAGGAATAAATCGGATTGTACCGAAGACCAATATCCGAGGATCATTCAATGACAATCAACAACCAAAGGTTGGATTACTCTAATTGATGATCTAACGCACAACCTGTATTATTTCAATTATAAAGATAAAACAATATAATGCATAAACTGAAATAACACAGACAACAAAAATTTTGTTTACGAGGAAACCGCAAATGCAAAAAAACCCCGGGACCTAGTCCAGATTGAACACACACTGTATTAAGCCGCTACAGACACTAGCCTACTCCAAGCTAACTTCGGACTGGACTGTAGTTGAACCCCAATCAGTCTCCCACTGATCCAAGGTACAGTTCTACTCCCTACGCCTATAATCTCAGCAGGATACTGCGCACTTGATTCCCTTAGATGATCTCACCCACAACTAAGAGTTGCTACGACCCAAAGTCGAAGACTTGATGACAGACAAATCTGTCTCACACAGACAAGTCTATCGAAGGATTAATCTGTCTCCCACAGATAAACCCTAACAGGTTTTGTTCCGTCTTTTGATAGTAATCAAGGTGAAAAGGAACTAATTGATAATCCGGTCTTATATTCCCGAAGAACAGCCTAGAGTTATCAATCACCTCACAACAAACTTAATCGTATGGTAGCGAAACAAGATGTTGCGGAATCACAAACGATGAGACGAAGATGTTTGTGATTACTTTTTATATCTTGCCTATACGAGATATCAATCTCAAGCCAATCAATATGATTGTACTCGTACGATAGAAGATGCAAGATCAGATCACACAACTGCGATAAAGTAGTATCAGTATGGCTTCACAATCCCAATGAAGTCTTTAAGTCATTAATCTGGTTTTAGAAGAAGAAAACCAAAGGTTAAAGGATAAACGACTCTAGCACGCAAACTAGTATCACACATAAGGTGTGGGGATTATTTTTGCATTGATGCTAGATGTCCCCTTATATAGTCTTTCAAATTAGGGTTTGCCATTAAGTTACCTTGGTAACAAAGCAATCAATATCCACCGTTAGATGTAAACCTTATTTAGATTTAAGCTAATATTTCTCAACCGTTAGATCGAAAACTTAGCTTATTATACACAATTGAAATGCACGCTTCTAGGTTTGTTAAACGTACCCAAACGTATGCACTTTTTGGTTCAATAATAGTTAACCAAAAGGTTAGCCATATGGGCATTTCATATCAACCATGTTCTTCTTCACCATAACCAGTCCACATGACTCAAATGAACTAGTTAGAGAGTTGTTCAATTGTAACGAATTCTTATGTAACTACACAAGACACAATTGAAGCAAAGATGATTTGATTCACTCGAATCGGTTCATGAACTTTTATAGCCACGGTTTGCAAACTGCATTCCTTAGTATTTTTAAGTTTAAGTTCAGAAATCATCTTCAGATATATAACCTTCTTAAGTTCGCAGACTTGGTTCGCGGACTTAATTTATCGGGCAGAGTTTACAAACTCCAGCAGAAATTCTCGAGATGAGAACTTCGCCGGTTCGGGGACTGGGTTCGCAGATTGAGTTCGCGGACTTAGCTCACGTCATTCTTCTGGTTCTCTTGATCAACAAAGTTCGCAAACTTTGGTTCAAGGAATATGACTTATACATAAATGTGTTTCCACAACAATGCTTATGTCCACCATTGGTTATGTAATCTAAACTCTCATTCCAATCATTGAAACATTCTTTGTCAAAGCAATTTTCAAAGTGATTGAAACATATCATGACTTTCGTCACTAGGTAAAGATAAACTTGGTCGAAGTGAAAAGCTTACCAACACATATTTCGAGATATAGATAAGCGAGGTATACTCGGCTCTAAATTCCAATTGTGTATAATCAAAGTCTATATATAACATACGACTTTTTGTCTCAAGAAGTAGGAGATAGAATAAATAGGCTTTTGAGTGTTAAATAAGTTCAAGTCTTCAATACCTTTTTGTCGAGAAGTTCCACCGGTTCCTTGAGTAGTTCTTCTTCTTGTATGATGAATCGCCATGAAGTCCTCGAGCTCAACTATACTTTCTATCCTAGTCCGAGACTTAGCTATAGTAGACTAGAAATCAAGACTTATAATTTTGATCACTAACATTAACAAACATGCTTGAGATAGCAATGCATGCGAGTTCGACCGAGCAATGCTCTAACAAAACATTTCTGAACAAACCAATGTACACGTTTAGGTACGGTTACTCAAACCTAAATGAATACATTTCATTTGTGTATGACAAGCTAAGTTTCGATCTAATGGTTGAAAGATATTAGCTTGGATAAATCAGGTTTTTCATCTAATGGTGAATATTGAATGCTTTGTTACCAAGGTAACTTAGATTGCAAACCCTGAATTGAAAACTATATAAGGAGACGTCTAGCAACTGTGCAGAACTAATCCCCACACCTCCTGTGTGATACTAGTTGGTTTTCTAGAGTCGATTCTCCTTTAATCGTAGGTTTCTTCTCGAGACCCTGTCGATTAACGACTTAAAGACTTCATTGGGATTGTGAAGCCAGACGAAACTACTTCTCTTGTAGTTGAGCGATCTGATCTT
This sequence comes from Papaver somniferum, assembly GCF_003573695.1. Lineage (NCBI taxonomy): Eukaryota > Viridiplantae > Streptophyta > Magnoliopsida > Ranunculales > Papaveraceae > Papaver > Papaver somniferum. Next base: position 98,113,041 of record NC_039358.1, read on the forward strand.
GCCATTTTATATCGTACGAGTTCAATTGAATAATTGACTTGTATATCTCCGATTGGGCAAGATAAAAATAAATCACAAAAATCTTCATCTCATCGTTTGTGATTCCGCAATATCTAGTTTCGCTACCATACGATTTAGATTATTATGAGGTGATTGATAATACTAGGCTGTTCTTCGGGAATATAAGTCTGTTTTATCAATTGGTTCTTGTTCACCTTGATTTTTATCAAAAGACAGAACTAAACTTTTAGGTTTATCTGTGGGAGACAGATTTATCTATCCTTGTAGACTTTTCTGTGTGATACAAATTTGTTTACTAAAGTCTTCGACTTTGGGTCGTAGCAACTTTTGGTTGTGGGCGAGATCAGCTAAGGGAATCAAGTGCGTAGCATCCTGTTGGGATCAGAGACGTACGGAGCGAAACTGTACCTTGAATCAGTGTGAGATTGATTAGGGTTCAACTACAGTCCAGACAGAAGTTAGTTTGTAGTATGCTAGAGTCTGTTGAGGCTTAATACAGTGTGGTGTTTAATCTGGACTAGGTCCTGGGGTTTTTCTGCATTTGCGGTTTTCTCGTTAATAAAACTTCTAGTGTCTGTGTTATTTCTATTCCGCATTATATTTTGTTATATAATTGAAATATCACAGGTTTTGTGTTGTATCGATTAATTGTGAAATCCAACCTTTGGTTGTTGATTGGAAATTGATTGATCCTTGGATATTGGTCTTTGGTACCATCCAAGTTTATCTCTCTTGTATTTAATCGAGACTCGCAGATTGCTTGAGAAAGATTTAAATCAAGAGATAGAGATATTAACTCCTTTGTATACTTTTTATTAAGATTGAGTCTGACTGTCTAGTTGATTATCTTAAAAATATATTAGAGTTAGTCCATACATATTTATAATCGAAATATTGGGTGAGGTTGTTAGACCCCCGCATTTTCAATTGGTATCAGAGCAGGCAAACACGTTCAAGACCTCAAAATTCTGTGTTTGTAGCGATCTAACTCTATGGACTGAGATGATATGTCTATTAACGTACCACCAGTCTTCGATGGCTCTAATTACTTATGGTGGAAAATTGTTATGCGAGTGTTTCTTCAAGCGCATGATTTTCGATCATGGGTATATGTTGTTAATGTCTATGATGCTCCCGTTGTTGCAGTAGGTAACATCAATGTTCCAAAAAATATTGGCGAATACGATGTTGCTGAGATACTTGCTGCAAAGAAAAACTCCGGCGGTTTGAATGCCATCATACAAACAATTATCCCAAATCTTCAGCACCATGTGTCAAATTGCACTAGGTCTAAAGATGCTTGGGATATCTTAGAAACCGTATTCGAAGGAAATACCAGTGAAAAGGAAGCTAGGATTCAAAACCTTTATTTTGATTGGAAAAACCTTCGTATGGCAGATGAGGATTCATTTGATGAGTTTAATCACAAAGTGTCTGAAATTATTAATGCATCTTTTGCATTTGCTAAGACTATTCTTGAAAAGGACATTGTGATGAAAATTCTCAGATCGGTGCCATCTAGATACGATTCTGAGAAGCATGCCATCGTTGAGGGAAATAACCTTGATACACTTTCCATAAACTCTCTAATAGGAAAGTTAAAAATTCTTGATCTTGACATTGGCAGAACATTTGCATTCAATGTTGTGACCAAAACAAGTGTATCCTCTCACTTGTCTTGGGTTGATGAATGTTGCTCCAATCATGTTGATCGTGATAAATCACTGATAATCAGAAAGATCAAGGATTTGATAAAGAGGAAGGATAGATGTGATGAATATCCATCATCAGTTTTTGCTTCAGATGACTCAATTGAAAAAGATTCTCTCCTCTTCGACTTCTGATTCAGAACTTGAATTTGACACAGAGTTTCTTGATCTCTTGAATAAAGAGATTCTTCAAGAGAACCTTCATTTAAAGGCTTCCTTGAAGCAAGCTGAATCATCTCTCCTGGCGAAAAATATTGAGATAGAGCGTCTTAATGATAAGTTCGTCAAAACCATGTCTCTAAGGGAAGAAGAGATTGATACTCTCAAATATGACCTGCAAAGGTTATCTGGAAGCTCTGAAAAATTGCAGCAATGTTATTTGGTCAGAGATCCTTTGGAAACACTAATGGTTTATGATTCAAAAGCAAAACTCAAAGCTCAAAGTTGTCATTTACAACTAATCAAGGAACAACGATTATTAGTTGTTGTGCTAAACATGAAAACTCACATAAAGACGAAAAATCCTCATTGATTTGTTCTTTTTGTGGACATTCAAAGCATGATCAGGACTCTTGTTGGAGATTCAAAAGGAGCAATAAGAAAATCACCAAACTTTAAGAGAACATGCAGAAAATGAGTCTAGGTCCGGAAAACCAAGCTCTTTTAAAGAAATCGAGATCTAGACGAGGTAAGAAATCTATTTACACAACAAATAGTGATAAGCCACGAAAAATAAGAAGTGTGATCATAAGGCTTACTCTGTCACCAACTAATGCTGGTGATGTTCGCATCCTCATTTTTAGCTTGGGAAAGATGAGGATTGGACTAAAACTGGCTCAAGTCGTTGTGATTGTAAATATTTTTCTTTTTCTTATATTTGTTAAGAAAATATTCTCCTAAAAAGATGGAGAGCGGATAAAAAATCTTTAAAGACTTATTCAATGTCTTTTTAGGGTTTTTAGTTCATAAATCCGTGGATTATTCCTTTATCCTTCCCTTCTCACTCTTTTCATAAAATACAGTCTCATGGCTCCTGTAACTAGAGGGATCACAAAAAGAGATGCAGTTGAAGCAGTTAATGTGTATCTTTGTGAAGGAATCTCTTCCTCAAGGATAAAGAAAGCAAAGTCAACATCTAATGAAGAAGGTTCTTCCTCTAACTGTCTCTTTTCTGTTTATCATTATGACAATAATTTTAGAGGCATGGTGAAAGATTTCATCAACAAGAGAAAATGATTCAAAATCTCAAATTGTTTCCTCTTTGGAAAAGATAACTCACTATGAACTAATGTTGTATCTAACCAAGAACACCTTGTGTGAACTAAAAAGAGAACTTAGTGAGTTAACTGACATTTCTGAAGATCTAGAGGAATTGAATGATCCCATAATCAATAGTTTCTTCAATAATGAGAAGGAATTCTCGGTAGATGCTCTGAGAAAGCTCTATAATGTATATAAAGTCTTCTTATGAGAATTTATTTCTTATGTTTTAGGAAGAATAACTAGAATTTGGAATATCCATTATTGTGAGTACACATAGCTATGTCCAACGTTTTCATCTTTATTTTTTAGGTTTATTTTATTTAAATTCTAAAAATTGTTTGGAAGATGATGTTTGCAGTATTAATCTTTATGGTTTATATATTGCAATATGTTATGGCATATGTGTGTTTGCGTCCGTGAACTATTATTGTCCCATATGATGTCAAAAGTTATCTCTTTTATATGTCGATATGCAAGTATTGATACAAGATCGATGAAATTTTGACAAACAAAAGTTAAGCCTATTATGTCAATTATTGATGGAAGATAGGTTAAAATATTTTGTTTACAAGGATTATGTCTATTGTATGTCATTGTGCAAATAGTGATGGAAAATAGAATGAATCCTTGTATATGCCACAGTATTGATCATTCCCTGATCCATATTTTATGTGTATACTGCAATGCTCCATAAGTTTTTTCTTGTTTTGAGCATAAGACGATTGGGTTAATCATTCTTTTTTGGTGAACTTAGTCGTAGCTCCGTAAGCTCTCTTATGTAGCATTTCCAACTAGATTAATCATAGATTCGTTTGTGGTTATTTTGGTTATGTATTGCGATTAAATTAATCATGGGTTCTCTTGTGGTTAGTTTAATTTTGGATATAGAAAATCATTTCTTTATGGTTTTTGGTGTCCAACAAAATCCTTCTTTTCTTGTAAAATTAAGGTCACTCTTGTTGTTCTCTTGGGAATGACATCAAATGGGGGAGAGTTCTTTTGAACTTGCGCTTAATTTCCATATCTTTGTGGGGAGTGCGGCTGTGGAATTAGTTAGGGATTATCTTGTATCTTTATAAACTCCTTGATGAATGCATTTAGCCTCGGCTTTATGATTGCATCTAAACAAGTTGATATGTACTTTTCTTTGGTCTTGAAGCGTCTTCGTGGAAATTTCATTAGGATCCCGTTTTCGTACCTTTGCCAATTTTTATTGACAAAAATGGGGAGAATTAATGTGTAGTTCACACTACAAATACATATGATTTACGTGCTTTACGAGTCATTATGTAAGGGGGAGTGGTTTTCATGTTGAGACGAAAGTATTGACTCAGGGGGAGTGATACATATCACCATAGTATTGTTGTCGTAGTTGTGATATGAGAACTTTGATGTTGTGTAATAATACTATGACACTGTATAACAATGATCGAGAGCTTTTTTTTTCTCATTGTTATGGCTACGGAACTTCAACAACTATGATGTTGAATTGAACATCTATGGAATCATGGGAGTACTTGGAAAAGACGAAGTTTTCAAGTAACGTTGAAGCACCAAGGAGATCAAGCATGTGGACGAGAAGCTACAAAGTGTTATTTATTTTGTAATCCATATGTATTGATAGTTTTCTCACTAAAATTGACAAAGGGGGAGATTGTTAGAGCATTGCTCGGTCGAACTCGCATGTGTTGCTATCTCAAGCATGTTTGTCAATATTAGTGATCAAAACTATATGTCTTGATTTCTAGTATACTTATGACTAAGTCTCGGTCTAGGATAGTTAGGAATAATTGAGCTCCAGACTCCATGGCGATTATCTTGCAAAGACAAAGAACTACTCAAGGAACCGGTGGAACTTCATCCGACCAAAAGGTATGTGGAGACTTGAACTCATCTTGTCACTCAAAAGTCTATCTACTCTATCTCCTACTCTTTAGACAAAAGTCTTATAAGTATGATAATTTTCATACATACACATTTGTTATTTTGAGCCGAGTTTACTCGCCTATCTTTTTCTCGAAATATGTGTTGGTAAGCTTTTGCTTTAACCACATTCATCTTTACCCGTGACGGAAGTCATGATGACGTTTCAATCTTGAAAATAGCTTTGATGACGATAGTCGATTCTTTATGTCTAACGACTGTTGTAACATTATAGAAGTTGTTTCAATGATTGAAATGCAGAGTTGGGAATATGTAACCACCTATGGATGTAAGCATATAGCGTTTTCACACATTAGTGTATAAATCCATGTGCCAGAAACCAAGTGCGTGCATATGTGTGCATGCGGTATTGGTGAAGGAGACAGGTTGGGTACGCGTACTGGCGGAAGTTCGCGTCCGTGAAATTCTGCTGAGTTTGAAGTTTACGAACTCAAAAACCAGTCACCTTAGGTACGCGTACTGGCGGAACTTTTTCACCCAAAAAAGTCAGCTGAGTTTGGAAACTAAAACCAACTCAAATCCGGTAGCTAAGGTAAGCATACCCGTACGCGTACCCAAGCTAGTTATTACTCAAATCAGTAGTTCATGGACTTAAAACTATAAATTATAAGGAATGCAATCTTTGCAAACCGTGGGTATATTGTTCATGAATTGATTCAAATTAATCAAACCGATTTTGTTTCAATTGTGTTTATGTATAAAGACCTAAGCAATTGAACAACTCTTGAACTAGTTCTTATGAGTCATTTGAACTAGTTATGAGAAAGATGAATACGGTTAATAAGAAAGCACTCATATGGCTAACCATTGGTCAACTATTTGTGAACCAACCAATGTACACGTTTAGGTACGGTTACTCAAACCTAAATGAATACATTTCATTTGTGTGTGACAAGCTAAGTTTCGATCTAACGGTTGAAAGATATTAGCTTGGATAAATCAGGTTTTCCATCTAACGGTGAATACTGAATGCTTTGTTACCAAGGTAACTTAGATTGCAAACCCTGATTTGAAAACTATATAAGGAGACGTCTAGCAAATGTGAAAGACTAATCCCCACACCTCCTGTGTGATACTAGTTGGTTTGCTAGAGTCGATTCTCCTTTTATCGTAGGTTTCTTCTCGAGACCCTGTCGATTAACGACTTAAGACTTCATTGGGATTGTGAAGCCAGACGAAACTACTTCTCTTGTAATTGAGTGGTCTGATCTTGCCATTTTCTATCATACGAGTTCAATTGAATAATTGACTTGAGATTATATCTCCGATAGGTCAAGATAAAAAGAAATCACAAACATCTTCGTCTCATCGTTTGTGATTCCGCAATATCTAATTTCGCTACCATACGATTTAGATTATTGTGAGGTGATTGATAATACTAGGCTTTCCTTTGGGAATATAAGTCCGGTTTATCAATTGGTTCTTGTTCACCTTGATTTTTATCAAAAGGCAGAACAAAACTTTTCGGTTTATCTGTGGGAGACATATTTATCTATCCTTGTAGACTTTTCTGTGTGCTACAGATTTATTTACTAAAGTCTTCGATTTTGGGTCGTAGCGACTCTTGGTTGTGGGTGAGATCAGCTAAGGGAATCAAGTGTGTAGTATCCTGCTGGGATCAGAGACGTAAGGAGCGCAATTGTACCTTGAATCATTGTGAGATTGATTAGGGTTCAACTACAGTCCAGACCGAAGATAGTTTGTAGTAGGCTAGTGTCTGTAGCGGCTTAATACAATGTAGTGTTCAACCTGGACTAGGTCTCGAGGTTTTTCTGCATTTGCGATTACCTCGTTAGCAAAACTTCTGGTGTCTGTGTTATTTCTATTCCACATTATATTTTGTTATATAATTGAAATATCACAGGTTGTGCGTTGTATCGATCAATTATGAAATCCAACCTTTGGTTGTTGATTCGAAATTGATTGATCCTTGGATATTGGTCTTTGGTACCATCCAAGTTTATCTCTCTTGTATTTAATCGAGACTCGCAGATTGCTTGAGTAAGATTTAAACCAAGAGATAGAGATATTAACTCCTTGATATACTCTTTATTAAGATTGAGTCTGACTGTTTAATTGATTCTCTTAAAAGTATATTAGAGTTAGTCCATATAGATTGCTAATTGAAATATTGGGTGAGGTTGTTAGACCCCCGCATTTTCAGTATCTAACTTATATGTGTTGCACATTGAAAAAGCGGGGGTCTAACAACCACACCCAATAATTCGTGTGGCAATCTGTATGGACTAACTCCAATATACTTTCAAGAGAATCAACTAGACAGTCAGACTCAATCTTAAGAAAAGTATATCAAAGAGCTATATCTCAATTTCTTAATTCAATCCGCAATCAAACAAATAGGAATTTGCGAGCCCGATTGAATATAAGAAATAACTTGGACGGTATCAAAAACCAATATCCAAGTATCAATCAATTTAATCAACAACCCAAAGGTCGGATTCACAATTGATTGAACTTACGTACAACCTGTGATATTTCAATTATATAAACAAATATAATGCGGAAAAGAAATAAGACAGACACCAGAGATTTTGTTAACGAGGAAACCACAAAAGAAGAAAAACCCCGGGACCTAGTCCAGAATAAACACACACTGATCATAAGTAGTTACACCAAATTCCTACTACCTATTCGGACTAGATGTAATCACTACTTCAGCACAAATAAAACTCCTAGCACAACACCGATTATCTTTAGGAATTCTTCTCGTAAATCTTCTATCAAAACCCAAGGCTCTCTTTAGAAGATACAACAACACGATTGATACGATTCGATATTTTGTTTGCACAAAACACCGGTTTGATTTCCCTTTAGTTGTGAATCAAGGTTTTGGAAATCTTGTGTTTATTTTGATAAAAACAATTACTAGGTAAAAGTAATATCAAAACAAACTTGTAGATTAGGGATTATTATACTCTTCAATAAAGGAAGAGAAACCTAATGATTCTACAACAAGAACAACTAGAATAAATCTAGAGATATCTTGTTTAAAACTTCTTAAGGATTTTTACGAGATACCTTAATCGAAGTTTTCTTTCTAACTTCCGATTTCGACTAACAAGTGTTGTTATACGATCGGAAACTGAAATCTATCAAAACCTAGGGTTCATGATCAACAACTCTTGAATGGTTTTATATCAGAAGAGAAAACCTTAGAATAGACAAGAGGACCTAGATTACAAGTTGTATAATCAATCACTAAGATTAAACCCAACTTGGCTTTGTGATCCTCAATACAAAGAATTTTGTCTCACTCTTGTTCATGAAGAACAGAATACATGGAAAACAACCTTATGAGCTTACACCAATTTTCCAAAGGGGATGAAAACGTGTAGCATTCACGAACTCCATATTTATAGCGAAACATAGCTTGAAAACTAAGCAAAGCTATTTTCCTTTTTCAAGACTCTCATAATTTTGGGATTCTTTCCTAAGTTACAACTCTTGCCAAAATATTTAAATAAATAATTAATTAGCAAATATTGTATTTTTGTGAATAAATCACATTTTAACTTAGGCGGGAATTTAAAGTTATCACAAACACTTTAATATGGTAATCAAATATGTTTGGATTAATAGCCACCTTGCCTTGATAAGGAAACATCACCAACTTGACCAAAAATGCCTTTTAGTCACGTAATTGGGCCCAAGTCCGTGAACCATTACAAACAATCCATGGATTGTTTCCTACTAACGAACTGTAACAATTACAACAACACTTATAATTGTTACTTTAATAAATCACTCATAACTTCATCGTTATAACTCGGAATTGAGTGAATCTTGGCTCGTTGAATTCGTAAGCTCATTCACTATAACATGAGAACCTTTCCAAGGATAAAGGTTATTGTCATAAAAGTCGTGGCTAAAATAACCTCAAGTATATATACATAAATGTATATTAACCGTCATAGAAATTGTTCCATAGAGTGAGCATTTGTTTCGATAGATTAGAAAGGTAGAATTTAACAAGAATGTAAATGAAATTAATCACCATATAACTTTGTTGATGAAGTACTTGTTGATGTCTTCTTGTAACCTTCAGTCTTCATTCTTCAAGAATAGCTCTTCTTAGACCTAATCTAGTCTGAAACTATATTTAGTATACTAAATCAAGAATGCGTTTTGGCAACTAAATTTGAAAACTAGATTGGCATACCAACGCTATTGGGTTCAACCAAGAAATTCTCTAACACACATGTTCATAGGATCGGTTCCCCTTTGCCTAAAAACGTGTTGCACATGTCCATATGATCGGTTCCCCTTTCTGCTATAAACCTTGATGCACCCCATACGAGGATCGGTTCCCCTTTGTGATGTACTGCACATCTTACTAGGATCGGTTCCCCTTTCCCATATTTGGTCATACAAAACACAAACCCGATCATATCATCTCAGGTGATTACTTAAGATCGGTTTCACTAATAAAAGTCATACCAATAAATAAGTCAGGCCTTTGTAAATAGTTCTACCAATAACACAAACAAGTTGTGAGCGGTTATACTCAATCACACATATTGGTTGTTCATAAGATATGCAATGAATAACAAAACAAATAACACCTTGCAATTTCCTTTTCGGTTCACAAACAAGTTTATGAACTTACTTCCTTAGAACACATGTAAACGTTGTTCCCTAGGATCAAATCCTCACCTCATACCCATACATGATCACAATAGCATTCAAATGATTATGGCGATGACTTATCTACAAAGTTTAATGGTTAAGCAGTAAACCTCGTATAGTATTCCTTAATACTATGTATATCTAGAGTTCAAATATGCTTCGCAGTTATGTTTTCAATATGCACGACTTGAAAGATACGTTGGGGAATGAAACAGTTCAAGTCAAATATCACTAACCTCAAGTGGAAGGATGATTGTTGTCATTGTAGCTCCTTGCTTCTTCACATCTTCAAGACTTCGCAATACTTGTAATGTCTCATATCCTAATACTTTCAAGCTAACCTATACGAAGTTGACTCTAGTACATAATCAAGCGACTCTTAACATGAGTTTTGATTCACTAAAATATGACAACCAAACTTGACATACCAATGCTTGGTGGGTTCAACCGAGATATATTCTAACAAATTATACAAGCCCCAAACTAGGATCAGCATCACTTGTATATATGGATTGAATATTAGAAGAAGCATCATTCATAAAAGTTGCAGTAGAAAATCCTAATGTCTTTGAACCCGAAGGTTCCATAAAAAATTTTTCGGAATAAACATGCTCTTCTAACGTAGCATCATCATCATCATCATCATCATAACAAGAATGCAATTCCCTATTCAAAATCATAGTGTCTCTAGTCCATTCGTTTACCTCTAGATTAGGTTCGTTTTCAACATTAGTAGCCTGACTATGAACATAAACAACATTTTCAAAATTTACTTCATTAGGGATGACAAAAATTTCATTTTGAAATTCCCCCCTTCCTTCATTTTGTAAATGAATCAGATTCATCCTTAAGATCATATTAAGTTGTTCAATGGAAGGGGAGTCTTCAACAGTGGGTATCCTCGTATCAGCTGGGTATTCGGAACATAGTTGCACATGAGGATCACTATAGAAAGGAATTTCAGAAGTGTTGTTATATGGATTATCATGTAATAATTTCAATTCAAATCTAGCATTATTTTGTTCAATGAGTTTGAGTTTTTATGTTATAGATTCCATACAAGGGCTCAAGAGAGTACAAAATTGTTCAACATCCAATGGTGGTGACTGGTACATGTATGGATAGCAATTAGGGTCTATATATTGTCTCAGGACCTTGAAAAGGTCTGTAATTTTTCCTAAAGTTGTTAAAACCATGGTCTATGGGATTCTCATAATATGAAGCATGCTCGTAGGAAAGTTCTCCAAGTGATTTGTTCGATGATTTTTCATCCCTAACAGCTGACCAAAATCCAAATATTTTTTTAATAAAACAACTACTATTCTATATGCTAGTAATAAATCCTAAACAAAATTATGCACGCAAAAATTATATATAAACTACAAGACTAAACACAACAGTAATCATAATAACAAGAACTAAAAATTAAAAAATTTGCTGTTGTAACAATGGTAGAGAGCTGCGACCTCTATCAATCCTGAACTGGGTTTCTATTGGACTATGGCAATAAAAATATGGTTAACTATCAAGAGGCCAGCTCGTATTTGTTAACAAAATATGAAGCTCAGTTGTTAATTCAGGCTAAGCAATTACATATCATTCCTAGACGTGATTTTGTTGTAGTGTTCAAGAAACTTACCTCCGGTGCGCATCCGAGAGAAGACTACTTCAAACTAAATATTGTTACTTTACTAGTAGCTTTTGTAGTACTTCTTCTATTTCTGTCGGTACAGTACCCGGAGAAGGCACAACAAAAGGCCACTTCTATGAAAAATACATTTGAACTATAAAGGAAAATTAGCACCTACACACAAGAATGCGACTAAGATGAACATTAAATACAGACAAAAAAAAAAAACTCACGGAAATGCAAAATTCTATGATGCACCTAAGAAAATTCAAATGGTACTAAAAATTGTGGGAAACTAAGAACTGATGACAAAATTTATGGGAACACTAACAATAAAGGAACAAAGATTCAGAACCTAATACTACTGACAAAGACAAAAGTGGAAGACAACTCAGTACTAACTAAATATGGAACATATACTACAAAGTATGGATGACTTATGGTCTAAAAGTGAATCTAAACATTTAATTCTCAAGATGCATACATTTACCATGAACTACCACCGGTAATGCTACTATTAAGCTACAGTTATCAGTGGGACAAAAGACTAATTACATTCTATGTACAGAAAAATGAGATGACTAGGCTATAGAGTGTACTGAACTAATATAAAGTTAAGCTAAAGGCAGTGAAAGCAAATAACGGAAATGAGAAGAGCTAAGATATTATTCACATAAATTATGATCTACAACTAACTAAACTATGCAGTCAGCACTACAACTAAAATACAAACAAAGAGATGAATAGATAAATTAACAAAGAAATACCAAGAGGAAGGTAATACTAACCAAAAATCAAGACAAATAGTATGAAACATGCAGTAACAACATAAACGGTTTATGCTATAATACAAAGATGAAAAAGATGCAGGACCTGAAAGGTTAGAGACTAACAGCTACATGACAAAAACAACTACTAACTGATGTTATTATATATGCAACTACAGATAATGATATAAGTGGAAAATGGAGAGAATAAGAATGTCTAACTATATAATGGAATGACTAAAATCTATGAAAAAATTTTAAACTAAATACCTATCCAAAAGCTACAGGACAGAAACTAAACTAAAATGCAAAAAATGCTACAAGACGTAAACAACTAAAACTAATTCAGGATCTAATGTGCTAAGTACATTCAAGACAAAAAAAGAAGAAATAGAGAGATTTAAAAGCTACAGATGCAAATACTAACAAAATGAATGGAATTGAAACAAAAATAACTAAGCAAATTTAAGAAAGATATGCGCTATTTACAGGCCCTAACTACAAAATAATAAAACTGACCCTAAAAATCGAACTACACCGTTTGTCAAGTCCCCGGAAACGGCGCCAAAAACTTGGTAGGACTAGAAGAAACCTACGATTATATACCGTAAGCGCACGATATCTAGAATATACATACAGGCAAATACGGGTCGATCATACGGGGGTTGGATTGGTGAAACTAAACTTTTAAGGTTCTACTATTATCGATTTAAATACGAAAGGAGTTTTTCGATACGGTAAGGATACGGATGATTATACAAAATAAATAAGATTACAGAGCAATAAAAGGTAAATTAGGGCTTCGAATCCACCTCTTAAATGCATAGAAATCCCTAATTTGATATACTAGCTCTCCTTTCAATCAAGGAGCTATAAAAGTTCTAGCCTCAAACTACCTTGAAGATGTGATAAATCATCTGCATAAATGGATAATTTAACCTCAGCAAAATATGTCAATCCCTAACATTACCTATCTGTTTAAAGCATAGATAATCATAAATTGAACTAAAGCATTTCATATATAGGCTTGAATACGTAACAAAGAATTGTTCTAACTACCATGGATGCTTCACATACAAGGTGAAAGTAAATTACTAGTATTCAGAGATTAAATCATATTTCACATTCAAAATCCCAAGAAGAACAAATAATCAAACCATGAAATTCTAATTATTTAGGGGTTCATCTAGACATAAAGAGAAAATTAAAACATTGAAATTGCTGAAAATAGATAACCTAAATTACTACTAGAGCTTGGTGCTCCGGCTACTCCGGGCATGATTTTTTCTTTGCAATCCCCCCTCCATTTATACAAGTTTTCTCTCAATTATCAATTCCCATTTTCATTAAAGTACAATTAGAAAATAGGGATTTGAATATAAAACTACCACTTACAAGAAATTCTGAAAACCCTTTTCTTCGATTTGTTGCTTCCATGCTTAGAGCAGTGATTTGTCCCAAGATCTCTACCGATTGATTTTTAAACCATACTTCTCTCATTAGGCACATCAGACCCATACTCTAGGAACTAGGTCTAGCAATTTAGGTGATGGTTAGGGTGATTACATGATAAATAGAGGGAGACACAGAGACAAAGTGGTGAGACCGTACGAAGTTAGGGAAGAAATATGGGCTAGCATTAAGACATGGTGGTGTTACTGGTAGAGAGATGGAGGTGGTGTTGGTGTGAAATAAGAAGAAAGGGAGAGCTTCTGATCTTGGAAATGAAAATGGGAAGATTTATTGGGGGCTAGCTTGGGTGTTGAGCAATAATAACTAGATTGGGTGTACGAAGGTAAATTGTATTGATTTCTTTTCTTCAAGTGTGAATAACCCTTGGATTTTCACTTTGGCCCATGCAAGTCCAATGATGCTACTGCCGCACTTCAATTTCCTTCGTAGCCACCGTTTGGTCCACATTTCCGTTTTCTGCAATAGCTCATCCAACCATGATTTCTTTATTTTCCTGAAAATACAAACAAACACAAATTATCATTTTTTTTACTATAAATAAGATTATTGATACCCGAAGATGCAAAATGCATAATTTGACTTAAAATAAGACATTAAAGCACTTGAGATATGATAAAAGATAACAAAATGATCTAGAAATATGCATTATTAGACATCGATCACACCCCCAAACCTGATTTTGCTCGTCCATGAGTCAAACAAAAGCTAAGAAAATCCTACCTATACCACTGTCGCTGGTTCTTTTAGCGAATGCAATAAGCCTTTTAAACCACAAGTGTCCCTAGTGGACGAGTTGAAGTCTCGTGATGGTTTGCTTAGAACACACCCATAAAGTTCTAGGTCAAATGAGAGCTCACCTTGTATGATGTTGTTTGGGGGTAAAAACTGATTATGTTGATTTTGGTAAATTTGGTTGTGTTGATGAGAAACGAATTCAAACCCTAAACAAATGTATTGCACATGAGTACTTTTAAGTTCGAGAGATCAATCTGTAAGACTCTGCCCTAAACCAAGAAATGGTCGTTCCAGATTCAATTCGGTCACAGAGTGAAGGAGAAGGGTTGATCTTAGGGAGGGAAGCGAAGAAGGTGTTGAGATCAGAATGTTGAATTATGAAGGTGTGGATGTTTTATGACTTCTATCAGAATATGGAACTGGCTTGCAGAATGTAAGCTATCAGATCTTGGTGTTTTCTGTATACTTGTGTTGATAACACTTGTGTTGTCGAAATAGGTTGAAATCCTATTTATACAAGTTATGTTCGAGCACGCCCTGATCTCGTAGGAAGTGGAGGTGATTACACTACACCAAATCCAGGATTTTGTCACAGGACATATTTGTTACTGATTTCATTTGTAACACTTATAGACCGTTGGTAAAACGCTGTTATAAATAATTGTTGTAATATGTTGCAACGCTTTTTTCTGTGACAATTATTAATTAAAGTCACATCTTATAGACGTTACAAATTAAACAGTAACGACTGAACTAATTTTACGGTTGCGACACGTGACTTACTGCAACAACTAATACAACGGTTTTAATTGTTACTTAATAATTACAACAATTATGTTGTAGACACGTGTCCCTTACTGTCACATATACAACAACAGATATAAGTGTGAATAATTAGTTTGCAACGATTGGTCACATTTGGTCACGGTTATAGTAACACATATACGAGTTACTAAGTTTACCCACAATTACTTAAAGGACACGTGTCTTTGTTGTCACGATTACTGTAACGTTAAAACTGTTACTTTAAGTTGTAACAAAACAGTGATGCTGACAGGTGTTTCTTTTTGTAACAATTTCAAAAATAACTGTGACAATTTTTAAAATAACAAATAAAAAAATATGGATAGCCCGGGTCACTATGGTGGACCTGGGCTTCCAGTTTAAAGGCCTGCAATACAATTAAATGGGCTTCCAGTAATACAATTAAAACTGACACACAGACCTGCACTTTCTTATTTTTCATATACACTCCGATTCTCAATCTACAAATCATCCACATTATACTGTGATCCATGTATTCATTACAGAAACCCAAGTACAAAAATTTAACCGTAAATAATCTAAAGCCATCAACACTGTGAGCTGCGAACAAATAAAACCAAACTTAACTTCTCAATAATATCATATGATGAGCTTAGAAAAAGTTACCAGTTCATGTAATTCCGGCGTTTGGCATTCAATACGCAAGACCTGTCCAACAATAAAAATGAACACGTCAATGACAGAACTTCCAAGTTTCATTGATCAAGAGAGGAGTAAAGATAAAAACAGGTTAAAGAAAAAACTAAAATTGTTTATTGATTTCTCTTCATAAACTCCAAACTACAACTTAGCTATTTTTAAATCAAAACATAGACTGTAGTGGGCATTCCACTTCACATGACTACTACTTCCTATAGTGTAAGTAAACAGACTCAACATGAATACCTACAGTTCAGCACGTCCTATACAGGTTACTTAACGAGGACAATGATGATATATGACCAGCTGCGGCCTTCCATGAAGCTGCAGTCGGTAAAGGTTTATCAGGTGTACCATGTAACACTTGAGGAACTGTCGAACTGGGTGACAGGAACATGGACAAGAAGAAAAATAAGCAGCTGGGTATTTGCAGTAACAGGGGTCAAAAGGAAATTCAGATTGACATGAGACATGAGTTGGCCGAATTATGACCCCAAAAGAAGCATACCGGGTTTTAAGTCATAATTTCCACAGGATACACCGAGGGAAAAGGAAGCAAGAAAAACACAATAAACAGTATAAAGAAGAAATGAAGTTAAAGAAGCTCAGGTTCGGCTGAAAACACCATATATTGTACTCAGGGGGAATGTTAAACCAGGGCAGACAAGTGATCCTGTAATTGTCTTTGCTACTGCCACAGGCCTTCGTGATGCTGGCTTAACACCACCTATACTAGGAAAAAACATGGGTGCTCAAATGCGCAAGTGATTCTACTAGCATGGCCCCTCAGAAAAAGCCTAAGGTTTGATTCTAATTTTTGTTATAATTTAGTGAGATAACTCAAAAGAATGTATACATACCCTGCTGATATCAGTAAATTATTTAAATATATATTTGTTGCCCATGCATCATCATGTTCATATCCAAATTCAGTCACTAGAAGAGATCTATCCGCCTGGACAGAATAACCAAATTCACATTGCAATTATTATGACAAACCCAAAATTTCTTTGCATATACTATAATATGCAACAAACTTAGATTAAATAAAGAACAAGACAAAATTGATGCGTAAGTTACTGATAAAATTATCTAAGCAACCTGTACTCACCCGATCAGTTTCGCTAACATGGCTTGTCTGTCCATTACAGAAGGCCTCGCCACCTGAAAAACCAATTGCCCACATAAATAGTTAACAAAGACATAATAAACAAAACAAGATTGCAATAAGTAATCAGTAACATCCATACCGGCTGATGCAGAAAATGTACGGGTGTTCCAACACTTAGGACCTCCAACAAAATTCAACCTGGACATGAAGTTGAGATGCGCATAAAGACAACACAACCAGCAGCTAACCTCCAGGTACAAGAGTACCACCGCCAACACAGACACACACAAGAACCAGCCAGCCAACCACTCCAACATTAACACATTCCCCTCCACCACTTCTTTATCACCATAATCAGACCCCTACAATAAAATCAGAAAACGGAAATTACACATCCAGCAGTTCATTCATAGGACTAAAGAAAACACCTCAACAAAAACCTAACTAAAAAAATTCCCAAACCTGTTTTGAATCCAAATCACATTCAGCAGTTAAATTTTGAAGCGCTTCCATATCAGTACTCTGCATAAAACAAACAACATTATCAAAACCAGAAAATCAAAACAAGAAAAATACATAAAACAAGTACTAAATTGAGAACCAAAGGATTTACAAATTTGAACAAATATTAAGGGCTTTTCTCAGTAGTAAGAGCTGTGTAATCTAGGGTTTGAGGAGCAATAAGATCAAAGGGAAAGTGAGATCAAGGGTGCAATACAAAGAGAGAGCGAGAGAGCAATACCAATACACTATGAATGAACTGGCAATTCAGCTGCATATCTTCCAGAATCTCGGATGCCAACGATCACTTCAGGTTTGGATTCCTTACCAGTTGATTATACTGTGGAATAACATTGACTTCGAGGAACGCCCATGAATGAGTAGTATGGAGTTTATTAATCCTACTTTTAAAAGCAAAAGTAAAGGATTAGTAGCTAAAATTAGTCTGCTTTAGGTATATATAAATTGAGTACAAATGGAGCTTACCCCGCATTCCAGTTTGAGGATCAGCGGTAGGATTTGGTAGAAGCCCAGCTGCGTTGTTGAAGTTTTCACCCATACTCATCTACAACAAATGAGAAAAATAAACAAGAAGTTTAACTTACACCAACCAGGTATTATAAGATTATGCAGCTACCCATATCATAAATACTTCTAAAGAAAAAAATTGTCACGACACTCTTTTACCGATAGGACTTGCATCAGTATACTCCATGGCAAACCTGACTGTTTCATTCACGAGGTTCGTCTCCTTGACAGAACCTTCACCTTGCCCTGTATCAGTTTGCACATTGACATTTCAATAGAAAACATAAGTGTTATACAAAATAAAAAACATCACATAAGCAAAGCCATATTCATGCTAAGAACTACTGCATTTCACTTATAACTGTTATCTGTAATTCATTCTTACATGCTCAGAACCCAAAACATATGCAAAGCTTTTTTCTCTCCTAGTGATATAAGAAACAAACCCAAATTTTTAGACAACAGATCAAACCCCTAATTTCAAATAGCCGAATATCAACATAATAATTCTAAAACCCTAATTTGAAATAGCATAACAAACCTATTTAAAAAGTTGGAAACGAAAAGTTAGATCAACATCACGTCTTCTTAGATCTTCCATCAGTCTCCTCATTCATCCCCCCTTTTGTCCATATTTGTCCATATTTGGAATACACAGAGCAAAAAATTCATATTTGTCCACACATGAGTGACTCACTGACAAATCTGACATCAATCAAAGACAACCTAATATTCAATTCATTAGTTTGCTATAAACTGATCAATAAAGCTAACCTGGAATGGAAACTGAGGCCATGGTTCAGATACAAAGATTAGAAGTTCAATAAAGAAGAAAGAATTATAGAGAACCCGGAGATAAACCTAGACAATAGTTCAATTGAAATCTGCAATCCCAACGAAGCCATTTAAAATCGACTGCAATTAGACCTGAAATAGCTACTACCAAGTTAAAAAAGATCATTCAGCAATAGGGAATTACGAGTTACTAATAACAAAATTAGGGAACTAGGGTTTCTCCGTAAATAAAAGACCATTCAAAATTAAGGAATTAAACCATTCAAAATTAGGGAACTAGGGTTCCTGTGCATAAATGAGCTTACCAAATTCATATATGTATTAGGGATAAAAGAATTATACCTTTATCCAAACTGTTAGATTGAAGCAGTTGATTTTGATTTCCTGTTTTGCCTCGATTGAACTTCTGAATCATCACTTCAAACCCTAACTATCAATTTTATTTTCAATCACCATCATCTATTCTTAGAACCCTAAATTTCCTCCTATGATCTCACTTCTTTCTCCAATTTTAGCTCAACATATCGATTTATAATGCTCAAATCACCAAACCCAATCTCTAATTTCTTATTGTTTATCACTAAATTGAAACTTCAATAAAATTCAAAACCCTAACTTTTCAAATTAAACTCCCCATCTCTACGTCTTCTCGAAGCCTGTTTCCTCTATCAGCATCACCTACACGAACTAATTCCTAATCTCGATTATAAGGGTGAGGAATTGGAAGAAAAAACAAAAGAAAGAGTAAAGGTTCGGTGGTGGAAGTCTGGAAGATGAGGAATCGAGGCTGTGTTCAATCGAACGAAGAGATAGTTGAGATGATATGAAATAACTATCCGTCTCTTCAATTTCCTGTGTTCAATCGAACGAAAATGAAGGTGGAGGCGTTATAAGTTAGGGTTTTTTCAGCGCGGAAGGGAAAAGGTGGAGGCGTTTAGAGAGAAAGAGATGAGCGGAAGGGAAGAGAAGTGTGAGAGAAAATTTTCGTTTTTTATATAAATAAATGTGGACGTTGATTAGATAGTCATACGGATTCTTGAAAATCTTTGGACAGTAATGATTTTATTTAAGACATTCATACGGATCAAACAAATGTGTTTTCTTTGTGCTTTCTCTTTGTGTTTTTGTGCTTTCTCTTTGTGCTTTCGGATTGAATTTCAACTAGTCACATAGGTCATGAAGTAATTTTGACTAGTTATACAGATCATGAAGTACCTTTAGTTCATAATGGTAGACTCAGTTTAGTAGGATACCTCATCGAAATCGATAAATATGAAGCTCATTGTCGATTTGAACTTCAAATATGGTATAACGACATACAAATTATGAACCAAGAAGCTCCGGGTGGGTTCTGACTTCACAATTATCAGGATACATCCTCAAAATCGAAAAATATGAAGTTCAGTATTGATTCAAACTTCAAATGTGGTATAATGACATACAAACTATGAACCAAGAAGTTCCGGGATGGTTCTAATTACAAACTTAGCAGGATACATCATTGAAATCAATAAATATGAAGCACAATGTCGATTCGAACATCAAATTGGATATAATGACTTACAAACTATGAACCAAAAAGCTCTGAGAGGGTTCTGACTTCAAACTTAGCATGATACATCATCAAAATCGATAAATATGAAGCTCGATGTCGATTCGAACTTCAAATTCAGTATAATGGAAAACAATCTATGAATCATGAAGCTCCGAGAGGGTTTTGACTTCAAACTTAGCATGATACGTCATCAAAATCGCTAAATATGAAGCTCGATATCGATTGAACTTAAAATGCAGTATAATGTGATACAATCTATGAACCACGAAGCTCTAAGAGGGTTTTAACTTCAAACTTAGCATGATACATCATCAAAATCGATGAATATGAAGCTCAGTGTCGATTCGAACTTCAAATTCGGTCTAACGACTTACAAACTGAGTTCGACTTACAAACTGAATATGAATATGGACAGATTGAGTTCGATTTCAAGAGATTTCGATGATTTCAAAGAGAATAAAATGGGAAGGAGAAGATAAAGGTATCAGGAAAAATAAAAAGTGAGAGGGTGAGACTTGAGAGGCGAAGGAAAAATAGAAAGAGATTAGGTTTGAGTAATTTTCTCTCTCTTCTAAGCTTATGTATGAAAACCTAATAGTTTTCTCGACTAACTAATCAACGAGATAAAGGGACACAATATCTTGTTTGTGTTTTCCCCATATATACCTTAGCTCGATTTTAATGTGATAGAGATGTACTATCAGTACATATGATCCCAATTTAATTGTTCCACAAATATTTGATGGTCAGCTTCTTGTAATGTGTCAAAAATAAATCTATTCGGTTCCCATGGTTTAATAATATAGGTGGTGCAGTTTATTATGTTAGACCTTGGTTTCTATTTAGTTAGTCCGGAAAAGATTAGTAGAGTTAGACCTTAGTTTCTATTTAGCTTTCTATTTAGCTATTTCCGATAAGGGCAGTCTCTTTGCAGTGAAGTTGTGCTGCAGTTTTCTGAACTTGCCTACAATCTTAGTTTAAGCCTGCAAACTGTTGTAAGGTAGTGCAGTACTCAGTTTTATGAACTGATGTACATGCTGTACAACTATTTCTTCATGATACTTGGGAGAGAAAACAAACCCATTCACACGGTACATAACAAACTCTTTCGCATCAACAGGACCTCTTACATATCTCCACAACAATGTATCCGTTTTATTTTCTTTTATCAGCTACGCAATAAAATAAAACACCACTACCATTAATAGCAAACCAACATACATTTTGCAAACACTGTCAGTATAAAGTAGACATTTTGCAAACAACTGGCATGAGAGCGCAGGAGTCGACACAAGTACTAAATGTTTCAGACCCGCTACACAGCTGGTCATATGAATATTACATTGTCCTCAATGTAATTGAGTCGTAGAAATCAAGGTGGGAAATTATAAATTGCAAAAATAAAGAAACAAATAAAAATAAAAGATAGAGAAAAGGGAACAAATCTGATGGCTTGACTCCCACGAAGCGAAATGTATTGTTTCCCTGCTTTCAATAACACATAATCTCAAACAAAATGAGGTTGATACCCCAAAGTAAGCTGCCAATCATATATATAGAGTCTTAAAAGTTGGGGATCAACCCAACCAATCCGGTTGCCAGTTCAACCCTATGAAATGAAGTTGTAAAATATCAGAATTTTCAAACTCAGTTTGCCAGATTACTAGAGATAGACCCGAGGTTCTCATTTTGGTGAACTGAAGTTGTGAAATATCAGAATTTACAAACTCAATTTGCCAGATTACTAGAGATTGACCCGAGGTTCTCATTCTGGTGAACTGAAGTTGTGAAATATCAGAATTTACAAACTCAATTTGCCAGATTACTAGAGATTGACCCGAGGTTCTCATTCTGGTGAACTGAAGTTGTGAAATATCATAATTTACAAACTCAATTTTCCAGAATACTAAAGACTGACCCGAGATTCTCATTCCGGTGAACTGAAGTCGTGAAATATCAGAATTTACGAACTCAGTTTGCCAGATTACTAGAGATTGACCCGAGGTTCTCATTCCGGTGAATTGAAGTTGTGAAATATCAGAATTTACAAACTCAATTTGCCAGATTACTAGAGATTGACCCGAGGTTCTCATTCTGGTGAACTGAAGTTGAGAAATATCATAATTTACAAACTCAATTTGCCAGATTACTAAAGACTGACCCGAGATTCTAATTCCAGTGAACTGAAGTCGTGAAATATCAGAATTTACGAACTCAGTTTGCCAGATTACTAGAGATTGACCCGAGGTTCTCATTCCGGTGAACTGAAGTTGTGAAATATCAGAATTTACAAAATCAGTTTGCCAGATTACTAGAGATTGACCCGAGGTTCTCATTCCGGTGAACTGAAGTTGTGAAATACCAGAATTTACAAATTCAGTTCGCCAGATTACTCGAGATAGAGTCGTGGTTTTCATTCCGGTATACTGAAGTTGTGAAATATCAGAATTTACAAACTCAGTTTGCCAGATTACTCGAGATAGAGTCGTGGTTCTTATTCCGGTGAACTGAAGTTGTGAAATATCAGAATTTACAAACTCAGTTTGCCAGATTACTAGAGATTGACTTGAGGGTCTCATTCCGGTGAACTGAAGTTGTGAAATATCAGAATTTACAAACTCAGTTTGCCAGATTACTAGAAATTGACTTGAGGTTCTTATTCCGGTGAACTGAAGTTGTGAAATATCGGAATTTACAAACTCAGTTTGCCAAATTACTCGAGATAGAGCCGTGGTTCTCATTCCGGTTAACTGAAGTTGTGAAATGTCAGAATTTACAAACTCAGTTTGCAGATTACGGTATGAAACGATAAAATTATCCTTGCCGAAATAAATGTAGCAAGTATTGTGGAGACTGTGAAAATAACCGGACCACCGTTACTTGAACAAGTGCAGCGAATTCAAGAGATCGTGAAAATGACCAAACTACCCTTATTAGAATAAATATACTATCTAAGGAATGTGAAAATGACCAAACTACCCTTATCCCAGAATCTAAGAAATGTAAAAATGACCATATTACCCTTACTAGGAATTAGTGCCATAAATATCATGGAGACAGTTAAAATGACCATACTACGCTTATCGGAAATAAGTAAAGTAAATATTACAGATTGTGAAAATGACCATATTACCCTTACTAGAAATAAGTCAATAAATATCATAAAGACAGTGAAAATGACCAAACTACCCTTATCAAAAATAAGTAAAGTAAATATTATAGACTGTGAAAATGACTATTCTACCCTTACTGGAAGTAAGTGCTATAAATATTATGGAGATTGTCAAAATGACCAAACTACCCTTATTGGAAACAGGTGCAATAAATATCACACAGACGGTGAAAATGACTATACTACCCTTACCAGAAATTAATGAAATAAATATTATGGATACTGTGAAAATGACCAGACTACCCTTATCAAAAATAAGTAAAGAAAATATTACAGACTGTGAAAATGATTATTTTACCCTTACTGGAAATAAGTGCAACTAATATTATGGAGACTGTCAAAATGACCAGACTATCCTTATCAGAAATAAGCAAAGTGAATATTACAGACAATGAAAATGACCATACTCCCCTTATTGGAAATAAGTGCAATAAATATTATGAAGACTGTGAAAATGACCAGACTACCCTTATCGGATATGAGTAAGTAAATATTACAGTCTGCTAAAATGACCATTTTACCCTTAGGGGAAATATGTGCAATAAATGTTATGGAGACTGTCAAAATGACCAAACTACGCTTATTGGAAATAAATGCAATAAATATCACACAGACGGTGAAAATGACCCTACTACCCATATGGAAATTAGTGAAATAAATCTTATGGAGACCGTGAAAATGACCAGACTACCCTTATTGGAAATAAGTAAAGTGAATATTATAGCCAGTAAAAATGACCATATTACCCTTACTGGAAATAAGTGCAATAAATATTAAATATTATTGAAACTGTGAAAATGACCAGATCACCCTTTTCGTTATGAATAAAGTAAATATTACATGTGACTCTGTGAAAATGACCATTTTACCCTTAGGGGAAATAAGTACAATAAATGTTATGGAGACTGTGAAAATGACCAGACTACACTTATCAGAAATAAGTATAGTAAATATCACTGACAGTGAAAATGACCAAATTACCCTTATTAGAAATAAGTGCAATAAATATCATGGTGACAAAGAAAATGACCAGACTACCCATATCGGAAATAATCTAAGTAAATATTATAGACTGTGAAAGTGACCATTTTGCCCTTACCGGAAAATGACCATTTTACCCTTACGACCGTAAGGGTAAAATGGTCATTTTCACATCTCCGTAATATTTACCGCACTTATTTCCAATAAGCGTAATATGGTCATTTTCACAATCTGTAATATTTACTTTACTTATTTACGATAAGGATAGTCTAGTCATTTTCACGGTCTCCATAATATTTATTGCACTAATTTCTATCAAGGGTAATATGTTCATTTTCACAGTTTGTAATATTTAGTTTACTTATTTCCGATAAGGGTAGTCTGGTCATTTTCACAGTCTCCATAACATTTATTGCACTTATTTTCACTAAGGTAAAATGGTCATTTTCACATACTACAACATTTACTTTACTTTTTCATAAGGGAAGTTCAGTCATTTTTATAGTCTCCATGATATTTGTTGCGATAATTTCTAGTAAGGGTAATATGGTCATTTTCACAGTCTCAAATATTAACTTTACTTATTTTTAATAAGGGTAGTCTGGTCATTTTCACAGTATTGCACTAATTTCCATTAAGGGTAATATGGTCATTTTCACAGTTTGTAATATTTACTCAACTTATTTCCGATAACGATAGTCTGGTCATTTTCACAGTCTCCATAATATTTATTGCACTAATTTCCATTAAAGGTATATGGTTATTTTCATAGTTTGTATATTTTACTTTACTTATTTTCGATAAGGGTAGTTTGGTCATTTTCACAGTCTCCATAACATTTATTAACCTTATTTCCAGTAAGGGTAAAATCGTCATTTCCAAAGACTATATATTTACTTGACTTATTTTTGATAAGGGCAGTTTGGTCATTTATAGTCTCCATGACGTTTATTGATTTAATAAGGGTATATGATCATTTTTATAGTCTGTAATATTTACTTTACTTATTTCCAATAAGGGTAGTCTGGTCATTTCACAGTTTCCATAATATTTATTGCCTATGTTTCCAATAAGGGTAAAGTGGTTATTTTCATAGTCTGTAATATTTACTTTACTAATTTTTGATAAGGGTAGTTTGGTAATTTTCTTTGTCTCCATGATATTTATTGCACTTATTTCCAGTAAGGGTACTATGGTCATTTTTAGTCTGTAATATTTACTTTACTTATTTCTGATAAGTGTAGTTTGGTCATTTTCATAGTCTGCATGATATTTATTGCATTTATTTCCAGTAAGGGTAATATGGTCATTTTTACAATCTGTATATATGTACTTTACTTATTCTTGATAAGGGTAGTCAGGTCATTTTCATAATCTCCAGAATATTTATTACACTTATTTCCAGTAAGGGTAAAATAGTCATTTTCATAGTATGTAATATTTACTTTACTTATTTCTGATAAGAGTAGTTTGGTCATTTTCATAGTCTCCATGATATTTACTGCGCTTATTTCTAGTAAGGGTAATATGGTCATTTTTATAGTGTCCATGATATTTATTGCACTTATTTCTAGTAAGGGTAATATGGTCATTGTCATAGTAAGGGTAATATGGTAGTTTTCAAAATGTGTAATATTTCCTTTACTTATTTCCAATAAGGGTAGTCTGGTCATTTTCACAGTCTCCATAATATTTATTGCACTTATTTCCATTAAGGGTAAAATGATCATTTTCACAGTATGTAATATTTTCTTTACTTATTTCTTATAAGGGTTGTATGGTTGTTTTCACAGTCTGTAATAATTACTTTACTTATTTCCGATAAGGTTAGTCTGGTCATTTTCACAGTTTCCTTAACATTTATTGCACTAATTTCCGTTAAGGGTAATATGGTCATTTTCACAGTCTGTAATATTTACTTCACTTATTTCTGATAAGGGTAGTCTGGTCATTTTCACAGTCTGCATAATATTTCGTTGCACTTTTTTCCATTAAGGGTAGTATGGTCATTTTAACAGTCTGTAATATTTACTTTACTTATTTCCGATAAGGGTAGTCTGGTCATTTTCACAATCTTCGGAATTTTTATTGCACTTATTACGATAAGGGTAGTCTGGTAATTTTCACCGTCTTCGGAAGAAGCAGATATGTCAAAGTCAAATTTCTATAAAGTCATGACTTGTTGACTTGGTCTTGATCCTGTTTTCTAATAAGAAAATTAAAGAAAAAAAAGAAAAATGTATTTTGATTTATAGAAATGAAATATAATTGTTAGTTTGTACAAATGTGGGAAAATTAGTGACAAGTAAAATTCAAAGTGTTATAATTTTGGGGTTGTTTTAGATGTGTTGAAATATTTGGGTGGAATCATCACTTTGAATTATAATTGTGTGTCTGTAAAATTGTCAACAAATATTATTGTGACTAATAAAAGAATTTAATATTCCTAATTATTATCACGAATACAAAATTTAATAACAGTTATAACTGTTGCAGGACTTATCACAGGTGTATCTGTGACTGAAAAATAAACTGTGACAGGTTGCACTGTTACAAAATCCTGATTTTGGTGTAGTGTTAAAAAGTGGAGAAGTGGGGTTGTGTAAAAAGTGGTGATCACCACGTTTCCATTACGAGGGAGAACTGGTCACACTTTCACCCACTACTCTCATTACTGTTAACCGTCCGTCCTTTCCTGACACTTTCTCGTAATGGGCGCGTTGTACGTTGTAAACCGCCACCAATACCCCAGTGAGCATCCCCCAGTTTGTGACATGTTTGATGTCTCGAGTGAATGGGTCAAGTCGTGAGACTCACCGCTAAAAGCAGCATATAGTGCTTTTTAGGTCAAATAATAAATTATTAGTGAAATAAATATTTATAAAACATCGCTTATAATCGATGTATAAAGCATCGCTTTTAAACAAGCAGCTGAAAATATTCGATGTGTAGGAAGCATCGTTGTTTTAGAGCTCGTTCGAATTAGTCACAAATTGAGCGTCTTAAAAAGGTAGCATGACCGGCCACCTTTAGGTGATCATTTGAGAACCATATGGGTGAGCTACCACTTAGTCGATCGCTCCCTATGGAGGAGGGGTGGCCGATGATCACAGTGTTACCCTGTTGACCTCCTGAAAACAAATCTAAACCATCCAACCAGGCTAGCGAAGTTGCATGGACGAGATGATTTGCGGCAGTTGCATATTGTCGTTGATGTAATTTAGGGTTTAGGAGTCGTGCGGCCTGTTGGGATTATGCCCAAAAGCAATAAATTTGACGGTCGCATTTTATTATTATCTAACAGTTCATATTAACATGCTATATGAGATATGGTCGAATATATTATTTGTAATTTATACAGTGGGAGATATAATATATTGGTGACATTTATTTGTTCGTAATATCTATGTGAATTTTATTCATTGTTTAGATTATAACTTGCTATGACAAATACATATGTATTATGATGAATCTCAATCATAGAAGTGGAGACTTCTAACAGGTTGATATAATTGGATTATATCGAACCGATCAGTTAGTTTTGTTCATTGTATATCAGCTATTGAATGGATCTAAGCTACTACTTTACGTAAGTTCTTAAACCTGGGGATATGTATATACCTTACGTGTATTTCCGGGTATCTTGTCTTACCAAGCAGTGAAGTCATTAATTTGGATCCAATATCTGGGTAAGATGGATAGTTGTGAGTGCGCGGTAAGAATATATATGTTAAATATGGTATCCACCTCGGATGTGTATTCCCTTGGATTATTGTGCGAGAATTATTATTCTAGACTGGCCAGTGATCATTTAAATTGCTTAAGTGATTATTAGAATAATAATATGAAAAGCGCATCAAGGACCAAAATACAAATTTTGTATAGGAGCTGATATGTAAGTGTTACGTGCCTATGAGAATTTATGAATACCGGTATTAGCGGAGGGAGTTACTATAAGAAAGTAGAGGAAGGGTTTTACTTTTATTAAAACAGGTAATTTTAGAGTGTTTGTCAATTACAAGTCTTTGGTGGAGTGACTTGTAATTTCTTAACCGTGTTTTAAATTGTGTGAGACACAAAGAATTCTTTATGGTTAAGAAAATCTAAAATTGCTTGTAGTCCAAGAGACCTAATTGTATTTGGAGAAGGTTTTTGAGACCAGGAAGGATATTCCATATATGAAAGCTATATAAAGGGAGCAAGTTATCAAAGTTAGACACACGGAAAGCTAAGAAAGTCAAGCCTTCCTGTTCTCCCGTCCTTGTACAATTAAGAATTTTGTGTGAAAGCCCAAAACCAGAAACGTGTGCTTCCCTCACGTGTTTCTCTTGCAAGTTCTCACAGTGGTGAAAGAACAAACAAATCAAAAGGAGTTTGATTTGATTTTTCATAGTTGCTGGCGTTGATAAACAAAAGAAGTGGTGTTTGGTGTTAGAAACAAAGCTACATCAGGTCTTGTTCTTTCTTCCCGTCACGGCACAAAACGGTGGTGATTGAAGATAAAGCTTCAAGAGAGGAAATTGGTTTGTGGTGTTATTGCTGCTTGATTTTGGATTAGCGAATCCAGGTACACAGATCTCTTAATCCCGTTTGCTATTATTAACATCTATGAAACTTAATGTTGGGTTTTGGTAGAAAATTTTTAAAAACTCAATTTCTGCTGCGTTTTTGATCGATTCCTAACAATGGCATCAAGAGCTAGGTTTAGATGTTAATAAATAATAATTGCAATTTTATTGATCATGATAGAGATTATGATGGGTTTTAAAAATTAGATTTTTTTTTTGAATTTTGGAATTTCTATGAATTGTGTGAACCCTAGATTTATCAATTTGAGAAATTTGATATTAAAATTTATGATTTATAAGATTAATTAACATGGGTACTTGCTGAATTTTGTATGGGATACAAATTTATATATGTATTAAGTTTGCTAATATGATTATGCTAAGCTATGAAATCATTATGATTGAATATATGGGTCCTCCTCTATTTTACATGAGATGTATAAATTGGGGTTTTTGGTTAATTGTCCTGTATATTAAAGAACCAAATCTCTGTTTGGTTAATAAAAGTCCACAATTTTGTTTGATAATTAGTCCAAAACAGTTTTGGTCTTTATTATCTAATTCAAAGTTTCAATGGATTTGGTACTTACAACAAGTACAGTAATGCTACCACTTAAGATCGTGAACACGTTCATCACAGTAAAGTTGCATGATGACTTTGATGATTTGGTAGTAACAATCATTATAGTAATACACATATATGAGCTTGAGTATTAAGTCATCATGCAACTTTACCAATATGTATGTACTAGTAATCTCCATGAAGGATATGTATGGATACTTTTCTAATTCACATGAGATGTTTGAATTAGTGGTTAAGAGATTTGTTTTCAAATTATTTTTCCTTAAAACTTGTTTTCTCTGTACTTGAAAACAAACTCTAATAGCTTTTGAAAAATGAAGCTACCTTTGGTATAAGTGGGTACCGGAGTTACCGATGTAATAAAAATCTATAAATAATTTGTTAGGTCCAACACGTTTTGGTCCAGCTTGTCTAAAACAAATATTAATGGATTTGGCTTATTATGAAAAGGCATAACCACTTATCTCTTTAGATTACCAACTCCATCCATATATAGTAATGTTACCTTGTGGTTTTGGTGATTATAGTATAAATGTAAATAAGTGAATGATGTTTGATTATTCAAGTTGTATTTACATACTAATTATTGGTTTAAGGGCATATGTGTGGAAGATACAGTATCGTCTTATACTAATTAGATTGGAAATCATAAATGTGTAGTATTGTTTTCTATTTATGCATGAGATGTATGAACGTTAAATGCAATGTACTACAAGCCCTTGTCTAAGAAATTAAGTGGGAGAGGGATTTTCGTATCCCGCGGCCTTCCATAAACAAAATCAGATTATATGAACAGTTTTGTTCTCCCTAAGGAGACAATACAGTTTATGTAGATTTTGAAAGTTGTCTATGGGTTACACTTAACTTTAAATAAGTAATTTGGTTTCCCTAAGGAGTCAAATATTTATTTTAGAGGCCAAAATTATCGGATTGTTGATTTAATTTGACATGAGATGTTTAGGATTGTTAAATCATTGAAAAATTCTTTCACCTGAAAAACTATATGCGCAACTAATTCCCTAAGGAATGTTACGTATGTAAAGTTTTGGGAATCCGATGTTTATTGTAATACTAGGGAGTTGCGATAAATAGATTTTTTATTTTGTATTCATTTCTAAGAACTGTTTTATCTCACGACGATTTACTTGTAATGCATGTTTAGATGTCGATGTCGAACCTCAGCCCCTTACAAATTATCTTGAAAGAAAACCAATTAAGCGGTCCCAACTATGTTGATTGGAAGAGAAACTTGGATATTGTGCTCATTGTACAAGATTACAAGTTTGTTCTTAATGAACCAGAACCCGTACTCCCTGAACCCCAAGAAACAGCTGGTGCACATGCAAGGTGGAAGAAGGCCAATGATATGGCCAAGTGCTATATCATGGCTTCTATTTCCAATGTATTGCAGCATTAGTATGAGGGCTTTGAGAAAGCTGTTGAGATCATTAATGGTCTCAAGGAAATGTTTTCTGAACATAATCGTCCCGCCAAAGTGGAGGCAACTAGAAAGCTAATGAACACTATGATGCAAGAAGGAACTTCAGTTCGTGATCACGTTATTCTCATGATGTCTCTGTTTAACGAACTAGAAACCCTTGGGTCAACTATGGATGCTGACATGAAAGTTGACATTGTTCTCAATTCCCTTCCCAGTTCGTTTGCACATTTCAAGTTGAATGTCAACATGAATAAGATGGTCTTAACTCTTCCTGAGTTACTTAACCAATTTCAAACTGCGGAAGAAATTTTGGAAAACAAAAAGGCAAGTGGAAGTGTTCACTTAGCGGAGGATTCTAAGTGTAAACCCAAACGAAAGAATCCAAAGAAAAAGGTTCAGCAAGCATCCCCTGGTGCAGATAATGCTTTGGGTGTTAGAAGGGATATGGGAGAAAGTGTTGCAAAGGGAAAGTGTTTCCATTGCAATGAGACTGGTTATTGGAAGCGCAACTGCAAGGAATACTTAGCTAAGAAGAATTCAGGAGGTATTTTTTGAATCTTTAGTTGTTGAGGCAAATGTTGCCAAGTATACATCAAACACTTGGTGCATATATTCTGGAGCCATTAATCATGAATGTGATTCATTGCAGGGGTTTCAGATAACCATACAACTAGGTAAAGAAGAAATTTACCTAAGCCTAAAATCGGATGCAAGAGTTGCTGTCGTAGTCGTAAAAAGACGTCTTAGCAGTAGTAGTATTAAGGAGAATAAGATTTTATTTTTGAAAAAGTGCTTAAATGTGGCAGACACTAGGCGGAATTTAATTTCAGTGTCCTGTCTCGTTAGAGATGGTTTGACAATTAAATTTGATTCTTTTAAGGTTGTAATTAATTAAAAATTGTTTAGTTATTTTACTGGTGTGTTGGCGCATAGTTTATATCTTATTTCTCCTGATTATTCCTTGTGTTTTAGATTTTTTAAATAGTGAATGTATACCATCTGTTACCACTCTCAAAAGGAAAAGTCCATCGACTAACGCTACATACTTATGACATCTAAGGCTTGGTCATATTAGCCTTAACAGGATCAAACGGTTGGTTCAAAATGGATCTCTTGATTCATTAGAAATTGAACCATGGTCAGTTTGTGATTCCTGTTTGGAAGGTAAAATGAGCAAGTGGCCCTTTTTGGAAGGTATTAGAGCCAATGAAGTATTAGAGTTAGTTCATACTGATGTATGTGGACCGATGAATGTTAGAGCTAGAGGTGGCTATGAGTATTTCATCACTTTCACTGATGATTATTCTAGATACGGCTACATCTATCTTGTGCATTATAAGTCTGATTCTTTTGAAAAGTTCAAAGAATACAAGTCAGAGGTCGAAAACCAAACTATAAAGAAATTGAAATCCATTCGATCAGATCGAGGTGGTGAATATCTTTCAAACCTGTTTGGTGCATACTTAGCAGAACATGGGTTTGTATCCCAGTTGACTTTACCTGGAACACCGCAGCAAAGTGGTGTTGCAGACATAAGGAACAAAACGTTGCTAGAAATGGTAAGTTCTATGGTGAGTTCCTAAGACAACATACATTCTGAATTTTGGGGATTAGCCTTAGAAACAACAACATACATTCTGAATTTGGTACCTAGTAAGGGAGTTCCTAAGACAACCAGGAAGTTGTGGTCTGGAAAGAGAGTTTAAGAATTTGGGTTGTCCAGCACGTGTGCTAAAAGGAAACTCTAGTTAACTAGAACCAAAGTCAGAAGTTGGCTTGTTTGTAGGTATCCAAAAGGTACTCGAGCAAGTTTATTTATAATCCGAAAGAACAAAAGTTAGTAATAATGATGTTTCTTGAGAACGATTATATTATAAGCCTCGCAGTAAAGTTGTGCTTAAAGAGTTGTGTGAAACTGGTTCAGCAGGAGTTAGTAATACTTCTAGTTCACTTCCAGTAAAATATGAAGTGTCTAACAAGGCTGCTCCTTTTTTGCGATTTATAACTTTTGAAATTCTTGAAATTAATGAACAAACTTGTAATAGTATAGTAAGAGCACGCAGATTATCCAATTTACATACAAATTCTTATGTGGTTGAGCATTAACAAATAGTTCAGTAGGATATCCCGATCTTTATTGAACCTTTAGTTGATCCGGGTCTATATATGGATGAAGAAGTAGTATATCCTCAACCTGAAGTTGAACCTCAAGTTCAACCACAAGTTGTAGGACAACCGGATCAACAAGTTGAACAAATAGTGGATGCTCAACCAATGTTTACAATCAACTCAAGGAAACATGGTGATGTTTTTGGTATTGTATGTAGATGATATAATACTCATTGGAAATGATGTAGGGGCATTATCATCAGTAATGCTATGGCTTTCCAATCACTTTTAGTATAGAAGACTTAGGAGAGGCCAGTTACATTCTAGGCATTAACATTCTTAGAAATCAGAATGCAAGAATGATAGGCTTATCCTAAGCTAATTACATTGACAAATTGTTGGAGAGATTTGCTAATCAAAACTCAAAGAAGGGTTTCTTACGCTGTAGACATGGTATAAAACTTACAAAAGTTCTTTGTCCCAAGAAATCAGAGATAATGCAAGAATTGAGTAGCGTACCTTGTGTTTAGACTATAGGTAGTTTCATGTATGCCATGCAAGACACTTTGTCATGCAGTTGGGATGGCCAGTCATGTTGACGAGATGGGATTCAAATCTGAATTTAATTTGATTGTTTTCGTGCAATGGGAGATTGTTGGGATTATGCCCAAAAACAATAAGTTTGACGGTCGCATTTTATTATTATCTAACAGTTAACATGCTATGTGAGATATGGTCGAATAAATTATTTGTAATTTATATAGTGGGAGATATAATATATTGGTGACATTTATTTGTTCGTAATCTATGTGAATTGTATTCATTGTTTGGATTATAACTTGCTATGATAAATACATATGTATTATGATAAATCTCAATCATAAAAGTGGAGACTTCTAAATCTAGCAGGTTGATATAATTAGATTATATCGAACCGGTCGGTTAGTTCTGTTCATTGTATATCAGCTATTGAATGGATCTAAGCTACTACTTTACGTAAGTTCTTAAACCTGAGGATATGTATATACCTTACGTGTATTTCCGGTATCTTGTCTTACCAAGCAGTGAGGTCATTAATTTGGATCCAATATCTGGGTAAGATGGATAGTTGTGAGTGCGCAGTAAGAATATATATGTTCAATATGGTATCCGCCTCGGATGTGTATTCCCTTGGATTATTGTGCGGGAATTATTATTCTAGATTGGCCAGTAGTCATTTAAATTGTTTAAGTGATTATTAGAATAATAATATGAAAAGCGCATCAAGGACCTAAATATAAATTCTACATAGGAGCTGATATGTAAGTGTTACACGCCTATGAGAATTTATGAATACCGGTATTAGCGGAGGGACTTACTATAAGAAAGTAGAGGAAGGGTTTTACTTTTATTAAAACAGGTAATTTTAGAGTATTTGTCAATTACAAGTCCTTGGCGGAGTGACTTGTAATTTCTTAATCGT
The DNA here is from genome assembly GCF_003573695.1 of Papaver somniferum. Classification (NCBI taxonomy): domain Eukaryota; kingdom Viridiplantae; phylum Streptophyta; class Magnoliopsida; order Ranunculales; family Papaveraceae; genus Papaver; species Papaver somniferum. Next base: position 98,147,500 of record NC_039358.1, read on the forward strand.
GTTTGAAATTGTGTGGGACACAAGGAATTCTATACGGTTAAGAAAAGCTAAAATTGCCTGTAGCCCAAGAGACCTAATTGTATTTGGATAAGGTTTATGAGACCAAGAAAGATAGTTCCATATATGAAAGCTATATAAAGGGAGCAAGTTATCAAAGTTAGACACACCGAAAGCTAAGAAAGCCAAGCCTTCTTGTTCTCCCGTCCTTATACAATTAAGAATTTTGTGTGAAAGCCCAAAAACAGAAACGTGTGCTTCCCTCACGTGTTTTTTCTTTACAATAGATTCCTTTTGTTTTTATTACTAACAAAGGGAAAAGAAGCTTTGGTTCATAGTTAGAAAAACCAAAAGCTCTTAGAGCTTCTTTTTCTTTCTCTTGCAAGTTCTCACAGTGGTGAAAGAACAAACAAATCAAAAGGAGTTTGATTTGATTTTTCATAGTTGTTGGCGTTGATAAACAAAAGAAGTGGTGTTTGGTGTTTAGAAAAAAAGCTACAACAGGTCTTGTTCTTCCTTCCCGTCACGACACAAAATGGTGGTGATTGAAGATAAAGCCTCAAGAGAGGAAATTGGTTTGTGGTGTTATTGCTGCTTGATTTTGGATTAGCGAATCCAGGTACACAGATCTCTTAAACCCCTTTGCTATTATTAACATCTATGAAACTTAATGTTGGGTTTTGGTAGAAAATTTTTAAAAACTCAATTTTCGCTTCGTTTTTGATCGATTCCTAACACGGCCAACCCTCTTTTGGGCGAACGATTCAAGGCACTGATCGTTAGTTTGAGCAGGCTGATCGGCCATGTGCAAAGGTGGGTTGCCAATGAGCACGCTAATACCTTCGAGGCCGCCTGAAATTGAATCTAAGCCACTCGATTTGGCCGGCGAAGATGGATGGTCGTGATCGGTTTGCGACAGTAGCGCGTTGCTGCAACACAACTTAGGGTTTCCAAAACAGCGCGTTCACCCTACTTTGGGCAAGCGATTCAATGCGCTTTTGGCTTGCTATGAGCAAGTCGACCGACCAAGGACGGAGTTGGGTCGCCGGTAAACACGCTAGTACCCTTTTGATCATTCGAAAGAAGATCAAAGCCGTCCAACTAGGCTGGCTAAGTTGGGCGGTTGTGATGTTTTTGAGACCGTTTTTGCCGGTCTTAGCTCGTTTGAGCTAATTTTTCAACAGCGCGATCACCCATGTTATGGCCAACGTTCAAAGGCGTTGCGGGTGAACTGAAGGGAATCCGACCATCTGGGATGCTAGTGGGCCCGCCGGTGGTCGTCACGGTGATTGCCTAGTTCCGCTGGGACTAGGTTAGGCTTGTCAAATTGTCTAGCCAAATCGTGTGGCCGTGATTGCTCTTTAAGACTGACATGGACAATCTAGGTTTTTCTTAAGGAATTTAAGTGTGTCGATCGTGCTAACTTTTAATTAAAAAGCGCGTTGACACGAAAAATCTCGAGAGCGGCGCAGCATGTGTGAGTACTTTCATGCAGATCTCAATACTGACACTTCGGGAGATTAGTGCCACTCTGCTGCGAGTGAACATTAATCGTCATGTCATGCCAACATTGAGAGTTCAGTTGGGGAACATAGCATAGGAAAATACCAAGCGGGCTCCGGCATTAGTGAGTAATGGAGCTAGGAGCTTAAACACTCATTAGGCTCTATACTAGTGAACAATTCATCTAGAAGCTTGAGTTTCAATATAATATGAAGAGAGACATAGGCACTCATCAGATTCTGATATATTCTCCAAATTCCCTGCGGAATATAGATATATCAAGGTCTACTACTTCTGATGCCGGGTCGGGTAGACATACTTTTACAGTTTTCGCCCTAAGCTAAAAACCACCATCAACAGATGTGTAACACCTGCATTTCAGTTTAAGCTCACAACAAAATGGATCTGTCAATCTAGCTTTCAAAGGCACAATTCTAGCACTGGAACAACTAAGGACAAGTGATAAGAGTGGAAAGTGTATCTACACGTGTATAGAGAATGATCAGAAGTTAGGACTGCCAATTACCAAGAGATAGTTATTAACTAAGAACCGAATTCAAAGCCAAGCTAGTTGTTCGGCTTTACGAGAATTTTGAATGTTCACCATAACAGTTGGTGATATTTCAGTCTACCCGCGTTGTACATCGATGGCATACACCCTCCCTTGCTTATTACAAGATTATTTACAACATATAACAAAACATGACTCTTATTTACATCGACTACTCTCTTATTTTTGAGGCAAGAGACAAACATTGACTTTAACATTTGAAACATAACAAAATGGACTCTCTTATCAATTATTTATCTATCATTTTGATTATTATTTTTTTTTCTGAATTTTTACTTTTACTTTTTTTTTTTTTTTTTGATTTTTTTTTCAACTGATGAAAAACTTCAAGAGAACAAGAACAATACAATAATATGAGATAATATTGTTTGACTTATGAACAAAAATAAAAATTACATGACACTTAGCAAGAGCTAACCCTTTTCGATGTACCTGGTCAAATTCAATGGTTGCTTTTTTTAATGTATCCTCCACCTTCTATCCCAGCCAACCAAAGAACAAGCTAGTCAAGTCTCATTCACTATTCTAAAGTGATTGGCAGTCTATTTAACCGATGAAACACCTGTGGCTCGACGTTATACATGTATTGGTAGATCGTGCATGTGCAAGTTTCTTATCACATGTGAATTGTGCTAGAATCAGGAGTGTCTCATCATCTAGATTAAGAATCGTAAGATTTTATACGTGCAGATACCACAAATCAAGTTAGATGAGCTCAAAAAAAAAACAAATTTAACATGGCAGAGTTCAGTCTCAATGATAGGAACAGTGACAATCAAGGTGTCTACTCTTCACCCCCAAACCTAATCTAAACATTGTCCTCAATGTTTCTAAAGATGATCATAATTATAACAACAACATACCATAAGGACCATGCTGAGTAGAGAAGAGAAAAGGAAAGAGATTACCGGATGTCAGCGAAAAGTAAGTTTAAAATTCCGTTAATTCAAGGCTAAAATCCAACAAGAAGTCAAATGATAAGCAAATTGGATTAGCACAGTTATATATATAAAAAGCTAGAAAACATAATTACCTACTGGAATATACAATGATGATTTGCCATATATATACAACCTAAAGAGTTGAGGATCAACCCAAAAAACAGAATATAGAGATTTTAGTAGCCCCACACAATTATAACAGGACAAGAATGCAGTTGAGGCTGCCATACGACATGAGCTACCCCCAAACCTGGATTTTTCAACATATATACCTTTGGACCCAAAATCTAGAAATGCTAGGGGTGCATCATGCACAAGATCTAATTTAAAATGGACTTTGCTAGGGACGGGCATACATACACATTCCAACAATGGCTCATCAAAGGTATCATATTTAGCTGCAAAATAGTCCAAGAGGACTTGGGAGGCACACAGTTCCAGACCTAGATTAGGAACTCTAAGAAAAGTTGGTTTCACAATCTTTTTATAAACAAAATCTAGGTTGGGTGCAAGACCATCAGATTGTGACTTAAGTAGGAAATTAGGCACATCTAAGTTGCTCACATGCATAAGATCGAGAGTACCATTGTTATCAGTCAAATTAACATCTCCTAAGTCATCTACAAGTACTGCAACATGCTCAGATTCAAAGAACAGATCAACAAGCCCCAGTTCGAAACCATCATCATCCAAAACTTTAGTCTTATGCATAGGAAAAATCAGAAGAAACATCATATTGTGACCTAGAAAGGAAACCGGACACATCAAATTTATTTTCATGCAAGAGATCATTGGTGTCTGCAGAAAATTCAACATTCCCTAAGTCACACACAAGTTGTGTGTCATGCTCTTCTTCACAGAATAATTGTACAAGCCCCAAACTAGGATCAGCATCACTTGTATATATGGATCGAATATTAGAAGAAGCATCATTCATAAAAGTTGCAACAGAGAAGCCTATTGTCTTTGAACCCGAAGGTTCCATAACAAAATTTTCAGAATAAACATGCTCTTCTAACATAGCATCATCATCATCGTCATCATCATAACAAGAATGCATTTCCCTATTCAAAATCATAGTGTCTCTAGTCCATTCGTTTACCTCTAGATTAGGTTCGTTTTCAACATTAGTAGCCTGACTATGAACATAAACACCATTTTCAAAATTTACTTCATTAGGGCTGACAAACATTTCATTTTGAAATTCCCCCCTTCCTTCATTTTGTAAATGAATCAGATTCATCCTTAAGATCATATTAAGTTGTTCAATGGAAGGGGAGTCTTCAACAATGGGTATCCTCATTTCAGCCGGGTATTCGGAACATAGTTGCACATGAGGGTCACTATAGAAAGGATTTTCAGAAGTGTTGCTAAATGGATTATCATGTAGTAATTTCAATTCAAATCTAGCATTATTTTGTTCGATGAGTTTGAGATTTTCTGTTATAGATTGCATACAAGGGCTCAAGGGAGTACAAAATTGTTCAACATCCAATGGTGGTGACTGGTACATGTATGGATAACAATTAGGGTCTATATATTGTGTCTCAGGACCTTGAAAAGGTTTGTAATTTTCTCTAAAGTTGTTAAAACCATGGTCTATGGGATTCTCATAATATGAAGCATGCTCGTAGGAAAGTTCTCCAAGTGATTTGTTCGATGATTTTTCATCCCTAACAGCTGATCAAAATCCAGACATTTTTTTTTAAATGAAACAACTACTATTCTATATGCTACTAATAAATGAGGTTGGGATTTATAGATATATTATTATAATTATTTACATCGATCATATGAAGAAGATTGGAGAGAGACGCTCTGCAAGTTTCTCCATTAAAGAGAATCTGTAATTCTTGTTCGAAAGTTAATCAAAATCCTCTCGATCACAGACATCCCAACCTTCAGTGATCTAACTAGTTGCTGAATTTCTTTGTATTTCCAACGAAGATTTCCTAATTCCTAAATTTTCATAAAATTTCTTTCTCATTAGCCTTTGTCATATTTCTTTCCTTCTTATCGTCGCCTTTCTTATCAATTATGTCTCTGTCTAAACATTCTACCTCTCAACACAACGAAAATTCTGAAATGTTTAGTCAATTTGCAAATCTTATTAATCAAGACACATCATCAAAGAAAATTTGCATTGATATTCCCTTACAAAACCCATCAAAGAATTATCAAAACTGCTTGGCACTTCTGATTGTTTCTCCCAGAAAATTTCAAATCTCTAACGTCAGAGAACTCCTTCATAAGTTATGGAGTTTGTTTAAGCAAAAGTTATATGACTCAGAATTCACGTCTGAAACGTTTCTTAGAAAATTTGAATCATACTCAGACTCTGAATTCATCATGGAATCATCACAATGGGTGACTAGAGATGATCTACTGGCATCAGAGAGATGTGTTCCTGATAAATTACCACATGAATACATATTCGATAAAGTCGAATTTTGGGCACAACTACATGGTTTACCGGTAAATTATTTGGAGAGAAAGTTTATCCAAGGATTAATAGCTTATGCTAGAAGTAATAGATTAATTTCTACTCAAGAATCACGCAACTGGGGTAAATTTGCAAGAGTGCGTTTACCAGTATACATCAAACAACCACTCAGAGATTCTATTTCGTTTCCTTTATCAAATAGACAGGAGATAAATGCTGAAATCAGATACGAAAGGCTTCCCAGATTCTGTTTGTTCTGTGGTATCATTGGCCATTTAATGAAAATGTGCCCAAAGGTTCATCAACTTAAGGAAAAAATCCACCAGGATTTTCCTCCAGAACTTCAACAACAGGCTTATAATCTCATTATTCCTAAATATCAACGTTCAATAAATGCCTCAGTGAAGAATCATATGAATAATCTTAAAGAAATTGGAGAAGAGATTGACATTGAAGATAACATAACTGAACACATGGTAAACCAAAATTCTTCTACAACGGAGTTTGCAGGGATGATGAGTCATCACTACACCTCAGCAATGACAGGGAGTTTACATTCCACATTATCAGTTCAACTGTCTCTCTACATGGGAGATAACTTGCAGAAGCGGTTACCAGAAAATGGTTTTGTGCTGAACAATAAAAACCTAACAGTTACAAATCAGTTCAACTACCAACCAAATACATCCAATCAGGATTTCTTCTCGATTTCACCATTAACTGCTCCAAATTTCCAAGTTATTGATTCTTCAGTAACCCCCCATCAACAAAAACACCCAGTACCACTAGCTACTTCTATCCCTGTATTACGACACATGAACTCAGAATTGGCTAAAGGTAAATCAATTGTTGTAGAAAATGATCATAACCCTTCCCAAATCAATTATAACAGTTCACAACCTTTCCAAATAACAGAATCATTCCATTTTGTTACCAAAAAGTTAAAATCTTCATCAACTGAGGTTTCCAGCAAATCCATCAATGAGAATCTTCATCAACTTCTATCCAGGCCAAACACCAAATCACAGAATAGTGACAGTGAACGGGTTCTATGGAATTCCAGACAATCAACCAAGATTTCCAGAAAGTGTGAATGGAAATCGATGGCTAGAGAACTTCGCACTACCACTATTTCGCAACCAACTTCCAGCAGAGATCCAGGTGGCACTAGACGAATTCATAATGGACCATACATCAATCCTAGAGCAATACAATCATAGATGGATTCAAGAATCGAGGAGGATTCAGATGATCAATAGATGGTGGCGGCTATCCCTAATTGTACGCACGGTCCATATTAGTATTTGCATGGAATTGTTGGGGGTTAGGGAATGACCCAACAATTCAAACTCTGTAATCATTCCTTAGGGGTACAAAACCTGGTTTTGTATTTCTTTCGGAAACTAAATTGTCTGAATCTGCCTCTGGTCCATTTCTACATAAGATAGGATATCCCAATCATTGTGTTGTACCTGTAATAGGACGTAGTGGAGGTCTCTGGTTATTATGGAAGGATGATATTCAAGCTGAAGTTATCTCTTCTTCTAAAAATTTAATCCATCTGCAAGTGAAACAAAATGGCGCTTTTAGAAGTTGGAATTTGTTGTGTGTTTATGGTCCACCAAATAGAATGGATATAGGGAGTTTCTGGCAGAGTCTCTCAATTTACTCTCAACATGTGGAAGGTCCCAAATGCTACATTGGTGATTTCAATGTAATATCATCAGTAAGAGAAAAATTTGGAGGTAATCAGTCTTTGAACACTGAAATAACTCATTTTAAAAACTTCATTAGAGATAATCATCTCTTAGATTTGGGTTTTTCTGGTCCGGCTTTTACGTGGACAAATGGGAGACAATTTCAGGGTTTAATAAGGAAACGACTGGATAGAGTAATAGCATCTCCAGACTGATGTTTGATGTTTGATAACTCAGGTGTTCTTCATCTACCAAGAATTTCGAGTGATCATTCACCTATATTACTCAACACTTGTAGAAATATCCCTCGGAATCCACCATCGTATAAGTTTGAAGCCTATTGGTGCTCTCATCCGGATTTTCTAAAGGTTGTTCTAGATTCTTGGAATATTAATCTGTCTGATGATCTTATCGGAAAGTTGAAATCTCTAGGTGGCTTCCTACAAATCTGGAGTAAACACAAAATTGGTTGTATTAAAAATACAATCAGTAAGTTAAAAAAGAAGCTACTTCATCTTCAAGGTCTCAATCCAACTGTGGCAACACTACAACAAGAGAAAATTAATGCGGGCAGATTAAATGAATACATAATAATGGAAGCAACCTACTGGGAGCAAAGAATGAAGCAAACTTGGTTGAAAACGGGTGACAAAAACTCAAAACGATTTCACCTGTCAGTTCAACAAAGAAGAAAGAAAAATAAGATCTCCAGCATTCAAGCAAACAATGGCCAATGGATAACTAATCTGAATGCTACAGCAAATGAATTAATTTCATTATTCAAAAACTTGTTTCAAGAAGATTTAAACGTCCAACCACCATCTGATTTACAAGAATCCTCTTTTGTCCTGGATGATATTTCAAATTTGGCTATATCGTCTACTCCTTCGTCTGCGTTATATGGAAGGTAGTCAAAGACATGAATTCATTTGGTTCACCGGGTCCGGTTTCCCAATAATCTTCTACAAGAAATGTTGGTCCATTGTGGGGGAAGACACCATAAAATTCATCCAAGCCATCTTCGATACATGTATTATGCCAAGTAAGTTGAATCATACACATATCAGCTTAATCCTTAAGGTTAAAACTCCTACCAATGCAATGGAGTTTAGACCAATTTATTTATGCAATGTTTTGTATAAGTTTGTTGCAAAAATCATTGCCATTAGAATAAGTCCTTACTTGGATAAATTTATCTCTTGGCTTCAAAATGCTTTTGTAAAAAATAGACAAATTACTGACAATATTGTAATTGCAAAAGAAATATTTCACTCAATGCATAAATCAAAGGAAAAACAGGGATACTTTGCTCTCAAGCTAGATATGTCGAAGGCGTATGATCGAGTTTCTTGGTCTTTTCTCAGTTTCATGCTTCATCAGATGGGTGTTCATGATCACTCCCACAATTTGGTAATGAATTGTGTCACTACTTCTAATTTTTCTATACTTGTTAATGGTGCTCATTATAGAAATTTTAGAAGTCGAAGAGGGCTACGCCAAGGTTGTCCTTTATCTCCGTCACTTTTTATAATTTGTTCTCAAGGTTTGTCTCTTCTTATGGTAAAATTTGAAGATTTGAATCTTTATAATGGTTATCAGTTCTACAGCAGAGGACCTTCTTTCAGTCATCTTATGTTTGTTGACGACTTATTTTTCTTTGGGAATAATTCAGAGACAAATGTTAATCATCTGAAACAAATTCTAGATACTTATTCATCTTTCTCAGGACAGACTATCAACTACTCCAAATCATCGATACATTTCAATTCTGGGTGTTCTTCTTTCCACAAATATAGAACCAATCAGAGATTTGGAGTAAGAGAAATGGATGTTAATGAAAAATATCGAGGATCATATCTTTTGAAGTCAGATTACAACATAGACACTCATGAACCGTTGATCTCAAAGTTTGATAACAAACTAGCAGGCTACGGATCGTTCTTCGTCAACTCAGCTGGCAGAACAGTCTTGTCCAAGAATGTTCTTTCTGCGATTCCAATCTACTCAATGGGTACCAGTAAATTGCCGAAGGGAGTAATTAACCATATATCACAGATTCAACGAGCATTCTGGTGGGGTCGTGATATCCATAAAAGAAAATGCCACTTTGTTAATTGGGATAAAAATGGCTCGAGCCAAGGAAGATGGAGGCCTAGTTCTGAGAAATATGGAACAAGTTAATATTTCCTTAATTTCTAAACTGGTTTGGAGATTTTTAACAACTGCAGATGCTGCTTGGGTGCAATTATACATAAACAAATATCTTCAGTCTATTTCTTTCTGGGATGTTGATTCAAAACCTGGAGATTCAAAGACCTGGAAAGACATGCTTTCGATAAGAGAGATATTTATAAATAATTGTTGCTGGTTTATTGGCTCAGGGATTCAATTTATGTATGGAAAGATCCATGGGTACCAAACATTCCGGGCTTTAGGCCAACAAGATTAGATCAGTCCACTGCACAGGTTGAAGTAGTCTCAGATTTGTTTATTCAGGGTCAGAGAAGCTGGAATATTGACTTACTGTTACAGTTATTCCTGGAAGAGCATGTGGAAGCTATATCTTCCATATATATTCCTCAAGATGAATCAGTAGAAGATAAACTAGTCTGGCTGAAAACAAAATCAGGAACTTTTACTGTAAAATCTTGTTATAAAGTTTTTGCAGATAATGTGGCTTCAACTTCAATGGTTTCTTATTTCCCATGGAATTTTTTTTGGAAGAAGATGAAAATTCAACCAAAAATTCGCACTTTTATCTGGAAGGTTCTTCAAATTGTATATGGAAACTTATCAAGATTCAACAATCAGATTCACAACGTTTGTCCACTTTGCAACTCTGGTAAGTAATCTGTTTATCATCTGTTATTTTCTTGTCAATTCGCTATGGTTGTTTTTCAAGCAAGTCCGTTGAATATAACTATCTTGATTGGTACTTCTCCGATGGATATTATCCAATTTTGGATAAACCAACCCGACCAAGGAATCATGCTCAATCTGGGTTCATGCTTCTTGTGGAATATTTGGAAAACACGAAATGACAAAGTTTTCAACAACATACAGTCGTCAGTGCAGCCCTATGTTCATAAAGCCCTACAAGATTTTAAGAATTTTGATTTGCACCATGTTCTAAACTACTGCTCTTCAGTCCATATTCAATATCAAACTACAATTCAGTGGAAACCTCCACCACCTTATCACATCAAGATAAATGTGGATGCAGCATATTCAGATGGAAAAGGTGCAGCAGCAGCAATAGCAGCGGACTCGGCTGGTAGTCATCTTGGAAGTGGAGCTTTATATTTTGATTCCTTCTCATTGATGGTTGCAGAGGAAAAAGATTATGGTCTAGGCTCTCAATTGGCAAGAAGAATTCAAGGCTCAAGAATAATAATTGAAGGGGATGCAGAAGACATTCCTAAAGCTATTACAGGGAATAAGAATGATATTCCATGGAGTATACATTCCACTATTCTCTCTATTCAAGATGGCGTCAAGGATTTCAGTGAAATCATATTTACAGCTGCTCCTAGAGACGGAAACTCAATTGCTCAAGATTTTGTTCAATTTGCAATTTCTAATTTTCAAAACAGATGGTGGTCTCATGATGATCCACCTTTTTGTATTATGCAACGTCTTAATTTCTTTGAGGATTAATACAATTTGATATTTGTTTCCTTCACAAAAAAAAAAAATCTCAAACAGAATTATGCATGCAAAAGTTATATATAAACTACAAGACTAAACACAACAGTACGTAATCATAATAACAAGAACTAAAAATTAAAAAATTTGCTGCTGTAACAATGGTATAGAGCTACGACGTCTATCAATCCTGAACTGGGTTTCTATTGGACTATGACAATAAAAATATAGTTAACTATCGAGATGCCATCTCGTATTTATTAACAAAATATGAAGCTCAGTTTTTAACTCAGGCTAAGCAATTACAAATCATTCCTAGACGTGATTTTGTTGTAGTGTTCAAAAAACTTACCTCCGATGCATCCGAGAGAAGACTACTTCAAACTGAATATTGTTACTTTACTAGTAGCTTCTGTAGTACTTCTTCTATTTCTGTCGGTACAGTACCTGGAGAAGGCACAACAAAAGCTCTTCTTTTCCGCAACTTTATGAGCACCTGATAATGCTCAAGAGAAAACTTCAGTACCCAAATGTGTATATACAAAGCAAGGATGGGATGCACAATGATGATGCGGAATCTGTAAGCAATGATGATGCTGAATCAGTTTTGCGTAGTGTTGGTGCAGAGCTTGCGGAAACTGTACACCATAATTTGTGCAAGGAGGATGATAACAATCTGGAGATGCAAGAGATGGAAGCTTATAAGACTTATGAGGCCATGAAAGAGACAGCCCGGCAACGTGAGGTTGATGTTGAAGTCGCCAAAATTCAACAAGATATTGCAAAGACAAGGCTAGAGAATTTGAGGAAGAAGGTTTTAGATTTGCAACATTCACCAGTTAATAGTCCGACTCCTATGGATGCTCATGATGAAGCTAGTTTTAGTGAAGCCACTAAAACTTCAAGAAGATCTACTCCAGTTAAATCGTTAGAGAACTTAACGCTTTCTAATAGATTTGAAATTGGGACCGAAGACATTGATAAGGTAGTTATTGAAACTGATGAGGAAGTTGCAGATGTGGTGGACGTGGTAGCAACAAATATTTCAAAGGTAGTTGAAGAGGATGCAAGAAATTTGGAGTTACTTACTAACAAAGAACTAGATGAGCGTGAGAAGAAGGAATTGGCTGATAAAAAGAAAAATCAAGAGTTACTAAGAAGAAGACTATTACTGTGGCAAATGTTAGTCAAGTTCAAACACGAGGCGGAAAATCATCCAGACAGGGTTCGGCAAGCCCTTCGAAGAACAGAGTTAATTAATGCGTGTCTTTTATTGGAATGCTCAAGGCTTGGCTAAAGATGGTGCAAGGGCCAAGTTGAGTGAGCTTTATTGCATAATCCTGATGTTATTTGTATTACGGAGCTGCAGGTTCGTTGCACTACACGTTTTGTTAGGAATTTAAATTTTCTTGAATTTTGTGAAGATGTTATCACTAATGAGGTGAATGGTCAGAGAGGTAACATCTGGGTCTTTTGGAGGAATTCTCTAGCAAGGCCGAATGTACTATCTTCTTCAAAACATGCTATCACTTTGGATTTTTCTGGTAATTATATCACGGCTGTGCATGCTTTTCTGATGCGGTGGCAAGGAGGTCTCTTTAGCGGCAACTGGGGTTGGGATTTATTTCTATTCCGTGGTTGGTGTTGGGTGATTTTAATTGTGTTTTGCACTTAGATGAAAAGAAGGGTGGAAGGCCGATCAAAGAAATATTTATGAATGAATTTCGAAGTTGGATCTCTGACAATGGTTTGGTGGAAGCAGATGCTATTGGGAAGAAATATACTTGGTCTAATTGTCGGAGTGGCATTCATAGAATCGTTTCTAAACATGATAGGGTTGTTATCAACGATGCTTGGCATGGTAAGTTTGCTAACTTGAGGTGTAAAGCTATGCCAAGAATTTTCTCTGATCATTCCCCTCTTTTTGTTTTTGCTTTTGATAGTCCAAGGCCAAGTAGGGCTCCTTTTAGAATTCAGAAAATGTGGATTTCTCACCCATCTTTTTTGGATTTTGTAAAGGATAATTGGAGTGCCAGGATGGATGGTGCGCCTCCTTTTGTTTTCACGTCTAAGTTGAAGAGACTGAAGGATGCTTTGAAGATTTGGAATAGGACGGTGTTTGGAGATGTTCGGTTTCGCTTGAAACAAGCGGAATTGAATCTTGATAAGGAGAATGATATTCTGGATCAAAATGTTAGTTGTGAGCTGCAATTTTTGAAGGTTGCTGATGCTAGGAAAGTTGTTGATGAGGTGCGGACTGAACTGGAAGTTATGCTTAAGCAAAAATCGAGAACTAGTTGGTTGGAGATGGTGATCAAAATACTCGGTTTTTCCACAACTCCATTCGTATGAGGAGAGCCAAAACACAATCTCTGAATTGAAGATTTCTACTAACTCTACTTTGTTTTTGCAGGATGAAATAAAAGATTACATTGTTGATCACTACCGTGCAAAATTCAATGGTGGAGCTGTGCACATTGATCCAAAGTTGTTTGATTATGACATGAAAGCATCTCAGCTGCTGAAAGTGCTTTTATGGATGCTATTCCGTCTTTGGATGAAGTTAAGGAAGCTGTTTTTGATCTGGGCGCTGATTCTGCTCCTGGCCCTGATGGTTTTACAGGTTCTTTCTTTAGAGTCTGTTGGAACATTATTTCTAGAGATCTTTTTAATGCTATTGCAAACTGTTGGGCGATGCGGAAAATCCTAACGGCATTAACTCTAGTTTTATTGTTCTAATCCCAAAAATAATAAATCTGATGCTATTAAGGATTATAGGCCAATTGGTTTAAGCAACTTCTTCTTCAAATCATTACAAAGATTATGGCTACCAGACTTGGTACAGTGCTGAATAAATTGATTTCTGAGGACAAGTGGCGTTTATGAAGGGAAGAAACATTCATGAAAACATAGCTTTGGCGTCGGAACTGATCAATGAGATTAGTGTGGAAAGGAAGCATGGTAATGTTGGCCTCAAACTGGATATAGCCCAAGCTTTTGACACGGTTAGTTGGGAATTTGTTGTTGAAGTTTTTCGTCAATATGGTTTTTCTGATGCATGGTGTTCGTGGCTGCTTAATATTCTTAACTCTGCTCGGATTTCTATTATGATTAATGGTAGTCCTGAAGGTTTTTTCAGTATCACTAGAGGCTGCGTCAAGGTGATCCTCTTTCACCTTTGATTTTTGTTCTTATTGAAGATGTTTGAGCCGCAATCTCTAAGTTGTTTGCAGCAAGAAGTATGCACCATATGGTGAGCAAGAAAGGTGTGGCGCCAACTCACTTACTCTTTGCGGATGATATTCTTATTTTCTGTAAAGGTAATCTTCACAGTTTGCAGCATTTGAAGGAGATGCTTGGTATGTATCAACTTGCTTCTGGTCAATACGTTAGTTATGCCAAAAGCAAATTCTATTATGGTGGTGACAGACTTTCTCGTGTCGTTGCTATTGCAAAATTTATGGGCATGGAAAGGGCGTTATTCCCAGATAAATATTTGGGAATCCAATTAAAACCTGGTATTGTGCGTCATATTCATGTTCGACAAGTAATGGAGAAGATTATGGATAAACTGGCAGGTTCGAAGGGTAAGCTCTTGTCCTTTCAGGCTCGGCTAGTTTTAATTAAATCAGTGATTTCTAGTTATTTGCTTCATTCCATGGCTGTGTATAAATGGCCATGCACGGCTATCAAGTCAGTTGAAAGAGCCATTCGAAATTTCTTGTGGTCTGGTGATGCTGAGAAGCGTAAATACTTTACGGTTCTTTATGATGATCTTTGCCGTTCTAGGCGTGAAGGTGGGCTTGGTATTAAGAAATTGATTGATGTTAATAGGGCCATGCTTATGAAGTTGTGGGTTTCGATTCGTGACTCTGATAAGACTTGGGCAAGATTCTTGAAGGAAAAGTATTTCAAGATTAATGGCAACTTGATTGATTATAAGTTGGGTTCTTCGGTTTTTCCAGGAATCAGATTGGTGCATAATTTTGTGCAAAGGCATACACGCTCAATTATAGGTAATGGTGCTAATACTTCCTTATTTTTTGATAATTGGTGTGATGATTTTTCAATTGCGCAAAGACTTGGCATCACTAACAAAGGTCCTAATGATTTTAAGGCCAAAGTTAGTGATATTATTGTTGATGGCTCTTGGGTTATTCCTCCAAAGACTAAGGAATTGATGATAAGATGCAATATTGATGTTGATAATTTGCCTCTTATTGGTGGTGGAGATGATTACAAAATTTGGGACTTGGACAGCAAGGGCGTGTTTTCTGTTAAGTCGGCTAAGGCTGCCATCAGGGGGCCTGCAGAAATTTCGCCAGCTGCAGCTTTATTCTCGAGAAGTGTTGTACATCCTACTTTAAGTGTTCAGTACTGGAAGTTATTTCATAAGCAATGTTGTGCTACTGATGATAATATTATGAAAAAGACAGGTAGGGAGATGCCTTCTATGTGTCACTTGTGCAGGGAGGATTGCGAAGATGTCAGCCATATTACTTGGTATTGCAAAATTGCTAAGAAGATTTGGAATTGGGCAGCTGATATTTTTAATCTACAACCGAAAGAAGATCTTGTGGCCTCTTACAAGGTTGCAAAAGGGCGGAGTAGGATGATAAAGGATCTATGGCTTGTTTCAAATCTTGCAATAGTTACGGAATTATGGAAGTTGCGCAACAAGGCTTATTATGAGAACATGCGGGTTCGATGGCTTGAATTTAAAGGAAGGGTTCATCAGGTAATTCGTGATAACTCAATTAGAATGAAGGGCCACATGTATAATGCCTTATATGATTTGCGAATTTTGAATTTCTTTAGAGTGAAGCATAGGTCTTGCAAACACTTAGTTCCAACTGAAGCTACTTGGACGCCACCTAATCCAGGCGAGCTTATGATCTGTTGTGATGGTGCATCACTTGGCAACCCGGGCCAAGCTGGTTCTGGTATTGTTTTTCGTGATTCTAATTCGGCAGTTTTGGGAGTTTTGTGCGTTGGGCTGGGCTGGCAGACCAACTTCTATGCGGAAGTTTGTGCGATTATCTACGGTGCAGTTTTTGCTCAAAGATGGAATGCCAAAAATCTATGCGTCAGATCGGATTCGATGAGTTGCATTTTTGCTCTTCAAAAAGGAGAGTTTCTGTGGCAGTTAATGCAGAAGTGGAGAATGGCGAAGAGTTTTTACAACAATATTAGTTATGTTCATATCTACAGAGAGGCTAAATTTTCAGCTGATGAATCGGCCAAACAAGCTTGTTTGTTGGCTGAGGATAATTATGAGTTTTATGAGGGTATGCCAGGCTTTATTCATTTTGTTGAATGGCCTGGAGAGGTTTACTTTCGTTTTAAATAGATTTTATTAGCGTGCAGCCTTTTGACTTGGCGCTAATTTAGCCTTATCCCTGTACAGTTTCGCTTTTTTATTCTATTTTTGTTGACTGAGTAAAAAAAACAAAGCAAGGAAAAAAAATGAGTTAAACTTATTTACATCTACAGAAAATGAAATTGCCTAAGATGAACATTAAATACAGACAAAAAGAACCAACGGAAATGCAAAATTCTATGCACCTAAGAAAATCCAAATGGTACTAAAAAATGTGGGAAACTAGGAGACGATGACAAAATTTATGGGAACACTAACAATAAAGGAACAAAGATTCAGAACCTGATACTACTGACAAAGACAAAAGTGGAAGACAACTAGGTACTAACTAAATATGGAATATATACTACAAAGTATAGATGACTTATGGTCTAAAAGTGAATCTAAACATTTAATTCTCAAGATGCGTATATTTACAATGAACTAAATGCTGGTATTGAGTTACTGTTATCAGTGGGACAAAAGACTAATTACATTCTATGTACAGAAAAATGAGATGACTAGGCTATAGAGTGTACTGGACTAATATAAAGTTAAGCTAAAGGCAGCGAAAGCAAATAACAGAAATGAGAAGAGCTAAGATATTATTCACATAAATTATGATCTACAACTAACTAAACTATGCAGTCAGCACTACAACTAAAATACAAACAAAGAGATGAATAGATAAATTAACAAAGAAATACTAAGAGGAAGGTAATACTAACCAAAAATCAAGACAAATAGTATGAAACATGCAGTAACAACATAAACGGTTTATGTTATAATACAAAGATGAAAAAGATGCAGGACCTAAAAGGTTAGAGACTAACAGCTACATGACAAAAACAACTACTAACTGATGTTATTATATATGCAACTACAGATAATGATATAAGTGGAAAATGGAGAGAATAAGAATGTCTAACTATATAATGGAATGACTAAAATCTATGAACAAATTTTAAACTAAATACCTATCCAAAAGCTACAGGACAGAAACTAAACTAAAATGCAAAAATGCTACAAGACGTAAACAACTAAAACTAATTCAGGATCTAATGTGCTATGTACATTCAAGACAAAAAAAGAAGAAATAGAGAAATATTTAAAAGCTACATATGCAAATACTAACAAAATGAATGGAACTGAAACAAAAATAACTAAGCAAATTCAAGAAGGATACGCGCTATTTACAGGTCCTAACTACAAAATAATAAAACTGACCCTAAAAATCGAACTACACCGTTTGCCAAGTCCCCAACGGCGCCAAAAACTTGGTAGGACTAGAAGAAACCTACGATTATATACCGTAAGCGCACGATATATAGAATATAGATAAAGGCAAATACGGGTCGATCCTACGGGGAGTTGGATTGGTGAAACTAAACTTTTAAGGTTCTACTATTACTGATTTACATACGAAAAGGGTTTGTCGATACGACAAGGATATGGACGATTATACAAAATAAATAAGATTACAGAGCAATAAAAGGTAAACTAGGGCTTCGAATCCACCTCTTAAACTAGGGATCAATTCCTAATGCTTGTGATCGGTTGCACCTCTTATTAGGATCGGTTCCCCAATGTCTGGAATTGGTCATACCAATTACAACATATCGATCATACCATCTCAGATGATTACTTAAGATCGGTTTCACTAATAAAAGTCATACCAATTGTTAGAGAATAGCTCGGTCAACCTCGCATGTGTTGCTATCTCAAGCATGTTTGTCAATTTTAGTGATCAAAATTATAAGTCTTGATTTCTATCCTACATAGATAAGTCTCAGACTAGGATAAAAAAGTGTAGTTGAGCTCAAGGACTTCATGACGATTCATCATACAACAACGAAGATCTATACAAGGAACCGTGGAACTTCATCAACAAAAAGGCATGTGGAGACTTGAACTTATCTATCACTCAAAAGTCTATCTCTTCTATCTCCTACTTCTTATGAGACAAAAGTCGTATGCTATATAGACTAGATCATACACATTTGACATTTCGAGCTGAGCATTCATTGCTTATCTTTTATCTCGAAATCGTGTGTTGGTAAAGCGTTTCACTTTGATCAAGTTTATCTTCACCTAGTGACGAAAGTCATGAAAAGTTTCAATCACTTTGAGAATTGCTCTGACGTGAATCAGTCTGTGAATAACGGTTACATGGCGTCCTCTGAGAATGTCTCAATAATTGAAATGAGAGTTTAGATTACATAACCATGTATTCCTTGAACCGAAGTTTTCGAACTTTGTTGATCAAGAGAAATCGGGAGGATTGTGGAATTGGTTTGCCAAGTCCGCGAACTGTCGGAAGTTCTCGACCAAGAATTTCTCCTGGATTTTCCAAAACTCGTTTGTGTGCTAAGTCCGCGAACTCAGTCCGCGAACTGGCGGAAGTTCTCTTTCCGAGAATTTCTGCTGAGTTTGGAAAACTCAACCGATTAACTTAAGTCCGCGAACTTGTTTGTGAACTTAAGAGGTTATGATCTAAAGATGTGCTATGAACATGAAACATTAAATTACAAAGGAATGCTTTATGCAAACCGTGGCTATAATGTTCATGAGCCGATTCAATCGAATCGAATCATCTTTGTTTCAACTGTGTCTTGTGTAGTTACATAAGATCTCATAGCAATTGAACAACTCTTTAACTAGTTCATTTGAGTCAATTGAACTAGTTATGGTGAAGAAGAACAAGGTTAATATGAAATGCTCATATGGTTGACCTTTTTGGTTACTATGTTGAACCAACATACACGTACACGTTTGGGCATGGTTTTCACGAACCCAGTAAACGTATACCCAAGTGTGTGTGACAAGCTAAGTTTTCGATCTAACGGTTGAGAAATATTTGCTTGAATCTAAATCAGGTTTTCATCTAACGGTGAATAAGGATTGCTTTGTAACTAAGGAAAAACCCTGATTTGAAGGCTATATAAAGGAGACATCTAGCATTGTGCAAAACTAATCCCCACACGTTTGTGTGCTACTAGTGCGCCCGCTAGAGTCAATCTCCATTAACCTTTGATTTTCTTCTCTAAAATCAGGTTAACGACTTAAAGATTTCATTGGGATTGTGAAGCCAGACCGATACTACTTTATTGTAGTTGTGTGATCTGATCTTGCATCTTCTATCGTACGAGTACAATCGATTGATTGGCTTGAGATCGTGAGAGTTCTCCGATAGGCAAGATAAAGAAATCACAAACATCTTCGTCTCACTGTTTGTGATTCCTCGACAATCCGCTTGTGTAGTCATGAAGGATTGTAGAGAGGTGATTGATTAATCTAGGCTGTTCTTCGGGAATATAAGACCGGATTATCAATTTGTTCCTGTTCACCTTGATTTTATATCAAAAGACGAAACAAAACCTACGGTTTATCTGTGGGAGACAGATTTATCCTTCTATAGACTTTTCTGTGTGAGACAAATCTGTTTATTATCAAGTCTGTGATTTTGGGTTGCAACAACTCTTGGTTGTGGGTGAGATCAGCTAAGGGAATCAAGTGCGCAGTATCATGCTGGGATCAGAGGCGTAGGAGTACAACTGTACCTTGGATCGGTGGGAGACTGATTGAGGTTCAACTATAGTCCAGTCTGAAGTTAACTTGCAGTAGGTTAGTGTCTGTAGCGGCTTAATACAATGTGTATTCAATCTGGACTAGGTCCCGGGATTTTCTGCATTTGCGGTTTCCTCGTTAACAAAATTTCTGGTGTCTGTGTTATTTCTTTTCCGCATTATATTTTATATAATTGAAATAATACAGGTTGTGCGTTTGTGATCATAAATTGAAAATCCAACCTTTGGTTGTTGATTGATATTGATTGATCCTTGGACATTGGTCTTTGGTACCGTCCAAGTATTCCTTGTATTTGATAAAGAATCGCTATTGTTTTTAGCTTGAGTAAAAATCAAATCAAGAGAGAGATATTAACTCCTTGAGATACTTTTATCTAGATTGAGTCTGACTGTCTAGTTGATTCTCTAGCAAAGTATTTCGTAGTTAGTCCATACATATTGCTAAGCGAAATATTGGGTGGTGTTGTTAGACCCCCGTTTTTTCAATTGGTATCAGAGCAGGCAAACACGTTTAAGACCTAACAAGTCCGTGTTTGAAGCGATCTGACTCTATGGACAGAAGTGATATCTCAATAAATACACCACAAGATCCAGGGATTGAAGAATTTTCTTCCATGTCTGATTTTATCTTTTCAGTAGAATAATTCTTGTCTAAACCTTCACCAGGTTTAAAATCCCCTGAAATGTTTTCTGAGATTGAAATGAAACTTGAAATCCTAACTTATGATGTTGACCTTTTTGTTCTGAAGGAACATGAGTCTCTTGATAGGCTAAATCAAGTTATGGTAAATAGTAAATTCAATGCTCCTCCTTGGTGTAATCCAATTAGTTTTGATAAACTAAAAGAACTACAAGAGGAGTTTAAATCTCAGACATCTGAGTATATCATCTTAAAGCGTGAATTGGATGATTGCTCTATTCCTAATTTTTTTCACCAAGATAATTCTATTATCAATCCGTATGAAGGAATGAGGGTGTTTCGTTCTCTCAAAAAATTTGCTTTATGCAACATAAAAAATCTTCGACATAAAAGATGGAAAAAGAGAAATCAGAAAAATTTCTTGACCCTGATTATACTCTTTGATTACCTTGAAAGAACTTTACTATGGAGTTATCTAGTTCTTGCAAGTGGTAAGAGTTGTTGGAAGGAAGACCTCTCATGGTGTTATGAGGGACAACCAAACACGCCCTTGGAACCACACAAGCCGCTCGCACGTGCTGCTGTTGGAACCATCTCACAAACGAGTCTAGTGCGCGAACATGGCAAGTGTTTTGTTTAAACACATAAAAAGTGAAAAATCTTCCCCTCGGTCACTTCACCTTCTTCCCTTGCTTCTTCAGTTCGAAAACGAGAGAAGTATCTCAACAGTTCGTGTTCAACTCTTCCACCCTCATTCTCACATTTTTGAACCAAACAAAAAAATCCGTGAGTACCCATGTCTTCACAAGAAGTTTGTGCACCTTGGGTTGAATCTCGTTTTTTGTTTCGATTTTGTGTACGAGATTCACCATTTACCTCTTTTTGATTTTTCTTCTTCTTCCAATCATGAGTTATAGAAGAACTAGACAAGTTGGTAGCTCTAGTCATCAACCCAGGGATGAATCGTTCCTTGACCTAGAATTAGGTGTTAGATTCTTTAACCATGCAACACGTGAACTGTATGTTGAACTCATGATCAAAACACCCATTCGCGAACGTTTTCTTGATCCAACTATTGGTGATATTCCCTACTTTAACAATTTTTTTAGTAATCATCATTGGGGAATAATCCACGAACCCTCGGGTAATGTTCATAGTGAATTGGTTGCTCAATTTTATAAAAATATCCATGATGTGAACCGTGTATACGGCTCTTTCAAAACCATGGTGGGAGGAACTGTAATTGATATTAACAGAGAAATTGTCTCAAGACTTGTTCAAGTACCCATTGGTGGCACTCATTTTCCTCCAACTGATAGACGAACTTTAGAAGACCTTTCTGTATTACTGTTTAATCAGAATCTCGTTCGAAATGATGGTAAGGTCTGTGTACAAGGAGCAGGTATTCATCTCAAGGTTGCTGCTAAGCTAATTGTGGCAAATATGTTTCCAAGCACCTGTGACAACAACCGCTGGATGAAGGATGTTACTGAGTTTATCTATCTAATTGTTGAAGGGAGGCAGATCGATTTCTGTGGAGTGATTGTCAACTCTATGATCAATGTTAAACAAAGAAGTAATAGAAGACCTGGACTTCTGATGTAGTTTTGAAAGTGGTAATAAAGTTCGTTCAACTCGGACTTGATAAGATTGGGTTCTAGACTTAAAATAAAAATAGAAAATATATATACAAAAGGTTTGTCACAATGTCGAGAGAGAGTGAGACTCAGGATTCCACCAAATTCAATTCATGTGATTCAAATAATAATTCCAATCAATTATAGATCAAATATTAAAAATATGGACTCTTATTCTTTGCCAAAAAGTAGATTTTTGAAAATCAATGATTGTAAATCAAAAGCATGATGTATCAAAAATACATAGACCAAGCATACACCATCAAACGAAATCACACCCATTCAATAAAAATCATAAATCGATTAAAAATCAATGCAAATAGTCATAAAAGAATTATTAGAATTACCACATGCGTGAAATAGGGCTTCCTCCGTCATCCCAGTGTTTGGGTTTAGCTCCTCATATTAATCAATTGCTCAAAATACATGTTTATAGCCCAAAAGTTGATTAAAAGATGAAATAGTGCTAAAGCAGTGAGTTTAAGACTGCCAGAAAGAGAGAACGATAAATTAAAAGTGATGCTACGTTGTTGTTTTAAGACCGTCAGCCGTTGGTCGTAGTCACTGTTGAAGAACGACTGTCAGTGAGGGTCTGTTCTTCGTGTTCTTCAGCAGCAGCAGAAAAATATTTTGATCAAACTCTGATTTCTTCTTCTATGGCTCTCCTAAGGTTCCCAAACTTTCGACACCTCTTCTATATGACCCAACCAATCTATTTATATCAAAAAGACCAATTAAATCTCTCCAGAATCTTCCAAAATCTCTTCCTTTCTCTTCACGGCAAAGTTGCGGCAATTTTCGTTTTTTAGAGTTTCTACGCGTTTCTGAGCTTTCCTTTTGATTCTAAACTCTTCCTTAGAATCAAAATTTAAAAGGTGAAGGTGACGTCCCCCTAGTAATTAGGTTACCCCTTATCCAGGGTGCTGCGGTCCGCATAACACTTGTCCCTTGGGTGCCTTTAGTAATTTTTCTGGGATGTTTTCAACAACAGTAAAAGGTAAGGAATGTTTTATGCAAACCGTGGCTATAATGTTCATGAACCGATTCAATCGAATCGAATCATCTTTGTTTTAGTTGTGTCTTGTGTAGTTACATAAGATCTCATAGCAATTGAACAACTCTTTAACTAGTTAATTTGAGTCAATTGAACTAGTTATGGTGAAGAAGAACAAGGTTAATGTGAAATGCTCATATGGTTGACCTTTTTGGTTACTATGTTGAACTAACATACATGTACACGTTTGGGCATGGTTTTCACGAACCCAGTAAACGTCTACCCAAGTATGTGTGACAAGATAAGTTTTCGATCTAACGGTTGAGAAATATTAGCTTGAATCTAAATCAGGTTTTCATCTAACGGTGAATAAGGATTACTTTGTAACTAAGGAAAAACCCTGATTTGAAGGCTATATAAAGGAGACATCTAGCATTGTGCAAAACTAATCCCCACACGTCTGTGTGCTACTAGTGCGCCCGCTAGAGTCGATCTCCATTAACCTTTGATTTTCTTCTCTAAAATCAGGTTAAGGACTTAAAGACTTCATTGGGATTGTGAAGCCAGACCGATACTACTTTATCGTAGTTGTGTGATCTGATCTTGCATCTTCTATCGTACGAGTACAATCGATTGATTGGCTTGAGATCGTGAGAGTTCTCCGATAGGCAAGATAAAAAAATCACAAACATCTTCGTCTCACTGTTTGTGATTCCTCGACAATCCGCTTGTGTAGTCAGGAAGGATTGTAGAGAGGTGATTGATTAATCTAGGCTGTTCTTCGGGAATATAAGACCGAATTATCAATTTGTTCCTGTTCACCTTGTTTTTATATCAAAAGACGGAACCAAACCTAGGGTTTATCTGTGGGAGACAGATTTATCCTTTTATAGACTTTTCCGTGTGAGACGGATCTGTTTATTATCAAGTTTGTGATTTTGGGTTGCAGCAACTCTTAGTTGTGGGTGAGATCAGCTAAGGGAATCAAGTGCGCAGTATCCTACTGGGATCAGAGGCATAGGAGTACAACTGTACCTTGGATCGGTGGGAGACTGATTGGGGTTCAACTATAGTCTAGTCTGAAGTTAGTTTGCAGTAGGCTATTGTCTGTAGCAGCTTAATACAGTGTGTATTCAATCTGGACTAGGTCCCGGGGTTTTTCTGCATTTGCGGTTTCCTCGTTAACAAAATTTCTGGTGTCTGTGTTATTTCTTTTCCGCATTATATTTTATATAATTGAAATAATACAGGTTGTGTGTTCGTGATCATCAATTGGAAATCCAACCTTTGGTTGTTGATTGATATTGATTGATCCTTGGACATTGGTCTTTGGTACCGTCCAAGTATTCCTTGTATTTGATAAAGACTCGCTATTGTTTTTAGCTTGAGTAAAAATCAAATCAAGAGAGTGATATTAAATCCTTGAGATACTTTTATCCAGAATGAGTCTGACTGTCTAGTTAATTCTCTAGCAAAGTATTTCGGAGTTAGTCCATACATATTGCTAAGCAAAATATTGGGTGGTGTATTTAGACCCCCGTTTTTTCAACAATACAAAAGTCAGGTATTGTGAATAGTTTTACCAAGATAAATAAACAAGTTATGAGCGGTTAAACTAAACACAAATATTGGTAATCCAAAGATTTGCAATGAATAACAATACCAATAATCCTAGTGATTTCCCTTTCGATTCATAAAACAAGTTTATGAATTGTACTTCCTTTAAACAAATGTAAAACATTGTTACCTAGGACGAAATCTTCACCCATACCCATACATAATCACAACAACATTCATACGATTATGTCGATGTCTTATATACGAAGCTCAAAAGATATACGTTATACTTCATATTGTAATTCCTTAATACTATTGTTTATGGGTGAAAACTGTTTCTACTGGTTTTGGTAAATTTGGTTGTGTAGATGAGAAACGAATCTAAACCCTAAACAAATGCACTGCACGAGAGTGCTTTTGATTCGAGAGATCAATCTATACAATTCTGGCCTAAACCAAGAAATGGTCGTTCCAGACTTGCTTCAGTCACAAAGTGAAGGAGATGGGGTTGATCTCAGGGAGGAAAGCGAAGAAGGTGTTGAGATTATGAAGGTGTTGGATGTTTATGACTTGTATCAGAATGATGAACTGTCTTGCACAATGAAAGCTATCAGTTCTGGGTGTTTTCTGGATACTGTGACAACACTTGATTTCTCTGTGTTGTTTGGAAATAGGTGAAGGACCTATTTATACAATTCATGGAGCGCAACCCTCATCTCTCGTAGGAAGTGGAGGAGGTGAAGTGATGGAGTAGTGGGTCGTGTATGGGTAGTGATTGTCACACGATCACACCTTTGCCCACTTCCCTCATCACTGTTAACCGTCCACCTTTTCCTGACACGTTCTCGTAATGGCGCGTTGCACGCTGCACGCTGTAAACCGCCAGACCAATACCCCAGTAAGTATCCCCCAGTTTGTGACATGCTTGATGTCTCGAATGAGTGGATCGTGAGACCCACTGCAGGAAATAACATACGGTCCTGAGTTAAATAACTAAGTTATTTAAGAAATTTATATTCATAAAATATCGTGTATGCTCGATGCATGTAATGCATCGAAAATAATCAATATGTATGAAGCATTGTTGTTTTAAAGCTTAACCGAATAATTCGCGGATTAAGCGTCTTAAAATAGCATCACGTCCAAACATCTTCGAGTGATCCTTTAGAGGTCACATGGGCGAGCCATCCCCTGGTCGATCACTCCCTGTGGAAGAGTGGCAGACGGTGATCATCGAGGTGCTTCATTAGTCGCCTAACTTTTAACCTAGGTTGTCCGACCAATTTTGCAAAGTTCGACGGACGAGATGGTTTACGGCATATATTTGCGACAGTTGATGGAATTTTAGGGTTTTTAAGAGGTGCGCAAGCATACCTCTTTGGCTTGATCGAACTCAAGCATGGGCGTTAATTTTGGTGGGAGCGACCGGGCATGCGTGTAGACGGCCTGCCGGCGAGCATGTCTATGCCTCTCGGTTTCACAATAATTCGATATAGGATTCTCAATTTGACCGGAAAAGATGAGTGGTCGTGATCGATTTGCGACAGAAATCCATTGTCGCAAAGGATTGAAGGCCGCGTGGCATGCCACCTTCGGGCGTGCGTTTCGAGGCGCTTGGCCATAATTCGCCTAGGTCAGTCGGTCACACGCACAGGTGTGCCCGCGATGATCACGTCAACATCCTTGGGACCTCTTGAGTTTATATCTACACCCTCCGTTTAGGCTGGCGAAGATGGATGGACGCGACAGATATGCATTGCCGCAAACCCTAATTAGTTTTTTAAATAGTCACGCACGCGTAACTTTGGCCAAACTGTTTGGCGATCTATGCTTCTCCTTTGGAGAGACCGATCATGTGGGGCCCACGTTAGGCTGACGGTGAACATGTGTGCACCTTCCTGATGGTCCTAGGCGCGATATAAGCCATCCAAATGTTGGCTAAGTTGGATGGTTGTGATCGTTTTAAGACGCTAGTGGAATTTCCGCGACCCTTTAAAGCATCACGCCAGCCATGTTTCGAGCAAACGTTCATTGCTTCATGGCTTTGTCATGATAAAACCGATCGCGTAGGTGAGGAGTGGGTCCTCTAACGTGTGCGTTAGCGCTTCCCTGATCATTCGTGGGATGATCTAAACCGTCCAACCAGACTGGCGAAGTTGGACGGTTGTGACATTTTTAAGACTGACCTGATCAGTCTCGCTCGTTCGAGCCTTTCCCAAAAAAACATGGCCACCCTATTTTAGGGCTGACGTTCGGCGGGCGTTGGGAGTATAGCGTGGTGTTCGACCGGCTAGGGCATAAGCGGGCCCGCCGGTGGTCATCGCAGTGATCGCCTGCTCCTTTTAGGGTTCGTCTAGGATGGTTAAATCATGCGGTCAACTTGCGTGGCCGTGATCGTTTCTGAGACTGATACAGACAGTCCAGATTTCCCTTTGGAAATTAAATATGCTCGATCGGGCTAATATAAGCACGCCGATACGAGATTCTCTTCGTTAGAGAATGGTGTAGCAAGTACGGGTATTTCGTTCATACCTCACTATTGACACTTGGATATTCATGTTACTCTGGAGAGAGTAACACTCAGTCATCATGTCGCACCAATA
Source organism: Papaver somniferum (assembly GCF_003573695.1). Lineage (NCBI taxonomy): Eukaryota > Viridiplantae > Streptophyta > Magnoliopsida > Ranunculales > Papaveraceae > Papaver > Papaver somniferum. The sequence continues at coordinate 98,174,674 of NC_039358.1, forward strand.
ATGAGAGTTCTGCTGAGAACAACACAGGAAATACTAGGCAAATCATGCATTAATTAAAAATGCTATAAATTCACCGAATATTTGGGATTGTTGCTACATGCACCATTCTGGGTGAATTTTGTATATTTATTGAATTGCTTCAAATAAATAAAGCGAGAGGTTTTCTGCGCTCATCGCTTATCAAATGGCTTTATCCTTTGCAGGATGTCAGCACACGGCTTTATCCTTTGCAGGATGTCAGCACATTAAATTTGGTTTTACAATTTTAGCCCTGAACTAAAATCCACCATCAACATTAAGTCCCCTGCCTAGCACATAATGGTTGCATTATTGTGGGTAGGCATGAGATGGTGACAAATAAAGATAAAACTTATGAGACAAAGTTAGATGTTACCAGGAGAGATGGGTCGTCCTGTCCTTGGAGCATGTCACGTTCAAGAGGCGTCCAGGTGAGCGTTCCCCTAGCATGATATCGGTTTTCCCCAGGTAGATTAGGCATATGGTTGGTTGGATTCTCAAACTATTCATGACGAGGTTGTAATCCTCGACTCAAAGAGAACGTTGATGTAGCTTCCGGAGCGAACGTCGAGGCGGCTCCTGGAGAGAGCGTTGAAGCAGCTTCTGGATCGAACGTCGAGGCGGCTCCTGGAGAGAGCGTTGAAGCATCTTCTGGATCGAATGTCGAGGCGGCTCCTGGAGAGAGTGTTGAAGCAGCTTCTGGAGTGAACGTCTAAGCGGGTCCCGAAGAGAGCGTTAAAGCAGCTTCTTATGGCGAGAGAGCTGAAACGCCTTCTTATGGAGAGAGTTGGAGCGCCTTCTTCTTCTAGTGAGAGTTGAAGCGCCTTATTCTGGAGAGAGAGCTGAAACGCCTTCTTCTAGAGAGAGTGTTGAAGCGCCTTCCTGAGAGAGCGTTGAAGCGGCTTCTGCTGGAGGGAGCGCTGAAGCAGCTTCTTCTGGAGAGAGTGTTGAAGCGGCTTCTTCTTCAGTTTGAATTCACCTTGCGAATTACATGCTTCTTGATTGACCATCTCTCTTGTGTTGAAGAAGTCCTTGACTGACGGCGCAGGAATTTCATGCTGAGCCTCAGCCCCCAAGCGTGATTTATATGGTTCTATCTTGTATGGTCGGTGGGTTAACCATAATAAATATATCGCCATCTCGCCTCCGTGACTCTATTACTTCTCCATGGGAAAATAAAATATGTAGAAGTTCGGATTACCTCTGTCCGTAGTGGTTGTTGCTATGGTGAAGCTCGGGATTGGCAGTATTCATATAGTGGTAGAGCTTGTCTCATTATCAGAGGGAAAAGCTAATGATGGAACCGATAGCTTCCTTGATGTTGCCTCATGGAATGAAAAATAGGGGGACGGTCCCCTGCCCACGAGTATCTACCGAGTCTTCGACTTGATAGACGTTGTCACGCTGGGTTCATGAGGTCGTCTTTACGTCTGCATTGCGCTTCATAGACGTCCAGGAATATCACTGGTCTTTGACAATACGTCTGCTCTCTTGAGTATATCCTCGTCTTTGGACATCTTGGAATCATAATGATAGCGTGCTTGCATCTCTATAAATTAACCATCTTTGAGATGGGCAGTGCTAAGCATTCCCCAGTCACACTCCTTTTCCATTATCATCTTTGGATCGTGTCTTTGAGGAGTAGGGAAGTTTCTCTTAAGTCCAATGTGCAATCTCCTTTGGTAACGCAACTACTTCTTCTACAGGAGACGAAATTCTGAAAGCGTCTCTCATTGATGTTTCTGATACAGATATGGAATATCTTGGACGTTGTTTCATTATTGTGGCAGTCGTTCATGTGGTACTGGAGTTGGAGTTGGCGATTTTGGACGCGCAGGATGTTGTATCTCGGTGGTTTTCCTCTTGCTGCTTCAGCGAAACTGCTTACAGAAGGCTGAAGGTTGTATTGACTGTTGGTGAGATGTATGCTTCCACGAACATCATGAGGCTCTTCATTACTGGCAGGATTGTTCTTTCTAGCAGGGCAGGTGCTGTCGCAACTGAGCGTTTAGCAGCTTCACGGAGTTCTGAGGATGTCTGAAAGCGCAGGTACCATCCTATTGATGCACAATTACACCATTTGTTGTTCAGTCACATTTGGATCGTGACCCTCCAGTGCCTGAATTCGGCACCTCTTGACATAATCATTTGGATGTTCGTTGTTTCGCAATGCATTCCTCTTAAGTCTGACAGATTGATTCGCCCAAGCTGCGGGTTCTTTATCGACATGATGATGCGAACATCGCTATCTTCTTGAGGATGCTCCCTTAAGGTGTCGGCTCCAATAGATCTGAAGATGTCCCGGGCTCGCTCTCGTCTGGGCTGACATAATAGGTGAACCCTTTATGATGATTTGGAGATGACAATATTCGTTGAATCTTCCGAAACGCTTCATGTTGTTGTAGTGCGGTCCAGACGAAACTTTCTCCTTTCTTCAGCAAGGGGGTGAATGAAGCAACAAGCTGGGATAAACCAGGTATAAAACTGTAGTTCACCTTGCCCATGAAGCTTTGGAGTTCCTTCACAGTTCGTGGAGGCAACATCTGAGGATAGCTTGGGTCTTGGATGGGTCCACTTTGATTCCCTCAGCAGTCACCTTTCGTACACTTGTCGTAAGACTCCTTTGTGGGTCGGCCGAGCTTTTTATTTGACTACTATATCATCCACGTAGTCTTCAAACTTGCTTATGCATCATGTCGTGGAAGATTGTCGTCATAGCGCGTTGATACGTTGCACCGACATTAACCAAATGGCATTACAGTATAATAAAAATTTCCGAGAGGAGTTCGAAAAGTTGTCTTACTCGCGTCATGCTCATACATCCTATCTGAGTATAGCCGCTATATCCATCCATGAAGGAGAACGCGTCGTGTCCGCTGGTGGCATCCACTAACATGTCGATGTTAGGTAGAGGAAAATCATCTTTGGGGCAGCATCTGTTCAAGTCTCTGAAATCCACGCAACACCTGATCTGTTTATTTTTCTTTTTTACCGGAACCACATTAGCCAACCAAGTTGGATGATGAATGGGTTTGATGAAGCCAGCAGCTAGCAACTTCTGAATCTCAGTCTCGATTTGCTCTTCTTCCTCGTGTCTGAACTGCCTCGGAGACTGTTTAACCGGCTTGGATCCTGGTATGACATGTAGATGATAGGTGACCAATTTTTCATCTAAACCGGGCATTTCTTCATACGTCCAAGCGAATATGTCCTGGTACTCTTTGAGAAGTTCCACGAGCTTCGTGCGTCCATCCGTACACAAGGTTGAGTTGATGGAGATAAGCCTAGGAGATTCCTCATTCCCGATGTTAACGATTTCGAGCTCATCAGTTGTGGAGTTGGTGCCATCTTGCAGCTGTCGTGGATCATCTAGCACTTTTTTTTGTGGCTCTTCGTTGTTGTAGCATTCCGTTGGGCGGAGAGACTGGGTAACAGTCTCCCCTGCTAATTTCCAATAGCGGCGTCGGTACACGGTTTTCCCTTTCTGATCACGGCTCGCCACAAAAGTTCGCTCCCTCTTAGTGTGAGCGTGGGTCGTGGCTTCACATGATGAAGAAGAATTGGTACGTCTTGTCAGCAAAGATGCATCGTGGGACTTAGCCTTCAATAATGCAAGTCGGTCCTCTTCTTGGATTGACGCCCACGTGGGGAGTGGGGTGCAATGAACTTTGTATGATTCTTTCGGCAGAGCTTCTCTTGGTTCAAAAAATTTCGCTCCACATATTGGTGCGTAAGGAGACAATGATGCAGGAATACGAACGACTTCTGTATTCAGCATAGTCTTCAGGCATTGATGATACGTCGAGGGGACGATCCTATTGTCATGAATCCATGGTCTCCCAAGTATCATATCGTAGTTCGGATCCTTTTCTATGACTTCGAATTTCACCTTTGATTGGTCGGGCCCTACAGATAAATTCGGATTGACATACCCATACGTGTTGGTTTGGTTTCCTTCAAAGTCTGTCATCATGGTAGGATGTCGCACGATCTTTCTTGGGAGAACCTTGGTCGTCCTGAGTGTCTTGAGAGTAATCACATTCGAAGATGCTCCCGTGTCGATGAGATCCCTTTTTAAATCTGAATCCTTTATGCGTGCAGTAACGTATAGGGCATGGTTGTGACCTTCTTCTGCCATCATGTCTTTTTCTGTAAATGTGATATTATTCACAGACATCTCTGGTGTTTTCGAGGCTTCTGGACGCAAAGGAGTCAAATGCACGTCTAGGGCTAGCTGGTTGATCGCAGAAAACGTCTCTGCCCACTGATTCTTCGAGAGGTGTAAAAGTTCGCATAAACTTTCCACTAGAGAAGCTGCTTCCTGGTCCATCGGCCTCTGGTTCATAGTGAAACTATTGACTTGAGGAGGATCGTTGTGAGGATCAGTCCCCAGTGTAGAAATCTCTGTGACAGGAGAACCGCTCATATCTGATGTCATCTTGATGAGGAGATCGAGTATGTCGTTTATTGTTTCTTTGATCAGGTCCAAGTTCTTCGTGTGAATCTCCTTCACCCGTGCTAACTCGATCAATGTTGGGATTCTTCTGGTTACACCACCAGATATACCGTTGGAAAAAGTGGCATCTTCATTGGAAGAACTTCGACCGGAATCTGAAGTTGTTGGGGCAGTCCTCAGACCAACCATTTTTGAAAATCAGCCAAATGGGATTGGGTATTGAAGATATTGACTTCACAACCGAGAGATTAATCTCCCACTGTGGTCGCCAATTGTTTATGGATGAAAATTGTTTCTACTGATTTTGGTAAATTTGGGTGTGTGGATGAGAAACGAATCTAAACCCTAAAAAAATGCACTGCACGGGAGCGCTTTTGATTCGAGATATCAATCTATATAATTCTGTCCTAAACCAAGAAATAATCGTTCTAGACTTGCTTCGGTCACAAAGTGAAAGATATGGAGTTGATCTTAGGGAGGGAAGCGAAGAAGGTGTTGATATTATGAAGGTGTTGGATGTTTATGGGTTGTATCAGAATGATGAACTGGCTTGCACAATGAAAGCTATCAATTCTGGGTGTTTTCTGGATACTGTGACAACACTTGATTTCTCTGTGTTGTTTGGAAATAGGTGAAGGACCTATTTATACAAGTCACGGAGCCTAACCCTCATCTCTCGTAGGAAGTGGAGGAGGTGAAGTGATGGAGTAGTGGGGTCGTGTATGAGTGGTGATTGTCACACGATCACACCTTTGCCCACTTCCCTCATCATTGTTAACCGTCCACCTTTTCCTGACACGTTCTCGTAATGGCGCGTTGCACGCAGCATGTTGTAAACCGTCAGACCAATACCCCAGTAAGTATCCCCCAGTTTGTGACATGCTTGATGTCTCGAATGAGTGGATCGTGGGACCCACTGCAGGAAATAACATACGGTGCTAAGTTAAATAACTAAGTAATTTAAGAAATTGATATTCATGAAATATCGTGTATGCAAAATGCATGTAATGCATCGAAAACAATCAATATGTATGAAGCATTGTTGTTTTAAAGCTTAACCGAATAAGTCGGATTAAGCGTCTTAAAATAGCATCACGTCCAACCATCTTCGAGTGATCGTTTGGAGGCTGCATGGGCGATCCATCCCCTGTTCGATCACTCCCTGTGGAAGAGTGGCATACGGTGATCATCGAGGTGCTTCATTAGTCACCTAACTTTAACCTAGGTTGTCCGACCAAGCTGGCAGAGTTGGACGGACGAGATGGTTTATGGCATATATTTGCGACCGTTGATGAAATTTTAGGGTTTTTAAGAGGTGCGCAAGCATACCTCTTTGGCTTGATCGAACTCAAGCATGGGCGTTAATTTTGGTGGGACCGACCGGGCAATGCTGTAGACGGCCTGCCGGCGAGCATGTCTACACCTCTCGGTTTCACAAAGATTCGATCTAGGCCGCTCAATTTGACCGGCAAAGATGAGTGATCGTGATCGATTTGCGACAGAAATCCATTGACGCAAAGTATTGAAGGTCGCGTGGCATGCCACCTTCGGGCATGCGTTTCGAGGCGCTTGGCCATAGTTCGCCTAAGCCGGTCGGTCACACGCACAGGTGGGCCCGTGGTGATCACGTCAGCATCCTTGGGACCTCTTGAGTCTATATTTACACCCTTTCTTTAGGCCGGAGAAGATGGATAGACGCGACAGATATGCATTGTCGCAAACCCTAATTAGGTTTTTTAAATAGTCACGCACGCGTAACTTTGGCCAAACGGTTTGGCGAGCTATGCTTCTCCTTTGGAGAGACCGATCGTGTGGGGCCCATGTTGGGCTGACGGTGAACATGTGTGCACCTTCTTGATGGTCCTAAGCGCGATCTAAGCCATCCAAATATGCTGGCTAAGTTGGATGGTTGTGATCGTTTTAAGACGCTAGTGGAATTTTCACGACCCTTTAAAGCATCACGCCAGCCATGTTTCGAGCAAATGTTCATTGCTCCAAGGCTTTGCCATGAAAAAACTAATCGGGTAGGTGCAGACTGGGTCCGCCAACGTGTGCGTTAGCGCTTTCCTGATCATTCGCGGGAGGATCTAAGCCGTCCAACCAGGCTGGCGAAGTTGGACGGTTGTGACATTTTTAAGACTGGCCTGATCAGTCTCGCTCGTTCGAGCCTTTCCTGAAACAACATGGCCACCCTATTTTAGGGTTGGCGTTCGGCGGGCGTTGGGAGTATAGTGTGGTGTTCGACCGGCTATGGCATAAGCGTGCCCGCCGGTGGTCATCGCAGTGATCGCCTGCTCCTGCTAGAGTTCGTCTAGGCTGGTTAAATCATGCAGTCAACTTGCGTGGTCGTGATCGTTTCTGAGAATGATACAGACAGTCCAGATTTCCCTTAGAAAATTAAATATGCTCGATCGTGCTAATATAAGCATGCCGATACGAGATTCTCTTCGTTAGAGAATGGTGTAGCCTGTACGGGTATTTCGTGCATACCTCACTATTGACACTTGTAGATTCATGTTACTCTGCTGAGAGTAACACTCAGTCATCATGCCGCACCAATAATGAGAGTTCTGCTGAGAACATCACAGGAAATACTAGGAAAATCATGCATTAATTAATAATGTTATAAATTCACCGAATATTTGGGATTGTTGCTACATGCACCATTCTGGGTGAATTTTGTATATTTATTGAATTGCTTCAAATAAATAAAGCGAGAGGTTTTCTGCACTCATCGCTTATCGAATGGCTTTATCCTTTGCAGGATGTCATCACACGGCTTTATCCTTTGCAGGATGTCAGCACATTAAATTTGGTTTTACAATTTTAGCCCTGAACTAAAATCCACCATTAACAACTATGTCTAACTAGATTATAATCATTCACAGCTTCGCAGTTATGTTTTCAATATGCACAACTTGAAAGTGAAAAGTCGAGGGTACCCAAATATACCTCAATCTAAAACCTTTCCACCTATAAGTCCTTTCTCCGAAAGTGATTGTCTGTGGACTGAGTCGAGATCGAGATCGAGACAATACAACAACAAGATAACTTGCGTGATTGACTATGGATACAAGATTGAGACAATACAACAACGAAGTATGTTTACTTGATAAAAGGTTCTGACTTAACCAAACACAATAGGATTACTATCAAGTAAATAAGAATTAACGTTTGTGTATTTTACTTCTAATTATAACAAAACAATTATAATTGCGGAAATAGAAAAGTAAAAGACACAGCAAGATTTTGTTAACGAGGAAACCGCAAATGCAGAAAAATCTTGGGACCTTTTCCAGAATTGAATACTCTCAGGATTAGGCCGCTATACAAAATCTAAACCAACTTCGTATAGTTGAGACCAAGCAACTAAACCTATAGTTCACCTAGTTTCTTCTGTATCCCTGCGCCTCAAACTTGTTAATAGGTCATGCACTTGGAACAATTCCTTTGGTTCGTATTCCAAACAGTAAAGGAACAACAAATCTGTTAGGTAACAACTTTTTTCAATCAAGTGATATGAGTTCGACAAAAGGATCTTCCGTTTATCCCAATAAACTCCTTTGTCAGGTCCTTAGATCTATCCAATAACAACTACCAAAGTACTTGTCAAGATTTTGCAATCAATACTTTGAATCACAAAGATTGTATTGATGCCGATCTACTCAACTAATCAATCAAATCTATCAAAAAGATAAATCTATCACAAAGATAAATCGATTATTGTTGGAACATTTTCCAGCCGAAACAAGTATTGTGCACGCCAAAGATTATTAACCCAAATCAGAAATCTTCTTCTTCTTCAAATCTTCTTGGATCTTCAATAAACACCTACACATAATCAACATGAATCTCTTGTAATCAATCACACACAGAACGGAGTCTATTAACAATGGATTATCACAAGACGTCTTTAGATCTACAAACAGTCTAAAGATCCCCGTTGAAACTTCGATCTAGTTTGAGTGAATCTTATATAAGAAGAGAAGATTCTCAAGCATAAACAAACTAGGTGCAATCAAAGCTCAACAACCGTTAGTCAATCAAATCAATCGAAAACTAATAATAAACCGCAATTATCTAGTTTCCCACCAATGGTAGTAATAGAGCTTCTCAATCCCAAAGAATTATTTAAACCGAGCGGTTGTAAGAGATTTCGCATAATTAGGTTACTTTCCTCTCTGAATAGGCGGCTCCACCAGTAACAACACAACTAGGTAGTTTTGCTGGCTTTGAGGATTAGTTTGCTTGAAATGCAAACTTCAATATTTATAGACCAAGGAATTTTGGACACCAAGGAGTTTCCAAAACCGAAAATATTCTCAAGATATGCAATATATTTCCAAATTCGGTTTCCATAATTCCTGGAAATGCTTTGTCCAAATATTGACCGAAAATCTCTTAGAAAATCTCCAACTAGTAAATGCACATTATTAATTTTTATTTTCTAAAGATATGCAAAACTAAAAACCTTAATTAAAAGATTCTTAATTTATTTCGATCTGGGGTTCTCCTTTAGCTATTAAGGAATATCTTTGAACAATAAAAGATAAGCGTTACTGCACATGTTCAAAGTATGTCGACATCTTTACTTTGTAAGTCCTTTGTCATACTTACAATCTTGGAACCGATTTTCCACACTTCCAAACAAGTTTAGAATTGGTTCATCTGACTTCCAAGAACTATGTGATTGACTATCCTATCAAATCACCAAACATGGATTTCACGGTTCTACCAAAACAAGTTTCGGTTCTACCTCCATGTGGGTACTAGAATTAGTCACGCAAGTTACCAAAACTTGGTTGACTAGGTACTAGGATCGATTCCCACATATATATGGTATCTAACTTGTATTTGGTGCACATGTCCATAAGATCGGTTCCCAATAACTAAAAACGTGTTGCACATGTTCATAGGATCGGTTCCCAATAACTAGAAACTTGTTGCACCTCTTACAAGGATCGATTCCCCTTTTGTGATCGGTTGCACCTCTTACTAGGATCGGTTCCCCAATGACTAGAGTTGGGCATACCAATTACAACAAATTGATCATACCATCTCAGGTAATTACTTAAAATCGGTTTCACTAATAAAAGTCGTACAAATACAAAAGTCAGGCCTTGTGAATAGTTTTACCAACAACATAAGCAAGTCATGAGCGGTTATACTAAACACACATATTGGTAATTAAAAAGATTTGCAATGAATAACAATACCAATAAGCCTAGCGATTTCCTTTTCGATTCACAAAACAAGTTCATGAATGTACTTTCTTTAAACGAATGTAAAACATTGTTTCCTAGGACGAAATCTTCACCTCATACCCATACATTATCACAATAGCTCAAACGATTATGTCGATGTCTTATATACGAAGTTCAAAAGATAAGCGTTATACTTCGTATTGTATTCCTTAGTACTACGTCTAACTAGAATATAATCATTCATAACTTCGCAGTTATGTTTTCAATATGCACGACTTGAAAGATACGTTAGGGAATGAAACAGTTCAAGTCAAATATTACAAAAATCAAGTGGAAGGATGATGTCGTCATTGTAGCTCCTTACTTCTTCACATTCTTCAAGTCTTCATGTAATACTTGTAATGTCTCATATCCTAATACTTTCAAGATAACCTATACGAAGTTGACTCTAGCATATAATCAAGCGACTCTTTAAACGAGTTTTGGTTCACTAAAATATGACAACCAAACTTGAAATACCAACGCTTGGTGGGTTCGACCGAGCTATGCTCTAACAATCTCCTCCTTCGTCAATTTTAGTGACAAAACTCTTACATCATATGGATAAACAATTCATTACACATACGCTTGATTCCCAAATTCAACAGCACAATAACCTATATACATTCAATCCATAAATGTCGTTGTTGACATTATAATAACAAAGCTAATACTCCCCCTAAAGGTAAGATATGTAGATTTTCAATCCGCACGTCTTTGTTATTTCCTTACAATATGATATGCTACTCCCCCTTAGTCTATGCTTTACTCTTTCGTTAGATAAAACGTATAAGCACCACTGTCCTTTCCTTTAGTGATACCAAATCAATACAAATTAATATCAATATCACTTGTTTACTCCATATATTTCTCCCCCTTTTTTTCAGAAAATGACAAAGGTACGAGCAAATAAAAGACAAACCGAAAGGATCTTACAAATATCACAAGACTTGCAACCTATAAGAGTTAAGCATGAGGGTTCCACATACCATTTTTGATAACCAATATCAAAACCGAATCTACAAAGTAATTTTGTTTTGATATGTTACCAAGAAAATAATTGCCCGAAACAATTTTCCCTAATAGTTTAGCAAACAAAAAAAAATCGACTAAGCACCTTAGTTCCTTTGCTAAACCGATTGCACAAATACAATCGCTTGTTCGATAAGACCAAAATAAAGATCAGAATTAACCTTATTTTTTTCATCGGGCTCTAATTATCCATATAACTTAGACCTTTCACTTTTAAACAAGACAAGTACTAGGTTATTTAACTAGCATTTCTTGTCACGGCATTCGATTAGAATTGAATAACCGAAACCTCCACTTTGATAAGTCTAACTAAGATCAGAATTAACTTAGTTTCTCTGTTTTGGGGTAAAAACTGATTCTGCTATTTTTGGTAAATTTGGGTGTGTTAATGAGAAACGAATTCAAACCCTAAACAAATGCACTGCGCGGGAGTACTTTTAGATTCGAGAGATCAATATGTAAGACTCTGGCCTAAACCAAGAAATGGTTGTTCCAGATTCAATTCGGTCACAAAGTGAAGGAGAATGGTTGATCTTAGGGAGGGAAGCGAAGAAGATGTTTTAGATCAGAATGTTTAATTATGAAGGTGTGGTTGTTTTATGACTTGTATCAGAATATGGTTTATGGATACTTGTGTTGATAACACTTGTCATCGTCAAAATAGGTTGAAATCCTATTTATACAAGTCATGTTCGAGCACGCCCTGATCTCGTAGAAAGTGGAGATGATTAGGCAGTGGAGAAGTGGGGTTGTGTAAAAAGTAGTGATCACCACGTTTCCATTACGAGGGAGGACTGGTCACACTTTCACCCACTACTCTCATAATTTTTAACCGTCCGTCCTTTCCTGACACTTTCTCGTGATGGGTGCGTTACACGCCACACGTTGTAAACCGCCAGACCAATACCCGTAGTGAGCATCCCCCAGTTTGTGACATGTTTGATGTCTCGAGTGAATGGGTCAATTCGTGAGACTCGCCGCTAAAAGCAGCACATAGTACTTTTTAGGTCAAATAATAAATTATTTGTGAAATCAATATTTATAAAAATCGCTTATAATCGATGTATATAAAGCATCCCTTTTAAACAAGCAGCTGAAAATATTCGATGTGCAGGAAGCATCGTTGTTTTAGAGCTCGTTCGAATTAGTCGTGAATTGGGTGTCTTAAAAAGGTAGCATGACCGGCCACCTTTGGGTGACCGTTTGAGAACCCTATGGGTGAGCTAACACTTGGTCGATCGCTCCTTATGGAGGAGGGGTGGCTGATGATCACAATGTTACCCTGTTGGCCTCCTGAAAACAAATCTAAACCATCCAACCAGACTAGCGAAGTTGGATGGACGAGATGATTTGTGGCAGTTGCATATTGCCATTGATGTAATTTAGGGTTTAGGAGCCGTGCGTCCAACCCTCTTTTGGGCGAACGATTCAAGGCACTGAGCGTTAGTTTGAGCAGGACGATCGGCCATGTGCAAAGGTGGGTTTCCAGTGAGCACGCTAATACCTTCAGGGATGCCTGAAATTGAATCTAAGCCACTCGATTTGGCCGGCGAAGATGGATGGTTGTGATCGGTTTGCGACAGTAGCGCGTTGCCGCAACACAACTTAGGGTTTCCAAAACAGCGTGTTCACCCTACTTCGGGAAAGCGATTCAATGCGGTCTTGGCTTGCTATGAGCAAGTCGACCGACCAAGGACGGAGTTGGTACGCCGGTGAACACGCCAGTACCCTTTTGATCATTCGAAAAAAGATCTAATCCGTCCAACTAGGCTAGCTAAGTTGGGCGGTTGTGATGTTTTTGAGACCGTTTTTGCCGGTCTTAGCTCGTTTGAGCTAATTTTTCAACAGCGCGATCACCCATGTTATGGCCAACGTTCAAAGGCGTTGCGGGTGAACTGAAAGGAATCCGACCATCTGGGATGCTAGTGGGCCCGTCGGTGGTCGTCACGGTGATTTCCTAGTTCCGCTGGGAGTAAGTTAGGCTTGTCAAATTATCTAGCCAAATCGTGTGGTCGTGATTACTCTTTAAGACTGGCATGGCCAGTCTAGGTTTTCCTTAAGGAATTTAAGTGTGTCGATCGTGCTAACTTTTAATTAAAAAGCGCATTGACACGAAAAATCTCTTTATCAGAGAGTGGCTCGGCCTGTGTGAGTACTTTCATGCAGATCTAAATACTGACACTTCGGGAGATTCGTGCTACTCTGTTGCCAGTGAACATTAATCGTCATGTCATGCCAACATTGAGAGTTCAGCTGGGGAACATAGCATAAGAAAATACTATGCGGGCTCCGGCATTATTGAGTAATGCAGCTAGGAACTCAAACACTCATTAGGCTCTATACTAGTGAACAATTCATCTAGGAGCTTGAGTTTCAATATAATATGAAGAGAGACATAGGCACTCATCAGATTCTGATATATTCTCCAAATTCCCTGCGGAATATAGATATATCAAGGTCTACTAATTCTGATGTCGGGCCAGGTAGACATACTTTTACAGTTTTCGCCCTAAGCTAAAAACCATCATCAACATTAAGTCCCCTGCTTAGCAGGTAACAATGACATTGTTGCGGGGTAAGCACTAGATGGTGACAGACGAAAAATAAAATTGAAAAGACGAAGCAGGTAGATATTACCAGGGAAATCCAAATCGACCTTCAGCAGTGGGATTGCACGGCCATTGGTTTTCGTAGTAGCGTGTTGCTAGCTCAGCTATGGGGTATGAGTGCGAGTGCGCCCAGCCATCTATTCCCGTTCATGGAGCAAGCAGGAATCCTTCTTCTGTTCAAACTCTGGAAACTCTGTTCGTATGAAAAGGGATATCGACCGTCTTTTATTTTTTGTTGCTCATCCGGCTCCATGCTTTCGTCTGCAGCGGCCGGCTCCTCTTCGTCACTGTCGGCAGCTCGATCACAAGTGTGCCAATCGTCAGCGGCAAGGTAAGTTCATCTTGTCTTCGTATTTTAGCTGTGAGTGTAATATCCATGAGTAGTTGATCAAACTTGGACATTTAGCTCGGTGTGAATGAATTTCTTTGTTAGCAGTGGTAGAGCCAGCGTCAACGGCAACAAAGTAATCTCCAATAGTTATAATCAGCAGCAAGGCGAGCCAGGAGAACTCAAGGTAGGTGTTGTTTTCTCTTTTGCGCGTGTAGCCACCCAACAGTACCATCGATATTCTCCAGAATATGTAATAAGATAGAAATCACTGATAAAAGAGAGAATAAATTGCTTTTATCACCAAATAGTTAAAATAGTACATGTGTTTATTTTCAATTCAAGCTTTGGATTTTGTTTTGCCAAAGACTTAGGGTTTATTCTTTCTTGAGATTGAGTAAAAATCAACAGTCATCTTCTCCATCAAAAAATTGATTGGAGATTTAAAATCACCAAGTTTTATGTTTCATACCCATCGGAGATTATAGATGATAAACTTCAACTTCTAATTTGATTTAGGGATTTTTTTTTAAACGATTTATGAACTAGTAAGATTTGAAGAGAATGCAGTAAATGTCAATTCAATAAGTAGAAATAATATCATAATCTCTGATTTTTTATATACGATGAACAAATCAAACGATACATGATTGTTCTTGAATTGAATAATATCATGCAGGGTTCGGTGGGAAGAAGACTTGAATTGACTTAGACTAGGTTTTGGGTAGAACATTTTCCACACTTCAAAAGTGGAGATACGAGTTTTATTTATACTCAGATTCACAGCAGTTCTGTTACAGAAGTTGTTAGTTATTCAATATTGGAACTCAAAGTAAACTAAAATCCGTAAACTAAGTATGAGAAATGATTGGATGACCAGACTAGCTTGTTGTGAGAGTATTATTGTTATCTTGTTGAGAGTTTTCAGGACAGGTGAGAACAGTATCCTTGACACACCCCCTCAAGATGAGCCAGAGTTGATGAGGGTTCAAATTGTCTCTCATGAACTAAAATCGTGGAGAAGCGAGTCCATTGGTAAACACATCTGCAAGTTGGTCTTTGGAGCTAATAAACTTGACATGAATATGCTTTCTTGCTACTCTTTCCCTCACAAAATCATAATCTATGTCAATGTGTTTTCTACGTGCATAAAAAACTGGGTTGACAGTGAGATAGGCTTCTCCTAAGTTATCACACCACAGAGTTGGTGTTCGTACTGCAATTCGCAGCTCCATAAGCAATAATTGTATCCATATCAGCTCTTATATCAATGGCCACCCCCTTGTATTCTGCTTCTGTACTGGATTTGGACATTGTCTTCTGTTTTCTAACACTCCACGAGATGAGGTTTCCTCCAAAGTAAATACAATACCCGCTTGTGGATCGCCGGTCATCTAAGTTACCTGGCCAATCTGCATCTGATTTTGCATGAAGAGTGTAGTCTGTTGATGCATGGAGAACTAAGCATAATCAAATGTGTGTTTCAAGTATCTCAAGATACGCTTAACCAACTCCCAATGCTCAATGTAAGGATCATGCATATATTGACAGGCCTTATTTACTGCCACTGAAATATCAGATCTAGTGATATGCATGTATTGAAAAGCACCAACTACACTTGTATGCAGAGTTGGGTCAGAAAATTTGGCACTCCCCAACTTTTGAACTTTAGCATTTCGTGGCAGTGGTGTACAGACTGACCGGTTTGATTTCATCCAGTTTGGTCTGACGCAGTATGTCATCTACATATTCGCGTTGTGTGAGAATCATACCACTCCCTTGTTGTATTACATCTACTCTAAGGAAGAAGGAAAAATGATCCACATCTTTAACTGCAAAGAATTCACCTAGGTCACTGATGAGCTTATTAACCTTGGACGATTGTCATCTACATAGATTAGGACATAGGTGATTGAATCTGGTGTTTGCAACACAAACAAGGAACTATCTCCTATGGAACCCTTAAAGCCAAGTTGTAGGAGATAGCCCCTTGATCGAGAAAACCAAGCCCCCGAGGCCTGTTTAAGGCCGTATAGAGACTTTTACAGTTTACATACATGATTAGGAAAATTAAGATCCACGTACCATGCAGACTGCTTCATATACACTTCTTCATCGAGTACTCCATGTAGAAAAGTGTAGTTGCAGGAAATCCTACACTACACCCCTCATATGATTTCATTATTGATCAGCTCATTTTTAGGTTTACACTCTTAATTGTATTGATTAATTTCTGAATTTCTTACAAGAAAGATAAGAGAAGTCAAGAATGATCTCTGCTCAACTTTTCTCTCTCCTATTTACTTGTTCTTACTCAAAAAGATCTCCTTTCTTTACAACTCGAATGACTATTTATAAGGAAATACATAGTGGATGACAGCTAATCTGTCCTTTATTTTCGGATATGGTTTGCGACATTCTCGCAACCTTACAGATGTTAATTTTCGCAAACTCTAATTTTCGCAGGATTATCATATCTTTTCTCGTGATCTTAGCTGATGTCATTTATTTTATCATTTCTGAAATTGTTCTGCGACGCTGTTGTATGTGTCATTGATAATTTCGCTGAACATATTGTTGCGAGATTCTGATCCTACATCTTGCCTCTTCTCATATCTTCTCTGCAAAGTAGAGAATGATGTGAGAAATGCCGCAACTGCTTATCTTTTCATATTCTGCATTTATCACACGTATTTTTCTTCCATTTATTTCTCGACACGTCTTTTGTAACCGTTACTTTTTAACCGCTTATATCTTTCCGTATTAATCGTGTTTATTTTCTCGAGGAAAAATTCCCTCTATATATATTCCTTTTCACTCTCTTCTTTCCTTTTATTCTCTCTGCAACTTCATCGTTCTTCTGCAAATTCCATTATTGCAACTTTTCTTCTTTCTTCTTCAACCTTTTAAGTTCTTCTTCATCTTCATACTAGATCTTCATAGTTCGTAATTTTCTTCGAGACAATCTCCCTGCTATTATTTTTCATGGATTCATCAAGGTTAGTCTTCTTTTTCTCTTTATTTTTTTTTATGATTTGTTGATTGAATATTGATTTGAAATTGATCTTGTTTATTGCCTTATTTGATGTTGTTTATGTTGTTTATGATTCCCATACTCTTGTTATTTCAGCAAAAGCGGCTCCAACACTAAATTTACAGTTCAGAACCCTAACATTCCCAAATCACAGCATAAGGTTGTCGCCATAAAAGAAAGTCTGCGAATGAGAAGGTAGTAAGAAACACTATCTTTTTCTAATAACAATATTGTTGCCTCTTTTCTTATCTGGATTGTAATTCGCAGGGTGATAAAGATCTTAATAAACCTCAAGAAATCTCGCCACCTTAAAACTGTTCCAACTTCTGTTCCCTTCCACTATCATTTCTTCCAAATCTCCTGCGACATCTTCGCAAGATAAACCTTTATCTCCAATTCGCAAAATGCTGCCTCTGATTTCATTTCTTCAGCTGACCTTTCTATGATTGAAATTCCCCTTGTGGATCCTTCTGCGAATGAAACCTCTTCTCTTCCCATTGAGATGTTTCTCAACCTTCTATCTCTACCAGTTCTCTACCCAAGTCTCTTCCTCTGTCGAAAGAAACCGTGGAAGGGATAGATATTGCTTTCAAAGTTTTATCTGAAATTCTGGATGATGGCAAGAAGTCTTCTACTGATCCCATCAAGTCTAATGTTTGCGAAATTCTGAGCAAGCATTTGGGTTCTGACAGAGCTGCTTCGCAGACAGCTTTAGAAAAAGAATGTAATGCTCTTCGTCTTGAAAATCAGAAGCTTCAGAATGTTTTGCTGGATCGTGACAATCTTCGCAAGAAGAATGATGAATTGAGGTATGATTTCTTATCTATGTCTTTAATTTCCTTTTCGATGGTTTTATCCTTCCCATGTTTAATTATCCTTAAATCCCTCTTTCGCATGTTAAGCATTAAATCAGAAACGAATAATGGAGAGATATCAATTTGAATCTGCTGTTGAAGAAGCCCGTGTTGATAAAGAAATCTTGATGGATCAATATAACCAATTAGATAACCTCTATTCATATTCTCTTGATCAGATAAATAATCTTACCAATGAAAATACCCAATTAGTTCAAAGACAAGATCTATTAAGTAATGAAGTATCTCGTCTTTCTTATTCTTTAACTAAAGCTAATTTAGGGATGGAAACTTTATCAGATGAGAATAAAACCTTATCTCAAGAGAAGCGAACTTATTTAAACAAGATGGCGATATCTTCGCAACAACTTAGTATTCTCCAAAAAGTATGTGCTGACCAAGAGCAATCTCTTCGCTCTTTGAGAAATGAACTT
The DNA here is from genome assembly GCF_003573695.1 of Papaver somniferum. Lineage (NCBI taxonomy): Eukaryota > Viridiplantae > Streptophyta > Magnoliopsida > Ranunculales > Papaveraceae > Papaver > Papaver somniferum. Next base: position 98,192,682 of record NC_039358.1, read on the forward strand.
AAAGAAGTAACAATCATCTATCGCTGAAAGAGATACACTCATTCAAGGTAGAATAGCTTTAAGTGTGAAGGCAAATCAGCTTAAAGAACAATATTCCAAATTAGAAGAATCTTATTCTTCTCTTGCGAAGAAAAATGCCTTTCTTATTTCTAAAGAGAAAAATCTTCAGTCTCGACTTAAAGGTTTAGTTGGAGATAAATTTGATGACGCAATGGACCATTGGGAGAATAGTTGTCTATCCTTGATTCAACACCTTATTTCGCAAAAGGAAGGTAGTCATAATAGTTTGACTGCCTTAATTATCTTTTCTTTGTCATATCTCTCTGAATTCCTTATCTTAATAAAATTTTGTATTCTATTTTTCGCAGAGTCTGAGAAGAATCTTCATTCTTCTATTTCTGATTTGGAGGCTAAATATGCAAAATTCGCAAAGAAAGAAATGCATTGTCGTCTCTACCCTTACTGGTTCTCGCGACCGAGCAGAAAGAAGACTTGATTATCTTGCTTATTTTAAGGATATTCAAGATAGGAATCATCAAAGAGCACTTCTTCGCCAAGTTCATCTCCGGGATGAAGTCCTTGTAAATGACATTTATTGTCCAACTCTCTTCCTCCTACATCAATTGATCCTTTAGAAGTAGATGATGATGAAGTTCCTCGTCCTGCTGATAGTGATTATGATTACGAAAGCGGTGCAGAGGATAATTTCTTGGAAGATGAAGAGGTTCCTTCTAAAGAAGTATCTGCTGGTGTTAATCAAAATGAGAAAGAAATTTCTCCTGAAGAAGTAATTGCTGGCGATAATCAAGATGCTAGTCATGGCGAAGATCAAAACCGAAATGAAGGAGAAGCTTGCGAGAATATTGGCGAAGAATTTCTGTCATCTCCTGCTACTGACATTAATATTGAAGCTTGAGCTTCTTATCTAGCTTTGTTTTCTTGAACTGTCTTATTTTTATCACTTTTGAGAGTTACATTTTTCAACTTTGGAGTCAACTTTTCCTTTTAATATTTTGTTGATAGAAAGATAATGCTTCTTGTGTATCGATTCCCATACTTGCCTCTCATTATCTTTCTTGCAAAAATAATCTGTTACGAATGCTTATAATTAATTTGTTTTATCATATGGTCTTATTTTTCCTTCCTAATTAAAGGTCTTATTATGCCATCTCTTGTCATTGCGACAAAATCGCAGGACGTCCTTGCACTTTCATACAAAAACCCATTGATCTTGTCTTAACTTTTTCTTTTGTATTATGGCCTCTTCAGGAATGTTGCGACAATATGACAGGCCTAAATATTCTTGCGAAAATAAAGCCCCATGACATTGCCGTCTTGACGAAATCGCAGGACGTCTTCGCACTTTCATGCGAAAACCCATTGATCTCGTCTTATCTTTTTCTTTTGTATTATTGCCTCTTCAGGATTGTTGCACAAATATGACAAGCCTTAATATCCTTGCGAATAAAAAGCCTCATGACATTTGCGTCTTAAGACACTTATCAGCTCCCTAATGGAGGGTGCCGCCCTTATCTCCCCCCTGGTTGCCCCTTCAAGGAGGCGTACTTCTACCATACAAGGTTAGCTCCTCCCATCCAGTCTTAACAACAACCAGTTGTTTTCGCAGCCTCTTATCCCTTTTACCTATAGGGCTTATGGTTACGAGACTGCACCCTAAGTGGGGTTTTCTTCAGGCCGAGTGCAGTATGCCAAGACTTGTCAAGAATGGCAAGGACGCTTCAAACGCCCCGGCACTCTTGACTCAACCGTGTACCTCGGCGCCTTGATCAGATTGCACTCCTTGGGAGAGTCCTTATTACCTTAGTCCCCAACCTAAGTCATATGCTTAAGTGAGAATCCAAGGTGCCTCTCCCGGATGGGCTTTATTGACCCCAAATCTCCATGACTCAGGTTCCGGTGGCGGTGTAGCCTTTCCCTGAGCCATGCAAAGGTACCCCCTAATATGACGTACTTTAGGTCTTACATTTGCCTCTTGCGAAATTTTATTCGCGAACTAGGGTGTACGCCATAAAGGTTCGCCCCTTTCTTTTATGTCATTGTTCTGTGATTATCTCTGCGAAATTTCGCACATCATGATCTTGTTTTGATATGAGTAATCTGCAATTATTCTTTCAGAATTCATAACTTCTCAAAGCTTCTTACTGATAATATCTTTGTAAATACAACCTGTTCCATGGTCTGTCTAATCTATGACCAACATCTCTTCCTTCTGGATCCATTAATCTATAAGCTCCTGTTCCAACTATCTCCTTAATGATGTAAGGTCCATCCCATTTTTTCGCTAATTTTCCACCATTTTCTCGCTGATATATTGGTGTTTCTCGCAGAACTAAATCTCCTGGTTGAAATTCGCGTATTTTGACACGTTTTTATATTCTCGAGCTAATCTTCGCTGATAATTCTCCATATGTTGTAAAGCTTTTTCTCTTCTTTTTCTAATTCATCAAGTTTGTTTAAAATTAAGCCCGCACTAAGATTTTTCTCCCAAGCTTCTCTTTTTGTTGTCGGAATAACAACTTCTGTTGGTAACACCGCTTCAACTCCGTATGTTAAACAAAAAGGTGACATTCCAGTAGCTTCTCTTCTAGTTGTATTATAAGCCCATACTGCATTATGTACTTGTTCGCACCATGCTCTGTGATGTCCTTCCAATTTCTTCTTTTATATCTGCAATTGTTTTATTTGTTGCTTCTACTTGCCCATTAGCTTGTGGATACAAAGGAGTGACTTTCCACATTTTATCTTGAATGCATTAAGTAACATTTCTATATTTGCCCCTCAAACTGTTTCCCATTATCAGATACCAACTGTGCAGGAATTCCAAATCTGCAAATGATATTTTCGAATATGAATGTAAAGATATCTTTGTCGCGAATATGTTGTACTGCCTTCACTTCTGTCCATTTTGTGAAATAATCTGTTGCGACTATTAAGTATCTTCTTTGTCCAGTTCCTGGTAAAAATGGCCCCACAATGTCTAAGCCCCATTTTCCAAAGGGCCACACACTGGTTGAAGATGACAATGGTGCTCCTGGTGCATGTATTTTCTTTCCATGCCGCTGACAATCTTCGCAACGTCTTGATATTTGTTTTGCATCTTCATGCATGTATGGCCAGTAATAACCTTGCATTTTTGCTCTATGTGCCAAAGATCTTCCTCCACTATGATTGCCAGCATCTCCACTATGTAACATTTTCAGCACCTTTTCTCCTTCCTCTCGTGTCAAACATCTGAGTGATGGTCCACTAAAGGATTTTCGGTATAGCAACCCATCTCTTAATTCATAATTCGTTGCTCGGCTTTTTAACTTGTGTGTTTCCAATCTATTTCTTGGTGTTTCTCCTTTCGCCAAATATGCATGAAGTTCCATTCTCCAGTCTGCGACATTGTTTATTTGTTCTTCTTTTTCATTATCTATTATCATCACATCCACATCTCCTCTTCTTTATTTATTGATGGTGACAGAAGTGTTTGTATTTTTATGCATCTCGCAGTTGGATCTGTCATCATGCTTGAGATGAAAGCAAAAGCGTCTGCGAGTCTATTATCCTTTCTTGAAATGTGCCTCCATTTTATCTTTGGGATTTTCGCTGATAATTCTTCAACCAGCTTCTTGTATTTCTTCAAGGATGGTTCATTTGTAGTATACTCTCCTTTTATTTGGCGAATAACTAGCTGCGAATCACTAGTGATCCTGGCATTTTCTAGTTTCATTTCTATTGCGAATTTTAAGGCATGTATCACAGCTTCATATTCTCTTTCATTATTAGTGGATGCAAATTCCAATCTGAATGAAAAAGCCATCTTTATTCCTTCTGGCGAAATTAAAACAATTCCAACTCCATTTCCTTCTCCATTTGATGATCCATCTACTAATATTTCCCATCTATTTGGTTTTGTTAATAAATCTTTTGGATCTCCATGTTCTTCTTCTACATCCATCATCTCTTCTACTGCTTCATCTTCTTCTAAAGGAAATTCTGCCAAGAAATCCGCAACAACTTGTGATTTTGGTGAAGACAAAATTTCATATTTAATATCAAAGTGGCCTACTTGTGTATTCCATCTCTCCACCCTTCCTGATCTTTTAGAATTCTTCATCACTGATTCAATTGGCACTTTTGTTAATACCTTTATCTTGTGTGCTTGAAAGTATATGCGGAACTTAAATGATGCATAAACTAATGCTAAGATTAACTTTTCAATCTTTCAGTAATTCTTCTCAGCGGGATTAAAATTTTTGCTAATGTAATAAATGGGTTTCTCTACTCCTGCGTCTATTCGCAATAACACAGCACTTAATGCATGCGACGTTGTCGCAAGGTAAATCAATAATTCTTCTCCTGGTTCTGCCTTTTGTAAAATAGTTGTATTCATAAGATGTTCTTTGATTCCTTGAAAAGCCTTTTCACATTCATCACTCCATTTAAATTTTGCACCCTTCTTGAGTATATCGAAAAAATATTTGCATTTGTCTGATGATCGCGAAATGAATCTCCCCAGCGAAGCTAGAAGCGTATTCAACTTCTGTACATCTTTTATTGTTGCTGGTGTTGGCATGTCACGAACAACTTGCACTTTTTCTGGATCAACCTGTATTCCTTCCTTTGATACAATGTAGCCTAAAAAATTTCCCGATGCAACTCCAATAGTACACTTCAGGATTCAATTTAATGTTATACTGCCGCATTTGTTCAAAAATCTCCCTCAAGTCTTGTACATGGTCTTTAGCTTCTTTACTCTTTACTAACATGTCGTCCACGTATACTTTTAATGTTTTATGTATCCATTTTGCGAACATCTTCTCTACCATTCTTTGATATGTCGCTCCCGCGTTTCGCAAACCAAATGGCATTTTCGTGTAACAATATAAACCTCTAGGCAAAGAAAGCAGTATGTTCTTGATCTTCTTCAGCGAGAGGGATTTGGTTATACCCTTTGTACCCATCTAAAGATGATACCCTATCATTTCTCGCTGCGGATTCCACCATTTGAGGAATATCTGGTAACAGAAAACTATCTTTGGGGCAAGCTTTGTTTAAATCAGTGAAATCTATGCAAATTCTGATTCCTTTGTTTTTCTTGGGACAATGACCATATTCGCTATCCATTCTGGGTCTTTAGCTTCTCTTATAATTCCTGCCTCAAGCATTTTCTGTAATTCTTCTTCTATTTGGGAATGGTAAGTTGTTGCAATTTTTCTTATTCTCTGTTTAAATGGTCTCACATTTTTGTTAATCTCCAATTTATGGCATGCAATTGATGGATCTATTCCTGGTATCTCATCCATGTTTCCTGCGAAAATATCTTTATATTCTCGCAACAAGTTAACAGTTCTTTCTTCTTCTTCGATATCCATTTTGGTTCCAATTCTCAATATTAGAGGTTCTTCTATAGTCCCAACGTTTATTTCTTTTGTTGGTTCTGCGGCAGTGTAACTGGGTTTAGGTTCTCCCATTGGTGTTGGTTCTTTTATTGCTTTTATGGGTCCTTCCCCTTCTTCTGAAATTTCGCTGGGTATTCCTTTGCCTTCTTTTGCCCGTATCATATATACTCTAAATTCTTCTTCCTTCTTTGCTTCCTTTGCCAATTTTCTGCGAAATTGTTTCTTTTTTGCTTGTTCTTCATAATGGTTTACTTCAATTTGATGACATAATTTCGCATTGTCAACATCTCCTCTAATTTCACCTATTCCATTTGGAGTGGGGAATTTAATACATTGATGCAACGTTGATACCACAACTTTTATCGCATGTATCCATGATCTTCCTAATAACATATTATATGGCGATTCCATATCCACCACGCACAATGTTACATGTGTTTCGATTTCTCCAAGTGGAATTCGTACCACGATTTCTCCTTTAGGTTTTGTTGTGGATTTTCCAAAGACGTGAACAAAATATGTTAAACTGGACATTTCTTCGTCTTTAAATCCCATTCCCCGGAATGCATGATAAAATATTATATCAACTGAACTTCCTGTATCGATTAAATTTCTTTTCAACATCCATTCTCATGTGGATTTTATTGTTGTCTCCTTCTCTTTTCGTGTAATAGGCACTGTGATGACCAACGGAGATGTATGGTTCAAATTTTCTTTTGGTATTTCTTCCGCCATGAATGCAATTTTTTTCTTTTCCCAATCTTTCAAGGGTGATGTTTTTTCTACCGCCATAACTTTCTTTCCTTCAAAATTTCGTTTATGTATTCTTCCTTTGATGTTTTCATGGAATTCATTGATCAAGCTTTTTGTTATCATATTACACTCCAATCTTTTGCCATTTTCATTAACTCTATTCATCTTTCTTCTAACTGATTCACTGATTTATTTAATCACTTTCTTGATTTGAATATTCTCAATCAACAATCTTAAACTTTCGATCTTCAAGTCCCTGTTTCTAGCGCCATTATGTAGTTGCAGGAAATCCTACACTACACCCCTCATATGATTTTATTATTGATCAGCTCATTTTTAGGTTTACACTCTTAATTTTATTGATTAATTTCTGAATCTTTCTTACAAGAAAGATAAAGAAGTCAAGAATGATCTCTGCTCTCAACTTTCTCTCTCCTATTTACTTGTTTCTTACTCAAAAAAGATCTCCCTTTTCTTTACAACTCGAATGACTATTTATAAGGAAATACATAGTGGATGACAGCTAATCTGTCCTTTATTTTCGGATATGGTTTGCGACATTCTCGCAACCTTACAGATGTTAATTTCGCAAACTCTCTAATTTTCGCAGGATTATCATATCTTTCTTGTGATCTTAGCTGATGTCATTTATTTTATCATTTCTGAAATTGTTCTGCGACGCTGTTGTATTGTGTCATTGATAATTTCGCTGAAACACTATTATTGCGAGACTCTGATCCTACAAAAAGTATTCTCTACGTCCAGTTATCGTAGTTCCCACTTGTTCATCACTGGAATTGAAAGCACCAGTGTATTGTACATGGATGAATGTCTCGTCGTAGTAATTCCCTCTTGCTGGTGGAAACCTTTAGATACAAGACGTGCTTTATACCGTTTTACACGGTCATGAGGATTTGGTGGAAACCTTTGGCTACAAAACGTGCTTTATACTGTTCTACACTGCCATCAGGATTTTGTTTGATACAGAACACCCATTTTGAGCCAACCACATTCATCCACTTCTCATACTTCACAAGTGACCACGTACAATTTTCTGGCAAGGCATTAATCTGCACGTCCATTGCTTTCCTCCACTTTGGATTTGTATAGGCATTTGAGAAACACTCATTTTGAGCCAACAACATACATCCATTTATTATACTTCACAAGTGACCACGTACCATTTTCTAGGAAGGCATTAATCTGCACGTCCATTGCTTTCCTCCACTTTTGATTTGTACAGGCATTCGAGAAACAGGTTGGCTCCACAAAGTTTGTGTCTTGCAAAGGGTTAATCATAATTTTTGAATTGGTTTTGTAATACTAATAAAGTCCATGTCTTGCAAAGGGTGTTTAGTAGCAGTCAAGCATAATTTTTGAATTAGTTATGTAATAAATTTTGAATTGATCAGTGATTCCATGTAGGATTCAGTGGGAAGATGATCTGAGAGTTTTGTTTACCCACATTAAACAAGGCTTATAACATATTAAGGTTGTAGCGTTGGAAAATCTTCTTCCTTTTTCTGAGTTTTAGATTAAGTTTATGATTCTCTCTGTTATGTTCTTATGAATGGTTTACTGGTCTAGTTTATTTGATGAATTTTTGCATTTCGCCATTTAGTGGATTTCAGTTCTTATTTCTTTGTTTTTAAGTTCTGCTATTTACATTCTCGTTTTTTTGTGAATCAGTTCTTCAGATCTTTGCTCTTTGTTTTCTACTAATTTATGAGTTGCTAAACTTTGTTGCAGGTCTCCCTTGATTGATAAAATGGTATCCATTCAGTTTTGGATATCTGTTGTTAGATTGAATATTACTTTGACTGCAGTTTTGCCATCATTAGCAGTTTTGCACAACAATGCATTTTTGCACAAAACAGTATTGCCATAACAGGTATTTTTACCAAAAATCACCATTAAAGACATGTGTATTAACCAGTATGATCATCCTTGTTTACCCAGTAAGGATCTAGAAAAACCTATACCCTAAAGAAACTCAGTGATTTGCAAATAGTTGACCCCAACAATATTCCAAATTTCTGTAACTCCCACCAATTCTTGGCGTGATTATAGGGGTAGCACGTATGTTTCGGTAGCCATGCAGAATATTATTAACAAAACGGAAAGTTTCCCTTTTTCTATTAGTTTGTTTAATCAAAATCGGAAAAAGATTTTCTTCCGATATCTCTCTTTTAACATAAAGGTAAAAATCTTTTATACGTATCAACCCCATTCCTTATTTTCGGAGAAGAATCATATCCTCATTACTTATCTTAGTTTTTCTATAAAAACTAAAAGTTTGTTCAACATCTTCTCTACCAAAACCCTCAGAAATCTAGAATCCCTAGAAAGTCATAAACACAACATGAGCTCTTGCAACAACAACAAAGTCGTTGACATCACTGAAAAGATGAAGACTGCAGCCATCAGAGTCAAAGGTGTGATTGGTTCTTCAAAAAACATAAGTGTTGTTGCTGATGAATGGTCAAACAGTTTGATTGGGAAGCTCAAGGTTAACAACCTGGAGATCGAAACCGAGAATGTCAAGGAAGAACTGAATATACTATGGAGAGCTTATAAAAAGAAAGAGACACGTCGTGGGAGATCATCTCTATGTTTGCAAGTTTGGTTCTGAGAAAGACATGAAAGATGTCCTGAAGAAAACACCTTGGAATGTACAAAGATGTCTTCTTGTCCTTAAAGAATATACCACTGCCATACCCTATCAAGATTGGACGTTTGCTAGACAAGCATGGAATGTGCAGTTCAAAGGGCTGCTTCTGGAACATCACCATGAAGCTGTTATTAATGAGGCAATAGAAGATTTGGGTACAAAAATTTCAACATAACCGAAAAATTGCAGAGCAAGATCTGGGAATATGATAACTGCTCGTGTGGAAGTGGATCTAACAATACCTCTAAAGAGAGGAGAATGGTGGAACTCAAATTCTGAAGAACCCGTCTGGATAAGATACCACTGGGTTAAACATCCACATAGCTTGTGTAATGAATGCTACACTGTTGAACACAATGAAGAAATGTGTTCTCAGATTGCACTAGCTCTTAAAGAGAGGAAAATGACTCAAGAAGAATATGAAGAGCATTGTCGAATGCAGAATGGAGAAAGGACTACTGATGAGCTAAACAAGGATACTGATGCCGAGTATGTAATTGTGGATAATATGGAAGAAACTCAACAAGATGGTGATGAGAATAGAACATCCAAAAGAGCTAGGAATCAACCTATAGAAAATTCTGGAAACAACCCTTCTCTTAATCATCCTACCCTTGTTGACCATGCTGGTATCAGTATTGGTAATGATCATACTGGCAATAATAATACTCAAACTATCTTTATGGAGGAGTCTGATATGGATGTTCAGGGTGATCCTGCTGCTAACTCAGGGATGGATACCATACAAAATCAAGGGAGCAATGCACTCACTGTAAGAAACTATCATTAGTCTCTACCTTCTTTAAATTTTATTAATTTTAGATATTTATTTTCTTCTATAGAACTACTTAGTTTTAACATTTTGCTCTACACTAAAAATTACACATATCCTATTGTTTTCTTTAATATGAGGCTTCTAGCTTGGAACTGTCAAGGCTTTTCTAGTAAAACCACTAGAGATCATCTTAAGGACTTAATAAGTAGATATGATCCTGATATCATCTTTCTCTCAGAGACCAAGCTAGGTTTAGACAAAATGAATAAATTGATTAAACCTTTTAAATTCCCAAATAAGAAACTTATCTCTTCTTTGGGGTTAGTTGGTGGACTAATTCTTCTGTGGAAAGATGGTTTCCAATTTAGTATTGTGAATGCAGATACATGGATTATAAACTGCAAAGTTCATGATGATCCTTCCAAGCCTGAATGGATACTTACTTGCATGTATGGTTCTTCTTACCCTCATAACAAAGAGAAACAGTGGTCCTACATTAGAGATATCAGTCAGAATATAACTCAGCCATGGGTTATTATTGGTGATCTGAATTTGGTTTTCAACAATGAGAATAGAGCTTACATTCATAATACTTCTTCTTCTTCATCTCATGTTACTTCTTCTTCAAGGGATTCACCTTATATTAAGATGATAATTGATTGGCTTAGAAGATATAGGTTATTCTGGTAGATCTTTTACTTGGTCTAGTAATGTGCATGGAACTGGTGTTAGAAGATCAAGGTTAGAGAGGGCTCTGTGTAATGCTGATTGGATGCTTCATTTACCTGACTCCAAAGTTCTTCATCTACCTCAAATTGGTTCAGATCATTGTCCAATAATGTTGGATACTGCCTCTTCTAAAAGTGACAAGAAAAAGAAAAAGAACTGGGAGTATTTCCAGTGTTATGAAAGAGATGAATCATTAAAAGCTGAAGTTGTTGTTGCCTGCTAAAATAAAGTACAAGGGTCTTATGCTTTCCAAGTTACCAGAAAACTTTACACAACTAGAAATTTTATCTCAAAATGGAACATGCACAAATTTGGAGATATTCAAAGTAATACAAATATACTTCATCAACAAGTGGAATTTGTTCAGCAAAATTCACAGCCTCAAGACAATAGTACAATACAAATGCTACAGTTGGAGCAAGAAATTGAGCACTGGCATCAAATACAAAGTGAATTCTGGGGTCAAAAGTCCAGAGATCAATACTACTTCGAGATGGATAGAAATACAAAATATCATCATACAAATGCAAATAGAAGGAGAGCAAGGAACAACATTGAAGCTTTGAAAGATAGCAATGGTAACTGGTGCTCAAGTAGAGAAGAATTAGAAGATTTACTCACACAGCATTATAGTGCACTCCATACAACTACTTCTCCTGATAAAAATGATGCTTTATTACAAAATATTCCCCAAGTTATAACTGCAGATGACAATGTGGAATTAATCAGAGTACCTGAAGATGTTGAAATATGGAAAGCACTCAAAGATATGAAGCCATGGAAGGCTCCAGGACCAGATGGGTTTCCACCTGGCTTTTTCCATTCCCATTGGGACATTGTGGGATCAGATGTTATTCAAATGGTGAAGCAATTTTTTCAATATGGATTTATGCTCAAGGAGATAAATAACACAAATATCTCTCTCATTCCAAAGACAAAAAACAAGCAATTTACATCTGACCTGAGACCCATAACTCTTTGCAATACTTCTTACAAGATTATTTCAAAAATTCTCTCAGCAAGATTAAAAAGGGTGATGAATAAGACTATTTCTCCTTTACAAGCTGCATATGTACCAAGTAGGCAAATTTCAGACAATGTACAACTAGCTCAAGAAATCATACATATAATGAAGAACAAAAAACAGAGCAAGAATTCTCTTGCACTCAAGCTAGACATGTCAAAAGCTTTTGACAGGATTGAATGGTCTTTTCTTATGGATGTTATGGATAAAATGGGTTTTGTGGTGAATGGTGTCAACTTATCATGCAGTGCATTAGCACAACTAAGATATCCATTATCCTAAATGGAGCTCCATGTGCTTCTTACAAACCTTCAAGAGGCATAAGGCAGGGAGACCCCTTGTTTCCATACCTTTTTATTATAGTTATGGAGGCATTCTCTAGGCAATTACTTATGGCTGAACAGAATAACAAGATTGAAGGGATAAAAATTGCACCAGCTGCTCCTTCTATTTCACATCTGTTTTTTGCAGATGACTGCCTTCTTTTTACAAGTGCTGATCTCCATAATGTAAATAACTTGCTTCAATTTATTGAGGAATTTGGAGTTGCTTCTGTACATATGGTTAATTTCACAAAGTCTAGTGTTTACTATAGTGCTAATGTTCCACCAAGATTTTGCAGAATTCTTACTAGGAGATTGAAGGTTCCTTCTATGAATACTGCAGAAAGGTACTTGGGTATGCCATTGCTGATTGGGAAAGGTAAAAAACAATGCTTCACTCATCTGCTTGATAAGGTGAAGAATAGATTATCTATCTATAGAGCTAAAACAATGGCACAATGCAACAAATCTTTAATGATAAATATTGTAACTAATACCATCCCTTCTTATACTATGAGCTGTTTTCAGATCCCAAAAGATATTATAAATGAGTATAATGTTGTGCAAAGGGATTTCTGGTGGGGTTTTGATGAAAAGAGGGGCACTTATATTACTTCATGGAAGGACTTGCACTTGCACAAGGATGTTGGAGGTCAAGGATTCAAAGACTTGAATATCTTGAATAAAGCTTTTCTTATAAGAGCTGCCTGGAGAATTTGCACAAATTTAGAAGAAGTATGGGTCAAATGTATATCCAAGTACTTCCCTTGTACCAGTATGCTACATGCTACAATAAAAAAGGACTGCTCTTGGGTTTGGAAGGGATTACAAAAGAACATGGAGTTCATTAAACAGTATAGTTGCTGGAGTGTTGGTGATGGTTCTCATATTAAAATCTGGTTGGATGTATGGATTATAGGCATGGATGCTCCTCCTATTCCCAGACAAGAAGCTGAAGATAATGAAAATTTTGTTTGGGTCAGTGAGATCTTTCGTTCTAACACTAGAGAATGGAATGTTGATCTGGTAAACCATTTGTTTGATCAACACACTGCAGAACTGATTCTAAATATGAGAGTATCAGTTTCAACAACCGATAAACTGATCTGGAAACTAAACAAAAATGGAAAGTTTACTCTAAAATCCGCTTATAAGAAGCTTTTTGAAGACAGTTTAGGCTCAAGGCAGTTCTCAATCTTTATTCAGGGAACTACTATTAAATGGAATGACTTCTGGAGAATCAACACCTGGCCAAGAGTTAAGCATTTATTTTGGAAATGTTTAAATGATATTCTGCCAACCAGAGTTAGATTACAAAGACAATGTGGATATATCAATAAGATGTGCGCACTATGTAATCAACATGAAGAAAGCACAATGCATATCTTCTTCCAGTGTACTTTTTCAAGGGCTGTTTGGATGGAAATACCAGGAGGTAGTCAAGCTTTAACAGGTAGAGCCAATAATTTTGCTAAGATTTTGGAAGACTGGATTTCACTTACTAACTCAACAGCAAAGTCAAAAGGATTGGCTCAATTTGGGCATGGTGGTTACTTGGAGTATATGGAATAAAATATGTGAAGTGATCTTCCAGAATAAAAAGGCGAACCCCAAAAGCACAGCTAGGGCCGCTCTTAGCTTCGCGAGTTATTTATCCTCCATATCTGACAAGGCAAATGCCTGCAGTCAGAACACTTCTGTTACCTTGTCATCTATAGCAACTTGGAAACTTTATGATAGTCCATATTTAACTTTCAATTGTGATGCTTCCTTTGATGCTAATACTGGACTAACAAGTATTGGTGTGATCTTACGTGATTTTGCAGGCAACTGGAAAGGAGGCCGCGCAAAACATTATGCAGGAATAGCTGATTCGGAGAGAGCAGAGTGCTTAGCTATCCATGAAGCTGTTGAATGGTGCAGGGAACTACAAATCTCACACGCAATGTTTGAGACAGACTTGAAAAATATTGAAAGCTTCATCAATAATGCATCACCAATCATGGCTTGGGAAAACGATCAATAATGCATCACCAATCATGGCTTGGGAAAACGAAGACATTCTGCATTATGGAAGTGTCGTTTTATTCCTAAAAAAATATAATAAACCTGCAAATGAACTGGAAAAGTTCAGCGGGAACTCAGAACAGGCAAAGTTCAGCAGGAAGTTTGGTGTAACCCAAGAATGGCTTGACAGCCCCCTGAAGTAGTCGCAAGTTTGCTTCGCGTCTGTCACACAATCTTTCTTATCACAGTTAATAAAATCCCATTATTTGCAAAAATATTAAGGTTGTATTTAACCGGGGTATTAGTCATTCCCATATTAAATCACTTTCAGACTTCTAGCTCTCAATACCTTTTTTCTTTCAATACCTTTTTTCTTTCTTCGGCTCTAAAAACTATACACTCTTATGCTCTAAAGAGCTTCAAGGATATGGAGGGTCAAAATCACTTCATGCCATTAGGCAAAAGCAAATGAAACTGAAAATCTATAAACAAAATGCATCATTTTCATGTTTAAACGTTTGCAACACCAACATGAAAGGTTTTACTCCCCATTCACTGCTTCGTAATTAACTTGGGAGATCATTACAAAAACTTGCCGACACCGCCCGAATATTGAACACCACCAAAACACCAACCCACCTAACTACAGAGGAAACCTTAAACCTAAGGTCTAGTAAAACACACAGCTACAAAATAAAATAACTTGTCCGATACACCAACCATGTGAGGAAACAAAATTAATTACACCATGGAACTTAGTGATCTCTGTATCCATCATACCAAAGAGAGAACTTAACAAAAGAACATAGAACTGCGTACGTTCTCATGGAGTCTAGGTAGTTCAGGCACTGGTGCAGAGCCCACAGACGTCATCCCTCCATGGCTTGAGGAAGTTTCAGACATTTCATCGAACTTTGTAAATGTTGAGACTTGGGTCGCTGCAAGGTGGGCATATGCTACTGGAGCAACTGCAACAATCAACAAAATAAACCCAACAGTCAAGAATGAGAAAGTGTGTCATGTGTTACTGCATAGCAGTATCATACATGATCCTAAGATTTAAAATACATAAAATGAAGCAGCATTATTTACCTATAGAAATAGCAGTTGTGCTCCTCTGGTACCTGCAGAAATTGGACAAAACAAAATAAAATTAATGCTAAGCATCCCATATTCAACCAAAGTAAGCTTTATCAACTTACACATAGGATAAATTATGAACAAGTTCCTGCAACTCATCAGCTGAGAAGCCAATTTCATCCAACAACACATGGTAATGTGCCGGCCTAGTTGTTCCCTATCCAAAGAAAGTTGATTAAAGTCAATGACATCACTATGCAAAAGAAGAATAGTTGGAGATTATCATAATTCTGCGATTCCAAGAAGGAAAATGCTTGTAGTGGTAAAACTTACAATCATGCCCGCGTGTGCACACATATAAAAATCATTGTTTCGCGGGTGACAGATTTTATTGTCAATAACTGTACCTGTTGAACAGAAAACAATTCAAAGTCAGCATTTATGAAAATCATTGTTTCACGGGTGACAGATTTTATTGTCAATAACTGTACCTGTTGAACAGAAAACAATTCAAAGTTAACATTTAGTAACTCAAACGGTAATTTGTTGGACAGTAAGTAGATCTTAGGAACGCTAACCGGGTGGAACATTGTCAGGACTGTTTGGCTGAAAAAACTTGGAATGGTGGTTTTTCTGAGCAATAATTACTGTAAACTTAGGAGACCACTTCTCGTCAAGGAATTTGCACGCCTGTAATAAAAATATATTACAGAAGTTGGCAGTGGCAATCGAACGAATAATCATAATACTGTTAAAGAGGGATAGAATCAAACGCTAACCTCAATAATCTGATCCAATTCGATGTTCAAGACTTGATTGAACTGGGACTCACTCACACCATCCCTGCATCCACGACACCATCAGCCAAAATACAAAAAAAAAAAAAAATGGTGATGGATCTTGCACATAATTCATAGCAGACAAAGCCATCAATGATTTCTGAGTGAACTTCTGGACAAGTTGGTCCATTTAGATTCAGAGAGAACGTAAATAAAATCACCAAAATACCTGAAAATAATAATTTGTTCAGGCTTTCTTTTTTTTGAGCTTGTATAGAAGTCCAGTAATAGCTCACTGAAAATGAAATATTGTGCCTCCTCATTAGTACAAGGATTATAACTAAAACATTACACCGCTAGAAAAGGTCATTAGAATAAACATAAGCTGCGCATCAGCTGTTCCAATTTGTCACAGAAGCATCACAAGCATAAAGAGAACTAAAAACTTGAGAACTGGACTCACCGAATTATGCCATCATCCTCCGTGTCCGATATGGGCTTGAATAGATTATCGACCATCTCAACCTTTGGGGATTGTGTTCTCACAGATGCTCTATAACGTGAAATAGATGGCCAGTGCCTGGAGCTGACTACCTATGCATTCAACAAATGAATTAACATCCTAAACTTAATAGGTTCCCCTGTAATCTAGCACAAAAGGTGCAACATAAAATAGCTGAAAACAATAATAACTAATAGCAAATATTCAATATTTAAAAAAATAAAGGATTTTACCGCAGCTACAGATGGAATATCAGATTGTCCAGGAGAGCCATGTGAAACGTCCATCCCAAGGATCATTGTGGGAACTTTAGAGACAAAAGGAATTGAACAAGAGTGCTCAATGGCCAACACCGAATTCAAACCACCAAGCTGCAACAGGTACGAACATAAACAAGCTCAAACACAGGCACCGAGGAACAAAAACAATGTGATTTAAGTATCTTTACATAGACCTACTTTGGCATTGATCTTAAGAAGAACATTTGTAAGGTAATTGTCATTGACTCTTGAAGGCGCCGCACATTGAGTAACAATTCCAAGGTCAGCAAGATTCTTCTTCTTCCATGGACCTTGCATTTTGATGTTCCACAGTTAGATATAAATACATAAACAACGGTAGCAGTATTAAGAAAAATCTGAAGTGACAAGCCAAAGCCTACCGTAGATGTTACAGTTTTTCCTCTCTGGAAGAAGACATAGAAGAAACTGGGGTGCTCCGGGAAGTTTTGCCCTAATCTGTTGAAACATCTCCTCCACCCGGGCAGGTGGAGGTGCCCGTCTAGACTGAGGGGACTCTTCGAATACATCAAACGGAGGCTCTATCATCTATCAAAATAACTTTAACATGAGATGCAAGAAAATGACTTCTCAAAGGTAAATAACAATGCAATACTGCTGGGAAAAAAAAAACTCACCATTCCTTTCTGTTCTCCCAGTCTGGTAAGATCTCGAACTAAACCACGTATGTCACAACGAGCCGAGAAGTTTACAATGGCCCAGCGTTCAACCTTAATTGGTTCGACAAACACTTTATTACTAATGTTCCATCTTCCATTCCGAGGAGTGAAGTCCTCTCCCTTGCCAAATTTCAACTGCCAAAAAAAATTATTTGTAAACAAACCTAGCTTGAACAACCTTAAAACATACCAACAGCATACAAATCATAATAACAGGCTAAGAAAATCAGCAATACAGTTATTAAGACAAAATACCCTTGGAGGTTGTAATACACGGCCTTCAACTTGTGTAAACTGAGAACTAATTGTAACACCAGAGGCACGTAATGCTGGTTCAGCATCATAGTTGTTGGTTTTCATTGCCTGCCCAAACAGAAAAGCTTGTTATCCATCATGATAATCGACAGTGCCTAAGATCATAAAAACATCTTCGGTAAGGGTAGACCTACCTCAGTCAAAGCTGCCATCCTTTCTTGAGGCTTCTGTCTTGATTTCTCTACGAGTGAAGATCTCTGTTGAACGGACAATGCCTTTGTATAGCGTTGCAACGAAACCAAAGTACAAAGCTACACAAACTCAAATGAACTTCATCATTATCGTACTAAAAGAAATCAGCAACATAACATAGGGCTGAAAGTGAATTCTTACCTCAATTGGAATGTAAGTCGGTCGCTTTGGTTTACCAACATTAATGCATGGAAGAGGCCCTGAATAAACTAATTCCATACGGCGAATATTGACAAAATAATCAGTGATTGTCATTTCAATCATTTCAGGCTCGCCATCTCCATTTGCATCCCTTCCATTCCTTTGCTTCATAGAGAATCTACAAGATGAAGCAGGTCTAATGAATACACACATTTCGAGATCGAGAACACTATCCGTTATAACCATACCTGTGCGAGTTACTAGACATACTCTCTGTCGATAGAGAACAGATACATGTGAAATTAATCATCAAGTGACCTTATATCACATTTCAATTATAGGAAGAGCACGCATACATTTAAAAAAAAAACACGCAAAGCTTACGTTTGTCTATCGCAGGGGAGTTCACTTAACCCGGTTATCTTATACTCCATATTAGATGGGCTGGCTTTTATCCTCAGATTTTTGAGAGTTCGCTTAGCCTATAAGATCGAAGTACCGAAATTGTTATTTTGATAGGAACAATTACAATAAAACAAGAACACAGTTTGAGTTTAAAATGCTTACCTTTGCCCAATCAATGCCACCTGGATCCCTCACACCTTGGTTATTAATTAAAAAATCTACAACTGGTCCTGGCTGTATTATCATTGAAGTAGATACATCTGCAATTGAGATAATAACAAGAACACGATAGTCAAAGAGTCTTTTGAAAGCACTTATAGTTGTTACAGAAACTTACTTCATGAATAATCAGTGAAAGAACTTACCAATGTTCAGTGATAAACCACCTTGTGTAGCTCTGAAACTGGAATGGAATCCTCTGCATCCAAGGACACCTCCTCCCAAGTCCGCAAAATTCTTCGGATTGTTGTGGAAAAAGGATTGACGAACAAGAAGGCACCCTCTGAGCAAAAAGTAAAGAAACAAGATGAGCAACACAACAGCAAAGAAACCAAGTTCAAGAACTTCAACAGGAGCTATCTTACTGTTTTGCGGCATGTTGCCTTAAAATGATATCCAAAACTCTAAGAGCTTCTTGAGAGTTCTCTGATTCCTGACCACGGAGCGCATTTCCAATGGCCTGCATTGGGATTTTGGCTGCAAAACTAAGCTCCACCTTGAAGGTCTTGGAATGGTATGGCCGTCTCATCCGCTTACGATCAGCATCATTAGGGCTTCCATTACCAGCAGGGCTGCCGTTCCCGGTATTCCTTAACACATTTCATTAAGAAGATTAATTGGCATATAAAAACAAATGACCCATAAGTTCTAACCAGATGAGTTCCCGCACATAACAACCCATCCATAGGTATGTTTGTGTGTGCGTGTTTACCTATTCGATGACATCTCATCAAGCACGACAGTGAACTCTAGTTTAGTTTGTGGGAGAGGACCAACAGTAAACAAACTTTTCTCTCCATCATAAGCGAAGTCTTTTCCAGCTAACTCAGAGGCATAAGTCTCTTGAACTCTGTCAAGAACTTTCCTACCTACACCCTTGCTTTCTACAGGGCGATCATCTTCATAGAAGAGGGACACCTAATGACAGAAAAAGTAGAAACACAATTATCATAATTAGGCTTATACTGAACTAACTTCCTAGCTCTAGAAGGACACCATCCAAGCAAAAGGGCAAAGAAATACATACACAGTAGTGGAAAAAGTAACCGTCAGCATTACTAACAGCGACTTTAAAATGGTTAGTCAACAACTGTATTTTGTTCCCCTTATTTCCAAGACCAGTTCTTGCCATTGGGACACGCTTAGGTTTTGAAACTTTCTTAACTGGCTCTACTTTTATTGGAACTACATTTGGTGGAACAGGTGGTGGAGGAGGCAATCCATCAGGTCCATCAAGCTCAGAGTCGCCCATGTTTCAGACCTTTAGCATTGAAACAAGGTAAAAAAAAAAAAAAAATCCATCAGTATTGAAGATCAGACAAAACAGCAATAAGAGTAAGTAATTATGACAAATGACTGACAAAATTTGCTGTGTAAAAATTGAAAGCATCTTTGGAATTTTTTAAACGCAGAACAGTTTCACATGGCAAAAATGGTGATACATGTGAGCAATGAAGTTCAAAAATCTGTGAGACAGAAGAAGATAAACAACCCAAACCAAAGCTGCTAAAACTTCTTCTTAAATCATACTGCATGATAAAGCGTTTCCATGTGGAGATAACTATGTTACTAGTAGAGAATCAAAAGCTAGTGAAATGGTAGGAAGAAAAGCTGCTCAAATACAAACTTAGTACATGAACATGCCTGACAAAAGTTTGACAGCCAACACTAGAAGTGATTCTGAAAACAAGTAAAACCGATTAACTGTTTTAAGTAAAGGGTTAGTCTCCTTAAAGCAGCTTCAAAACTAAGAGAAGACCAAAAGAAAAGTTGGAAAAGGAGGAAGCTTCAGCTAAGTACAAACTCCAAAATAAAGACTAAACATAGACCAAAATAACAGTCACCGATCACTTGAAGAAAGTAAAACCACATACACAAACAAAAAACGGGAAAATCAGCTTCAAACTAACTTACACAAGTCTAACCAGCACAAAAACCTTTAAAATACTAAAAATAGCAAGGAAGAAATTCAAAAACCTAAGAACACAAAAGATCAGTAAATGAAGTAAAAATGAGATCTTTGAAAGAAAGTAAAATTACAGAATATATATAACTCAGAGAAGTAAAATAAAAAAATATCTAAACAATCTATGCCCAAAGAAAACCCTTAAACCCAGACATCAAAAGAAATTCTTCCTAGACAAAACCCCTTCAAAAAAAATCACAATAAGTTGCATGCAAACATATCTACATGATTTCAGGAAAACCCATTTTCTGAAATCCGGTGAAAAAACAAAAAAACATAAATTTGTCATCTTTGACAGTAATACTTTCAACAGCAACAACAACTAAAGCTTTAAAAAAAAAAACCACTTAAAAAATGTTTAAAAGTAGCAGCATTCAAAAGATCCAAACTTTAAATTTAACTGAATAATAAGCAAGAACCACACACATTTTCAAATAAACCCCAACTCAAACACACAAAAAAATCATACAAAAAGAAGGAACACGAAAATTAAGGAAATGACGAAAAATCAAAGAAGAAAAACCCTTGAAACAAAAAATACTAACTGAGAAATGTAAGATGAAACAAAACCCTAAAAGCTCACCTTAAACCAAACAAGAAGAACTAAAACTCTTCAACTCCTCTCTCTCTCTCTCTCTCTCTTTAGAACTCAAAAACACTTCCGAAACAACAAACTGTTCTTCTTCTGTCTCTCACTCCGAAGTACTAGGTCCATTTTAAAGGTGTCTCCGACGTCAACCACTTCAGTTAATAGGCACACACGTATAACGTAAGTGATTAACACTTACTAACAGTATTTGGAATAGTGCTGTGACATTATTTTGAATTAAGATATTGTAGGTTATGCTTACACGCGTTAGGGAACGAGTCAACAGAAGTGGGATTGGATTGTTTCCCCAAATGACAACACCTGCAACAAAAGTTGTTCACTGGTAACCTTTTATAACAAATGGGATGGGGATACATCACCATCTGTCGAGCGATGCGCTTGACAACCGTCGGATGATGCATGAGCAAATCTCAACAGGATAGAATTTGCCGTTTCCGGGCTAGACTCCAGAGCCCTGAACACTGTCGACGGGTCCCATCCCAAATCTCACAATGGGAAGAAAAACAAAGACTTTTGCATCCGTTGGAGATGCTCTTGGAGCAAGCATTATAGTGCAACGCCTTTCTTAAACAAGAAACGGCCATGGTAGTATATCTCACAGCGCGTTTGGAAACACTAAATAATTTTGACTTTTAAAAGTTAAAAAGCAAGCAATGTGAAATTTCAAAACGATTTCTAGAAACAAAAATGTCGAACTTTTTGTGAAGTAAAATATCTCGACTTCTGATTCCTGCTTCTGGTACCCAAACACGCTACCAATGTAACAATGTAATATGAAATTTAGTTCATGTGAGCACTATAATTACCGAACAGATCTCATTGTCACAATCAGTAATCGCAATAACGCAATCATTGGTAAATAATTTAAGAACGTGACAAGATAATAAACGACTGTTTGACATAATAACATATGATCGTTTATGCAGTGCAGACGTAACTAGATAAAAGAATGTAAAGTGCGGTAATGTAAATGACACAATGATGTACGTGGTTCGGGATAAATGCCTACGTCCACAGGGTATTGAGAGGTATTCACTAAAATATTATTAAGTAATTACAAAGATAAGTCGAATGACTTTGAGTGAGAGGGAAGAGGAGATATACACCAAATTGCTCTCATCTATTATTTACTTTCTCTCTCTCCTAAAATACTTCTTCCATGTCCAAAATTGCCAATCCCTTATTCATTGGTAGATTTAAGCATTTAAATAGACTTTGGGTGGGTTCCATTGATAGTTATGCATTTCCTCGATTATCACGATGTAGTACGCTATTTCGGGTCATTGTTGCACGATGATACTTCAGCGGTATCATTATCCTCCGATGGTATGGCTCTTGATTAGCCACACAATTGCTTCCACGTGTTATGTTCCCGTTGTATTTAATGTCGGTAATTGGCTCGACCCATGCGCGGATAGTTGTCAATTGTGGCGTGTCTTATCAATGCCAGTCTGATTACATACAGATCATAAATTTTGAATCTGCCTCGAGATATGATAACATAAAATAGAGGACGTTAAGGTATAACGCGTGTTCATCTCATCTTGATGCGCCTTAGTTGTATGGATTCCACGTGCTCTTCTTGGTTGCCACTTGTAGGGTGGTAATCTGGTACCTACAGTTTTCACATTTTCTTTCTCTTTATGCCAAGGGTAGGATCGAAAGAAAACTATCCCATGAATACCCATACTCGTAATAACTTCTCCTAAATTTCGAAGATAGTGTCTGTTAGAGCATAGCTCAGTTGAACTCATCAAGCGTTGGTATGTCAAGTTTGGTTGTCATATTTTAGTGTGTCAAAACTCATCTAAAGTTGCTTGATTAAATACTAGAGTCAACTTCGTTTAGGTTAGAATAGAAAGTCTAGGAATGTTGGGACATGCAAGTATTACTCCGAAGACCTGAAGAATGAGAAGAAGTAGCGAACCACAACGACGATATCATCCTTCCACTTGAGGTTAGTAATATTGACTTGAACTGTTTCATTCCTAACGTATATTTCAAGTCGTGCTATATTGAAAACATAACTGTGAAGTTGTATACACTGTACATATTGTATAATACTTTAGTGATGTGACATGATCATGATAGTATAATCATAGTATTAGGGAACTAGACTACGAAGTATAACGGTTATCTTTTGAACTTCGTAGATATGACATCGACATAATCTTGTATTGTTATGATTATGTGAATGGGTTATGGTGAAGATTTCATCTTAGGAAACAATATTTTATATTTGTTTAAAGGAAGTACATTCATGAACTTGTTTCGTGAATCGAAAGGGAGGCTTATTGGTCTGGATATTCATCGAAATCTTTGGATGACCAATATGTGTGAGATGGTAGAACCAATCCTAACTATGTTATGTATCTTGGTATAACTAATCACAATGCCTGACTTATGATTTGGTATGACTGGTTTTTGTTAATTAGTGTAACCGATCCTAGGTAATCACCATGTGTTGGTATGATCAATCCTTGTAATTGGTGTGACTGATCCTAGTAACTGGTGTAACCGATCCTAGTAATCAGTGTGACTGATCATGAGTATGTGTAATCGATCCTTGTAATTGGTGTAACCGAACCTGGTAACTGGTGTAACCGGTCTTGGTAACTGGTGTGACCGATCACAAGAATTACCATGTGTAGATGAAACCGATCCTTGTAATTGGTGTAACCGGTCCTGGTAATTTGTGTGACCGATCACAAGTATTTCCATATCGACGTATAACCGATCCTAGTGATTGGTAGAACTGATTGAACCCATGTATGTGATTTGGTATTTGATCAGTCACATAGTTGTCTTGGAATACAGGGAAACCAATTCTAAACTTGTTTGGTAGTGTGGTATGACCGATTCCAAGAATGTAAATCCATGTAAATACGAAATAAGGATTTACAATGAAAAGATGTCAATACTCTTAAAGCATGGCTCGGTTGAACCCACCAAGCATTGATGTCAAGTTTGGTTGTCATATTTCAGTGAATCAAAACTCATGTTAAGAGTCGCTTGATTATGTACTAGAGTCAACTTCGTATAGGTTAGCTTGAAAGTATTAGGATATGATACATTACAAGTATTGCGACGTCTTGAAGATGTGAAGAAGCAAGGAGCTACAATGACAACAATCATCCTTCCACTTGAGGTTAGTGATATTTGACTTGAATTGTTTCATTCCCTAACGTATCTTTCAAGTCGTGCATATTGAAAACATAACTGTGAAGCATATTTGAACTCTAGATAGACATAGTATTAAGGAATACAATACGAGGTTTATTGCTTAACTATTAAACTTTGTAGATAAGACATCGCCATAATCATTTGAATGCTATTGTGATTATGTGTGGGTATGAGATGAGGATTTCATCCTAGGGAACAATGTTTGCATGTTTTCTAAGGAAGTAAGTTCATAAACTTGTTTGTGAACCGAAAAGGAAATTTCCAGGTGTTATTGGTTTTGTTATTCATTGCATATCTTATGAAGAACCAATATGTGTGATTGAGTATAACCGCTCACAACTTGTTTGTGTTCTTGGTAGAACTATTCACAAAGGCCTGACTTATGTATTGGTATGACTTTTATTAGTGAAACCAATCTTAAGTAATCACCTGAGATGGTATGATCGGGTTTGTGTTTTGTCTGACCAAATATGGGAAAGGGGAACCGATCCTAGTAAGAGGTGCAGTACATCACAAAGGGGAACCGATCCTTGTATGTGGTGCAACAAGGTTTATAGCAGAAAGGGGAATCGATCATATGGACATGTGCAACACGTTTTTAGGCAAAGGGGAACCGATCCTATAGACATGTGAAACACATATAAGTTAGATACCATATATATGTGGGGAACCGATCCTAGTACCTAGTCAACCGAATTTTGGAAAGCTAGTGTGACTATGCACAGTACTCACATGGAGGTAGAACTGAAACTTGTTTTGGTAGAACCGTTAAACCCATGATTGTGATTGAATGTTGGTTTGATCAATCACATAGTTCTTGAAAGTCAGATGAACCAATTCTAAACTTGTTTCGAAGTGTGGAAAATCGGTTTCAAGGTTGTAAGTGTGAAAGAGAACTTACAAAGTAAGGATGTCGACATACTTTTAACATGTGTTGTGAATGTTTATTTCTTTAATTGTTCAAAGATATTCCTTAACGGCTAAGGGAATAGAATCCCAGCATCGAAACATAAGTAAGTTAAGAATCTTTTAATTAAGGTTATTAATTTCATTTTGTAGGAAAATTCCAGAATTAGTAATGTGCATTTACTAATTAGATTTTCCGAGAGATTTCGATCATTATTTTTGGACAAAGCATTTCCAGGAATTATGAAAACCGAATTTGTGCTTTAATGAATATCTTGAGAATATTTTCGGTTTTGGAAATTCCTTGGTGTCCAAACTTCCTTGTCTATAAATACTTGAAGTTTGTCTTTGTAGCAAACTAATCCTTTGTAACAACAGACTTCCTCTTTTGTTGTTGTTACTGGTGTAGCCGCCTATTCGAAGAGGAGAGTAACCTAATTAGGCGAAATCTCTTACGGACACTCAGTTTAAAGTCTTATTTGGGATTGAGAAGCTCTATCATGTACCTTTGGTGGGAAAGTAGATAATTGCGGTTTATCTTTTGTTTTCGATTGATTTGCTTGAGTAACGGTGGTTGGAATCTGATTGCACCTAGTTTGTTTATTCTTGAGAATCTTCTCTTCTGATATAAGATTCACTCAAACTAGTTCAGATTTTGACAGGGATCTTTAGATTGTTGCGAGTTCTAAAGACGATCTTGTGATAATCCATTCTTAACAGACTCCGTTCTGTGCGTGATTGATTACAAGAGATTCAAGTGATTGTGTACAGGTTTTTATTGAAGATTTAAGAAGATTTGAAAACAAAGAAGATATTAAAGATCTGACTTGGGTTTTATAATCTTTGGTGTGCACAATATTTGTTTTGGTAAAAGATGATGCAATTAATAATCGGTTTATCCTTGTGGTAGATTGGATTGATTAATTGAGTAGATCGGCATCAACACAATTCTTTGGATTAAGAGTGTTATTGGCTTAATCTTAAATGATTACTTTGGTAATTGAACATAAGATAGATCTAAGAACCTGACGAAGGAGTTTATATTGAGATAAACGGAAGAGCCTTTGTCAGACTCATATCACTTGGTTTAATAGAGTTGATACCAAACAGATTTGTTGTTCCATTATTGTTTGGAATACGAACCAAAGGAATTGTTCCAAGTACGTGACTTATTTATAAGTTGGAGGTGTGGGAATACAGACGGAACTAGGAGAACTATAGGTTTAGTTGCTTGGTCTCAACTATACGAAGTTAGGAGTAATTTTGTGTAGCGGCTTAATCCTGAGAGTATTCAATTTTGGACAAGGTCCCGGGGTTTTTCTGCATTTGCGGTTTCCTCATTAACAAAATCTTGTTGTGTCATTTACTTTATATTTCTGCATTATAATTGTTTAATTATAATTAAAGTAAATCGCACAAACGTTAATTCCTAATTACTTGATAAGCAATTCTATTGTGTTTGGTTAAGTCCGAACCTTTGTGAAAAAGCGGGGGTACAACCACCAGTCCCAATATTTCGCTTAGCAATCTGTATGGACAAACTCTAATATACTTTCAAAGAGTCAGACTCAATCTAGATAAAAATTATATCAAAGAGTTTATATCTCAATTTCTTGATTTGATATATACTCAAGCAAATAGAAATTTGCGAGTCTTTATGAAATACTAGAGTTGATAATTTGGATGGTACCAAAGACCAATATCCAAGTGTCAATCAATTTAAATCAACAACCAAAAGGTCGGATATTCTAATTGATTGAACTACGCACAACCTGTGATATTTCAATTATATAACAAAATATAATGCGGAAAAGAAATAACACAGACACCAGAATTTTGTTTACGAGGAAACCGCAAATGCAGAAAAACCCCGAGACCTAGTCCATATTGAACACACATTGTATTAAGATGCTACAGACACTAGCCTACTCCAAATTAATTTCGGTCTGGACTGTGGTTGAACCCCAATCAATCTTACACTGGTCCAAGGTACAGTTATGCTTCTACGTCCCTGATCCCAGCAGGATGCTACGTACTTGATTCCCTTAGCTTATCTCACCCACAACTAAGAGTTGCTACGACCCAAAGTCGAAGACTTTAATAAACAAATCTGTATCACACAGAAAAGTCTACGGTAATAGATAAATCCGTCTCCGAGTTTTGTTCCGTCTTTTGATAAATCAAGGTGAACAGGAACCAATTGATAACCCGGACTTATATTCCCGAAGAACAACCTAGTATTATCAATCACCTCACAATAATCTTAATCGATGCAGCGAAAAAAGATATTCACAAACGATGAGACGAAGTATTTGTGATTACTTTTATATCTTGCCTATCGGAGATATCAATCTCAAGCCAATTATTATAATTGTACTTGTACGATAGAAACAACAAGATCAGATCACACAACTACAAGAAAGTAGTATCGGTCTGGCTTCACAATCCCAATGAAGTCTTTAAATCGTTAACCTGGTTTAGAAGAAGAAACCAAAGGTTAAAAGAGAATCGACTCTAGCTTAGCACAACTAGTATCACACAGAAGGTGCGGGGATTAGGTTTCCCATTTGCTAGATTTCTCCCTTATATAGTCTTTTAAATTAGGGTTTGCAATCAATGTTAGCTTGGTAACAAAGCTTTCAATATTCACCGTTAGATGAAAACCTGATTAGATTCAAGCTAATATCTTTCAACCGTTAGATCGAAAACTAGCTTGTTACACACAAATCAAATGCACGTTTCTAGGCTTGTGTAACCATACCCAAACTTGTACATTTGTTGGTTCAACAATAGTTAACCAAATGGTTAGCCATATGATCACTTTCATACCAACCATATTCTTCTTCACCGTAACTAGTTCAAGTGACTCAAATGAACTAGTTAGAGAGTTATTCAATTGCAAGGAAATCTTATGTAACTACACAAGAAAAACGATTTGATTCACTCGAATCGTGTCATGAACTATATAGCCACGGTTTGCAATTTGCATTCCTTAGTTTATATAAGAATAAGTTCACAAACATCGTTTTTCACAGACTGGGTTCGCGGACTTAAGTTCCCGGACGGAGTTCACAAACTCCAGCAGAATTTCTCGGGTCGAAAACTTCCGCCTGTTCGCGGACTGGGTTCGCGGACTTAGCTCACGCCACTATTCCGGTTCTCTTGATCAACAAAGTTCGCAAACCTCGGTCCAAGGAATAAGGACTTATACATATATGTGTTTCCACAATAATGCTTATATCCTCCAATGGTTATATAATCTAAACTCTCATTTCAATCATTGAAACATTCTTAGAGGACGTTGATATTCTATAGTTGTTGTTCACAAACTATTTTTCGTTAAAGTAAGCAATTTTCAAAGTGATTGAAACTTGTCATGACTTTTGTCACTAGGTAAAGATGAACTTGGCTAAAGCGAAAGCTTACCAACACATATTTCGAGAAATAGATAGGCGAGATAAACTCGGCTCGAAATAGCAAATGTGTATAATCTAAGTCTATATAGCAAAACGACTTTTGTCTCAAGATAGGAGATAAATAGACTTTTGAGTGATATATAAGTTCAAGTCTCCACATACCTTTTAGTCGATGAAGATCCACCGGTTCCTTGAGTAGTCCTTCGTCTTGTATGATGATTGCCATGGAGTTCTTGAGCTCAACTACACTTTCTATCCTAGTTCGAGGCCTTAGCTATAGTAGACTAGAAATCAAGACTTATAGTTTTGATGACTAACATTGAAAAACATGCTTGAGATAGCAACGCATGCGAGTTCGACCGAGCAATGCTCTAACAATATCCCCCTTTGTGAATTTTAGTGACAAAACTATCAATACATATGGAATACAAAAAATAAATAAATTAACTTTTGTAGCTCCTATTCCATACGCCTAATCTTCAACATTACTTGAAATCTTCGTCACTTCCAAGTACTCCAATGATCCCAAAGGTTGTAAGTTCAACATCATCGTTGTTGAAAATCCGTAGCTATAAAAACGAGAAAACAAGAGTTCTCAATCATTGTTATACAATGTCATAGTATCATTACACATCGTTAAAGTTCAATTGTATCATAACTTCAACAACAATACTATGGTGATATGTATCACTCCCCCTTAGTCAATACTCCATCTCACATGGAAACCACTCCCCCTTACATAATGATCCGAAAACCATATGTATTTGTAGTGTGAACTACATATTAATTCTCTCCCTTTTTGTCAATAAAATTGGCAAAGGTACAAGAACGGGATCGTAATGAAATTTCCGAAAGAGACATTTCATGACCAAAAGAAAGAAACACATATCATCTTATTTAGATGCAATCATAAAGCCAAAGATAAATGCATTTATCAAAGAGTTTATAAAGATACAAGATAACCCCTGTAATATTCCACAGCCGCACTCCTCACAAAGATTTGGCAATTAAGCACAAGTTCAATTAAGAACTCTCCCCCATAATATGTCATTTCCCGAAAGAACAACAAGAGCGACCTTAATTTCGAAAGAAAAGAAGGATTTCTTTGGACATAAAAAATCACATACAAGTATGAATTTGAATCCAAAATACTCAATTAAATTAACCACAAGAGAACCCATGATTAATTTAATCGAAAATGCTCAACATAAGTGAACTTATGGAGACTCAAAAATATACAATTACATTAATCACAAGAGAACCCATAATTAATCTAATCGAAATACACAACCAAACTAATCACAAAAGTAATCAATTTAATTGGTCATGGTCGTCATAAGAAAACTCACGGAGCAACAACTAAATAACCAAACAAGATGATTAAAATTTAGTTGAATATGCTCGATATAAAGTACCTCAAGGAACACCAACTAAGCTAATCATAAAAATAATCAACTTGGTCGTTAAGTGCTCAACATAAGACACTTTACGGAGCCTCACAGTAATACATAAAAACATGGATCAGGGAAGATCAATACTGCGGAATACACAAGGATTCATTCTATTTTCCATCACTATTCGCATAACGACATTCGATAGACATAATCCTTGCAAACAAAAGATTTTAACCTATCTTCCATCAATAATTGACATAATAGGCTTAACTTTTGTATTTGTCAAAAGTCTATTCATTCTTTTATCAATACATGCATATCGACATACGAAAGACTTTACTTTTGACAAGGTATGGGACAATCATAGTTCACGGACGCAAACACAAGTATCACATAACAATATTGAAATATATAAAACCATAAAGATTAATACTGCAAAAATCATCTTCCAAACAAATTTAGAATCTAAACCAACAAATATAAAACATGAAGATGAAAGCGTTGGACATAGCTATGTGTAATCACAATAAAGGCTATTCCAAACTCTAGTTATTCTTCCAAAAAAAACAAGAAAAAAGAAGATTTACTAGGATATACAAGGAGAAAATCAGAGTTCGTTGAGAACGTCATATCTTTCAATGAATCCATCAAAGATGGTATCATTGATTTCCTTTATTCTCTTGACGGTGGACACACTATGTTCGTGAGTTAGAACACTAACGTTGCGATCAACAACTCGAGCAAGCTGTCTAGCTTTGACGCAGTCCATGATGAGCTTCTTTTGATTCCGTATCAGAATATTCTGATTAGCAAGGATTCTGGCTTGACCATCCAGGAGTTGGTTTATATGCAGTTGAAGATTTGCAAACTCTACCTTTGAATCGTTCTGAAAACGAATTGAATCCTTGACAGAATCATCAATCCAGGAGTTGTGATCCTTTCTTTCAATCATCTTCTTTAGGACTAGCTCTTGAATTGACTCACGTCCTTGAACGTCTTCCTCCATGTCAAGATTCACAATCTATTGATTTTTTGCAGAGTTCTCCATATAATTTTTGTTATGGATGGAAAGACACAATATAGAGTAATATATATGTGTATGTAAACAAGAGAAGGAAATCCTTGTTTTTGGAAACCCTAAGTACTCTCAAGAGGAGGACGCGGACGTTTGTGGACTGTTAGCACAAAAACTCGGAAAAAAAAAACAAACTGAAATAATATACAACATACTTGAGCATTTCTCAATAAATTTCCTTGCACCTCTCAAGTTAGAAGCAAGGAAAAGAATACCTGGAGTCAGGTGATAGAGTGGAAATTAATCCCACTGTGATCATCGAGAAAGGAGTTGTATATATCGTATGACAGTTTGATCTTCGTGTTCTTCGCCTTTCTTCGGTTGTCTTCCATCCCAGAAGAGTAAGACACTGTGTTTTTATCATATCCATCAGAAGGCTTTCTCTGAGGACTAAATCTAGGACCTCTTGCAACTGGTTCAAGAGGATCAGGATAGAGAGGGATCCATTTTCTAGACCTAAATTTACCAGAAACAGTCTTATAAACACAGGGAATGCTTTTATCAGCAGCACAATAATTTATACCACTAGAATGCATTTGAACCCTGTGATGATTTCTAGGAAAGAGATCATATTTATAAGGTTTCTGGATTTCTGTGGGCATGCGATTCACTGCAGTAGTCGACCGACTATTTGTTCCATTGACGGTGGAGAGAAGCAAATTATGAAGTTTAGAAATTTATTTCCTTCTGGCAAAACAATGGATAGCATAGTGATTCTTTTTCCCACAGAATGTATAGGTTCGTGGAGGAGAAGCAATAAATGACACATGTTTTAACTTCATAGCCATATGAGAAGATTGCAAATTATGTAAACCTTTCTTAACACAACCTTGTTCTGAATATCCTTCATGTACTGCAATCCATGAGAATTAGTTTGTACAGAAGAATTTCTCCTTAAGACAGATTTTTCCTTTTCCAAGGATCTGCACTGTTCATGGGATAGAGTAAGGGATGCTTCTAGTTTCTTTTTTTCGACACGAAGCCTGTTAAGCTCTGATGAATGCGTCTCAATCCAACGTTTCTCTCTAATTGAGTCTTCCTTAACTATATCCTCAAGAACACTAATCTTTTCACGTTGTAGAGTAGTTTTTTGGAGAAGTTTTTCAATATTCTTAGAGAATGACTCAATGATGCTATAGAGTTCATGTTCTCGATCAAGAGAGTTTTCAAATTCATCAATAAGCTGATCATGATCCTGAAAATCAATGATCTCAGTAGAATTTTTTGAAATTCTGGTGAGCTCCATTTCAGGTTTTGCCATAATGCCCAATGTCTCATTGGAGAGAGAATTGTTGACACAAGATGGAACAATCTTCTTACCTCGGGATTCGGAAGAATCAGCTAAGGAGTAATCCCTTGAGGTATTCCCAAGACATTTGGCATAGTTAAAAGCTTTAGAAGACATCTTGGTATGCGTATATGTCAGAGATTCTGTCCTCAGACTAAGATTGCCACAAACACAGACTTGTAAGGTCTTTTAAACGTGTTTGCCTGCTCTGATACCAATTGAAAAAACGGGGGGTACAACAACCACACCCAATATTTCGCTTAGGAATCTGTATGGACAAACTTCAATATACTTTCTAGGCAATCAACTAAACAGTCAGACTCAATCTAGATAAAAAGTATATCAAAGAGTTTATATCTCAATCTCTCGATTTGATATATACTCAAGCAAATAGAAATCTGCGAGTCTTTATCAAATACTATAGAGATAACTTGGATGTTACCAAAGACCAATATCCAAGTGTCAATCAATTTAAATCAACAACCAAAAGGTCGGAT
The DNA here is from genome assembly GCF_003573695.1 of Papaver somniferum. Taxonomy (NCBI): domain Eukaryota; kingdom Viridiplantae; phylum Streptophyta; class Magnoliopsida; order Ranunculales; family Papaveraceae; genus Papaver; species Papaver somniferum. The sequence continues at coordinate 98,225,298 of NC_039358.1, forward strand.
ATTCTAATTGATTGAACTATGCACAAGTTGTGATATTTCAAATATATAACAAAATATAATGCGGAAAAGAAATAACACAGACACCAGAATTTTGTTAACGAGGAAACCGCAAATGCAGAAAAACCCAGGGACCTAGTCCAGTTTGAACACACACTGTATTAAGCCGCTACAGACACTAGCCTACTCCAAATTAACTTTTCTCTGGACTGTAGTTGAACTCCAATCAATCCCACACTGATCCAATGTACAGTTATGCTCATACGTCTCTGATCCCAGCAGGATGCTACATACTTGATTCCCTTAGATTATCTCACCCCACAACTAAGAGTTGCTACGACCCAAAGTCGAAGACTTTAATAAACAAATCTGTATCACACAGAAAAGTCTACGATAATAGATAAATCCGTCTTCCACGAATATACCTACGAGTTTTGTTCCGTCTTTTGATAAATCAAGGTGAACAGGAACCAATTGATAATCCATACTTATATTCCCGAATAACAGCCTATTATTATCAATCACCTCACAATAATCTTAATCGATGCAACGAAAAAAGATATTGCGGAATCACAAACGATGAGACGAAGTGTTTGTGATTACTTTTATATCTTGCCTATCGGAGATATCAATCTCAAGCCAATTATTACAATTGTACTCGTACGATAGAAACAGCAAGATCAGATCACACAACTACAAGAAATGAGTATCGGTCGGCTTCACAATCCCAATGAAGTCTTTAACTCGTTAACCTGGTTTAGAAGAAGAAACCAAAAGTTAAAGGAGAATCGACTCTATCTTAGCACAACTAGTATCACATAGAAGGTGTGCGGATTAGGTTTCCCAGTTGCTAGAGTTCTCCGTTATATGGTCTTTCAAATCAGGGTTTGCAATCAATGTTTGCTTGGTAACAAAGCATTCAATATTCACCTTTAGATGAAAACCTAATTAGATTCAAGCTAATATCTTTCAACCGTTAGATCGAAAACTAGCTTGTTACACACAAATGAAATGCACATTTATAGGCTTGTGTAACCGTACCCAAACTTGTACATTTGTTGGTTCAACAATAGTTAACCAAATGGTTAGCCATATGATCACTTTCATTTCAACCATATTCTTCTTCACCATAACTAGTTCAAATGACTTAAATGAACTACTTAGAGAGTTATTCAATTGCAAGGAAATCTTATGTAACTACACAGGACACAATCGAAGCAAAAACGATTTGATTCACTCGAATCGGTTCATGAATTATATAGCCACGATTTGCAATTTGCATTCCTTATTTTATATAAGAATAAGTTCACAAACATCGTTTTTAGATATAACCTACTCAAGTTCGCGGACTTAAGTTCCCGGACGGAGTTCAAAAACTCCAGCAGAATTTCTCGGGTCGAGAACTTCCGCTAGTTCGTGGACTGGGTTCGCGGACTTAGCTCACGCCACTATTTCGGTTCTCTTGATCAACAAAGTTCGCAAACTTCGATTCAAGGAATAAGGACTTATACATATATGTGTTTCCACAACAATGCTTATATCCTCCAATGGTTATATAATCTAAACTCTCATTTCAATCATTGAAACATTCTTAGAGGACGTTGATATTCTATAGTTGTTATTCACAAACTATTTTTTGTCAAAGTAAGCAATTTTCAAAGTGATTGAAACTTTTCATGACTTTCGTCACTACGTAAATATGAACTTGGCTAAAGCGAAAGCTTACCAACACATATTTTGAGAAATAGATAAGCGAGATAAACTCGACTAGAAATAAGAAATGTGTATAATCGAAGTCTATATAGCAAAACGACTTTTGTCTCAAGATAGGAGATAAATAGTCTTTTGAGTGATAGATAAGTTCAAGTCTCCACGTACCTTTTAGTCGATGAAGTTCGACCAGTTCCTTGAGTAGTTCTTCGTCTTGTATGATGATCGCCATGGAGTTCTTGAGCTCAACTACATTTTCTATCCTAGTCCGAGACTTAGCTATAGTAGACTAGTAATCAAGACTTATAGTTTTGATCACTAACATTGACAAACATGCTTGAGATAGCAACGCATCCGAGTTCGACCGAGCCCGTGCTCTAACAATCTCCCCCTTTGTCAATTTTAGTGACAAAACTATCAATACATATGGAATACAAAACTAGATAAATAAACTTTTGTAGATCTTCTTCCACATGCCTAATATTCAGCATTACTCGAAATCTTCGTTACTTCCAAGTACTCCAATGAGTCCAAAGGTTGTAAGTTTAGCATCATCGTTGTTGAAAATCCGTAGCTATAACAATGAGAAAACAGGAATTCTCAATCATTGTTATACAGTGTCATAGTATTATTATACAACATCAAAGTCTAATTGTATCAAAACTTCGACAACAATACTATGGTGATATGTATCACTCCCCGTTAGTCAATACTCCATCTCACATGGAAACCACTCCCCCTTACATAATGATCTGAAAACCATATGTATTTGTAGTGTGAACTACACATTAATTCTCCCCCTTTTTGTCAATAAAATTGGCAAAGGTATAAAAACGGGATCCTAATGGAAATTTCCATAGAAACATTTCATGACCAAAAGTAAGCACATATCAACTTATTTAGATGCAATCATATAGTCGAAGCTAAATGCTTTCATCGGGGAGTTTGTAAAGATACAAGATAACTCCTATAATATTCCACAGCCACATTCCCCAAAAAGATTCAGCAATTAAGCACAAGTTCAATTAAGAACTCTCCCCCATAAAATGTCATTCCCGAAAGAACAACAAGAGCGACCTTAATTTCATAAGAAAAGAAGGATCTCTTTGGACATAACATATCACATACAAATATGAATTTGAATCCAAATAATACTCAACTAAATTAACCACAAGAAAACCCATGATTAATCTAATTCGAAATACTCAACATAAGAGAACTTACGGAGTCTCACAGTATATACATAAAAATATGGATCAGGGAAGATCAATACTGCGGAATAGACAAGGATTCATTCTATTTTCCATCACTATTTGCACAATGACATACAATAGACATAATCCTCGAAAACAAAAGTTCATCCTATCTTCCATCACTATTTGCATAATGACATAATAGGCTTCAAACTTTTATAATGTCAAAAGTCCATTTATTCTTTTATCATGCATATCGACATTCGAAAGACTGAACTTTTGACAGGGTATGGGACAATCATAGTTCACGGACGCAAACACACATATCCCATAACAAATTGCAATATATAAAACCATAAAGATTAATACTGCAAAAATCATCTTCCAAACAATTTTTTAGAATTTAAACAAATAAACCTAAAAACATGAAGATGAAAACGTTGGAAATAGCTATGTGTAATCACAATAATGGTTATTCCAAACTCTAGTTATTCTTCTAAACAAAACAAGAAAATAAAATTCTTAATAGAAGATTTACTAGGCAAATAAACTCATATAAAGCATTTCACTTACTTTGAATACTCTTCTCATATTATCTGTATTCATCAAGCTCATCTTCGATCAGATCAATTCTAGATTCCAGAATATCCATCTTTTCTTCAAGTCTCTTGGAAGAGGCTTCAAGTTCACTTTTTCGGGCACGAACTTGTTCAAAGACGAGATTCATAGTCAAAGAGAGCTTATAAAAATGAGAAACAAAGATGTTCCCCTCTAAAGAAGAACCATGATTCTCAGGGCTCATCGCATTATCAGAAGAATCAAACCGTATCTTCTTAGATGGAAAAAGAACAGTCCAAACATCACTTTCTTTGCTTGAAAGAGTTGAAGTGGACATGATAGAAGAGATAGATGAAATGTTTATGCTAAGAAGAAAAACTTCATCTTAAAAGGAGCTGAGGATAGGAGATAAATATCCAAAATGACCTTTGACCAAAAACCCTAACTGAATTTGGTTATCCGCAGAAAAGGTCTTAAAGAGAAAACCATTTGTAAACAACAGTTCTAGGCTAAAATAAACAAAAACATAAATATTTCATCATAACCCTCTTGAAGACTATGATTTTTGTCTAAGAGGGATAGACAAAAATCATCAATACAGAATTACAAACTGTAATTGTTCCAATCCACTACAGGACTGGGTAACTTCTTACGAGAGGATGAAGTATTTGTTATACCTTGTTTCTGTCTTGTTTTTAAGAAAGAAGCGTTATGTACATCATCCTTTCTTTCTTTTAGCATAGATTTGAATACCTTGATTGTTGATTTTCGTAAACTATGCATTTTTTGGGAAATCTCTTTTACAAAGGCCAAGGGTTTTGTATGAGATTTATTTTTCTTCTTCTGCAAACAATGTTTGACAGAGGAGAGATTTTCTTGTTTCTTAGTGCCACAGGCTTTAAGATGATCCTGATAATCACATGAGGAAATCACAAGATTAGGTACTTTCTTGTGATTTTCTATACGATCCTTGTCGTCAAGGTGACTTAAGAATGATATAGAATTAGGAGGAATTTGCTGACAATTTTTAAACGGCATAGTCGAAGAGGTTCGATATGTCTTGTAAGAATCACGATTGCAACTGATCATCTCCAATTTTAATTTAGACAATTGGCATTCCAGATTTTCAATCCTTTTAATTAAGACTTCTTTTTCTAGTTGAAGTATTTCTGAGGAAGTAAGATTCTTTATCATGGAATAATCAGGACTGTTAGGAGGACACACGTGATTATCAAAAAAAAAAAAAGATTAAGAGAACCATCACAGATATCATCCTCAGGACAGTAGTCAAGAGTAGCCATCCATGCTTTAGTTATCTCACTCATCTCCGTATCAGGACATTTAGAAGTATCATAAACACTTCTATATCACTTGAAACTAGTATGGTTAATATAGTTTTACTGAACCTTTTTATTGATTGACTGAGCTTTCTTTTGAGACTTTCTTTTACTCTGTCTAAGAGATTTCTTAAGATGTTGTATAAACAATGACAGAGTCGAATTAAAGCAATTTTCATCCATTTTATCAATCAGTTTAGGACGTCGAGACTTACGATCAGATGCAGCAACATGGTTGCTAAACAAATGACGCTTCTCTCTTTGTTCAAGTTCGAGATCGAAAATTTTCAACTTTCTTGCTAGGGAATTTCTGGAAAGTGTATCAAGGTTATTTCCCTCAATGATGGCATGCTTCTTAGAATCGTATCTAGATGGCAACGATCTGAGAATTTTCATCACAATATCCTTTTCAGGAATGGTGTTACCCAATGCAAAAGATGCATTAACAATTTCAGACACTTTGTGATTAAACTCATCAAACGTTTCTTCATCTGCCATACGAAGGTTTTCCCAATCAGAACTAAGGTTTTGAAGCCTAGATTATTTCTCATTGGTGTTTCCTTAAAATACGGTTTCTAAGATATCCCAGGCTTCCTTAGACTTTGTGCACATAGTCACATGGTGCTGAAGATCTGGGGTAATGGCATGTATGATAGCATTTAAGTCGTCAGAATTATGCTTTGCAACAAGAATTTCCTATGGACTATAACTATCTATATCCTTCGGTATAGATACATCGCCTTATGTATTAACAGGAGGATCATAGTCATTAACAACACATACCCATGTTTGAAATTCACGAGCTTGAAGAAAAGCACGCATAGCAATTTTCCACCATAAGTAGTTTGAGCCATCGAAGACTGGTGGTGCGTTTGTGGAGATAGAATTCATGTCCATAGAGTCAGATCGCTACAAACACATACTTGTAAGGTCTTTAAACGTGTTTGCCTGCTCTGATACCAATTGAAAAAGCGGGGGTACAACAACCACACCCAATGTTTCGATTAGCAATCTGTATGGACTAACTCCAATATACTTTCAAGAAAATCAACTAGACTTAATCTTAATAAAGTATATCAAAGAGTTAAATCTCTCTTTCTCGATTCAATTCTTACTCAAGCAAATAGAAATTTGCGAGTCTAATTGAATACAAGAGAAATCACTTGAACGGTACCAAAGACCAATGTTCAAGTATCAATCAATTTCAATAAACAACCAAAGGTCGGATTTCCCAATTGATTGATTCAAACGCACAACCTGTGATATTTCAATTATAAAGATAAACAATATAATGCGGAAAAGAAATAACACAGCCACCAGAAGTTTTGTCAACGAGGAAAACGCAAATGCAGAAAAACCCCGGGACCTAGTCCAGATTGAGCACACACTGTATTAAGCCACTACAGACACTAGCCTACTACAAACTAACTTCGGTTTGGACTGTAGTTGAACCCCAATCAATCTCACACTGATCCAAGGTACAGTTATGCTCCTACGTCTCTGATCCCAGCAGGATACTACACACTTGATTCCCTTAGCTAATCTAACCCACAACTAAGAGTTGCTACGACCCAAAGTCGAAGACTTTAATAAACAAATCTGTATCGCACAGAAAAGTCTACGGTAATAGATGAATATGTCTCCCACAGAAATACCTACGATTTTTGTTCCGTCTTTTGATAAATTAAGGTGAATACGAACTAATTGATAACCCGTACTTATATTCCCGAAGAACAGCCTAGTATTATCAATCACCTCACAATAATCTTAATCAACGCGACGAAAGAAGATATTGTGGAATCACAAACGATGAGACGAAGATGTTTGTGATTACTTTTATATCTTGCCTATCGGAGATATCAGTCTCAAGCCAGTCGTTACGATTGTACTCAATAAGATAGAAACAGGAAGATCAGATCACACAACTACAAGAAAGTAGTATCGGTCTGGCTTCACAATCCCAATGAAGTCTTCAAGTCGTTAACCAATAGGGTCTCGGTGGAAACCTAATGTTAAAGGAGAATCGACTCTAGCTTATACAACTAGTATCACACAGGAGGTGTGGGGATTAGGTTTCCCAGTTGATAGAGTTCTCCTTTATGTAGTCTTTCAAATCAGGGTTTGCAATCAATGTTAGCTTAGTAACAAAGCATTCAATATTCACCGTTAGATGAAAACCTGATTAGATTCAAGGTAATATCTTTCAACCGTTAGATCGAAAACTTAGCTTGTTACACACAAATGAAATGCACGTTTTAGGTTTGTGTAACCGTACCCATACATGTACATTCATCGGTTCAACAATAGTTAACCAAATGGTTAGCCATATGAGCACTTTCATATCAACCATATTCTTCTTTACCATAACTAGTTTGAATGCCTCAAATGAACTAGTTAGAGAGTTTTTCAATTGCTTAGATCTTATAGAAGTATACAAGACACAATCGAAGCAAAAACGATTTGATTCACTCGAATCGATTCATGAACTTTATAACCACGGTTTGCAAACTTGCATTCCTTAGTTAATATAAGTATAAGTTCACGAATAATCGTTTTTAGAAAATAACCAATCTAAGTACGCGGAATAAGTTTGTAAATAGTTCACAAACTCCAGCAGATTTTCTCGGGAAGAGAACCTCCGACAGTACGTGGACTGGGTTTGTGGACTCTGTTCTGGTTTCCTGAGCAGCAAAGTATGCATACTTTGGTTCAAGGAATAAGGACTTATACATGTATGTGTTTCCACACAACGGTTATATCCAACAATGGTTATATAATCTAAACTCTTATTTCAATCATTGAAACATTTTTAGAGGACGTTATATAGTTGTCATTCACAAACCATTTTTCGTCAAATCCATTTTCAAGTGATTGAAACATATCATGACTTTCGTCACTAGGTAAAGATGAACTTGGCCAAAGCGAAAGATTACCAACACATATTTCGATAAATAGATAAACGAGATAGACTCGGCTCGAAATAGCAAATGTGTATAATCAAAGTATATATAGCAAAACGAATTTTGTCTCAAGATAGGAGATAGAGTATATAGACTTTTGAGTGATATATAAGTTCAAGTCTCCACATACCTTTTAGTCGATGAAGATCCATCGGTTCCTTGAGTAGTTCTTCGTCTTGTATGATGATCGCCATGGAGTTCTTGAGCTCAACTACATTTTCTATCCTAGTCCGAGACTTAGCTATAGTAGACTAGTAATCAAGACTTATAGTTTTGATCACTAACATTGAAAAACATGCTTGAGATAGCAACGCATGCGAGTTCGACCGAGCAATGCTCTAACAATATCCCCCTTTGTGAATTTTAGTGACAAAACTATCAATACATATGGAATACAAAAAATAAATAAATTAACTTTTGTATCTCCTATTCCATACGCCTAATCTTCAACATTACTTGAAATCTTCGTCATTTCCAAGTACTCAAATGATCCCAAAGGTTGTAAGTTCAACATCATCGTTGTTGAAAATCCGTAGCTATAACAACGAGAAAACAAGAGTTCTGAATCATTGTTATTCAATGTCATAGTATCATTACACATCGTCAAAGTTCAATTGTATCACAACTTCAACAACAATATTATGGTGATATGTATCACTCCCCCTTAGTCAATACTCCATCTCACATGGAAACCACTCCCCCTTACATAATGATCCGAAAACCATATGTATTTGTAGTGTGAACTACATATTAGTTCTCCCCCTTTTTGTCAATAAAATTGGCAAAGGTACAAGAACGAGATCGTAATGAAATTCCCGAAAGAGACATTTCATGACCAAAAGAAAGAAACACATATCATCTTATTTAGATGCAATCATAAAGCCAAAGCTAATTGCATTCATCAAATAGTTTATAAAGATACAAGATAACCCCTATAATATTCCACAGCCGCACTCCCCACAAAGATTTGGCAATTAAGCACAAGTTCAATTAAGAACTCACCCTCATAATATGTCATTTTCCGAAAGAACAACAAGAGCGACCTTAATATCGAAAGAAAAGAAGGATTTCTTTGGACATAACAAATCACATACAAGTATAAATTTGAATCCAAAATACTCAATTAAATTAACCACAAGAGAACCCATGATTAATTTAATCGAAAATGCTCAACATAAGTGAACTTATGGAGACTCAAAAAATACAATTAGATTAATCTCAAGAGAACGCATAATTAATCTAATCGAAATACACAACCAAACTAATCACAAAAGTAATCAATTTAATTGGTCATGCTCGTCATAAGAAAACTTACGGAGCAACAACTAAATAACCAAACAAGATGATTAATTTAGTTGAATATGCTCGATATAAAGTACCTCACGGAACACCAACTAATCTAATCATAAAAATAATCAACTTGGTCGTTTAGTGCTCAACATAAGGCACTTTACGGAGCCTCACAGTAATACATAAAAACATGGATCAGGGAAGATCAATACTGCGGAATACACAAGGATTCATTCTATTTTCCATCATTATTCGCATAATGACATTCAATAGACAGAATCCTTGCAAACAAAAGATTTTAACCTATCTTCCATCAATAATTGATATAATAGACTTAACTTTTGTATTTGTCAAAAGTCTATTCATTCTTTTATTAATACATGCATATCGACATATGAAAGACTTTACTTTTGACAAGGTATGGGACAATCATAGTTCACGGACGCAAACACACGTATCCCATAACAATATTGCAATATATAAAACCATAAAGATTAATACTGCAAAAATCATCTTCCAAAAAAATTTAGAATTTAAACCAATAAATATAAAACATGAAGATGAAAACGTTGGACATAGCTATGTGTAATCACAATAAAGGCTATTCCAAACTCTAGTTATTCTTCTAACAAAAACAAGAAAAATAGAAGATTTACTAGGATATACAAGGAGAAAATCAGAGTTCATTGAGAACGTCATATCTTTCAATGAATCCATCAAAGAAGGTATCATTGATTTCTTTTATTCTCTTGATCGTGGACACAATATGTTCGTGAGTTAGAACACTAACTTTGCGATCAACAACTCGAGCAAGCTGTCTAGCTTTGACGCAGTCCATGATGAGCTTCTTTTGATTCTGTATCAGAATATTCTGATTAGCAAGGATTCTGGCTTGACCATTCAGGAGTTGGTTTATATGCAGTTGAAGATTTGCAAACTCTACCTTTGAATCGTTCTGAAAACGAATTGAATCCTTGACAGAATCATCAATCCAGGAGTTGTGATCTTTTCTTTCAAGCATCCTCTTTAGGACTAGCTCTTGAATTAACTCACGTCCTTGAACGTCTTCCTCCATGTCAAGATGCACAATCTCTTGATTTTTTGCAGAGTTCTCCATATAATTTTTGTTAGGGATGGAAAGACACAATATAGAGTAATATATATGTGTATGTAAACAAGAGAAGGAAATCCTTGTTTTTGGAAACCCTAAGAACTCTCAAGAGGAGGACGCGGACTTTTGTGGACTGTTAGCACAAAAACTCGGGAAAAAAAAACAAACTGAAATAATATACAACATACTTGAGCATTTCTCAATAAATTTCCTTGCACCTCTCAAGTTAGAAGTAAGGAAAAGAATACCTGTAGTCAGGTGATAGAGTGGAAATTAATCCCACTGTGATCATCGAGAAATGAGTTGGATATATCTTCTGACAGTTTGATCTTCGTGTTCTTCGCCTTTCTTCGGTTGTCTTTCATCCCAGAAGAGTAAGACACGGTGTGTTTATCATATCCATCAGAAGGCTTTCTCTGAGGACTAATTCTAGGACCTCTTGCAACTGGTTCAAGAGGATCAAGATAGAGAGGGATCCATTTTCTAGACTTAAATTTACCAGAACCAGTCTTATAAACACAGGGAATGCTTTTATCAGAAACACAAGAATTTATACCACTAGAATGCATTTGAACCCTGTGATGATTTCTAGGAAAGAGATCATATTTATAAGGTTTCTGGATTTCTGTGGGCATGCGATTCACTGCAGTAGTCGACTGACTATTTGTTCCATTGACGGTGGAGAGAAGCAAATTATGAAGTTTAGAAATTTGTTTCCTTCTAGCAAAGCAATGGATAGCATAGTGATTCTTTTTCCCACTGAATGTACAGGTTCGTGGAGGAGAAGCAATAAACGACACCTGTTTTAACTTCATAGCCATATGAGAAGATTGCAAGTTATGTAAACCTTTCTTAACACAACCTTCTTCTGAAGATCCTTCATGTACTGCAATCCATGAGAATTAGTTTGTACAGAAGAATTTCTCCTTAAGACAGATTTTTCCTTTTCCAAGGATCTGCACTGTTCATGGGATAGAGTAAGGGATGCTTCTAGTTTCTCTTTTTTGACACGAAGCCTGTTAAGCTCTGATGAATGCTTCTCAATCCAACCTTTCTCTCTAATTGAGTCTTCCTTAACTATATCCTCAAGAACACTAATCTTTTCACGTTATAGAGTAGTTTTTTGGAGAAAATTTTCAATATTCTTAGAGAATGACTCAATGATGCTATAGAGTTCATGTTCTCGATCAAGAGACTTTTCAAATTCATCAATAAGCTGATCATGATCCTGAAAATCAATGATCTCAGTAGAATTTTTTGAAATTCTGGTGAGCTCCATTTCAGCTTTTGCCATAGTGCCTAATGTCTCATCGGAGAGAGAATTGTTGACACAAGATGGAATAATCTTCTTACCTCGGGATTCAGAAGAATCAGCTAAGGAGTAATCCTTTGAGGTATTCCCAAGACATTTGGCATAGTTAAAAGCTTTAGAAGACATCTTGGTATGCGTATATGTTAGAGATTCTATCCTCAGACTCATATTGCCACAAACACAGACTTGTAAGGTCTTTTAAACGTGTTTGCCTGGTTTGATACCAATTGAAAAAGCGGGGTACAACAACCACACCCAATATTTCGCTTAACAATCTGTATGGACAAACTTCCATATACTTTCTAGAAAATCAACTAGACGGTCAGACTCAATCTAGATAAAAAGTATATCAAAGAGTTTATATCTCAATCTCTTGATTTGATATATACTCAAGAAAATAGAAATCTGCGAGTCTTTATCAAATACTATAGAGATAACTTGGATGGTACCAAATACCAATATCCAAGTGTCAATCAATTTAAATCAACAACCAAAAGGTCGGATATCTTAATTGACTGAACTATGCACAACTTGTGGTATTTCAATTATATAACAAAATGCGGAAAAGAAATAACAGAGACACCAGAATTTTGTTAACGAGGAAACCGCAAATGCAGAAAACCCCCGGTAGAAACCTAAGGTTAAAGGAGAATCGACTCTAGATTATACAACTAGTATCACACAGGAGGTGTGGGGATTAGGTTTCCCAGTTTCTAGAGTTCTCCTTTATGTAGTCTGTCAAATCATGGTTTGCAATCAATGTTAGCTTAGTAACAAAGCATTCAATATTCACTGTTAGGTGAAAACCTGATTAGATTCAAGGTAATATCTTTCAACCGTTAGATCGAAAACTTAGATTTTTACACACAAATGAAATGCACGTTTTAGGTTTGTGTAACCGTACCCAAACATGTACATTCGTTGGTTCAACAATAGTTAACCAAATGGTTAGCCATATGAGCACTTTCATATCAACCATATTCTTCTTTACCATAACTAGTTTGAATGCCTCAAATGAACTAGTTAGAGAGTTGTTCAATTGCTTAGATCTTATAGAAGTATACAAGACACAATCGAAGCAAAAACGATTTGATTCACTCGAATCGATTCATGAACTTTATAGCCACGGTTTGCAAACTTGCATTCCTTAGTTAATATAAGTATAAGTTCACGAATAATCGTTTTTAGAAAATAACCAACCTAAGTACGCGGACTAGGTACGCGGCTTAAGTACCCAGAATAAGTTTGTAAATAGTTCACAAACTCTAGCAGATTTTCTCGGGAAGAGAACCTCCGACAGCACGTGGACTGGGTTTGTGGACTCTGTTCTGGTTTCCTGAGCAGCAAAGTATGCATACTTTGGTTCAAGGAATAAGGACTTATACATGTATGTGTTTCCACACAACGCTTATATCCAATAATGGTTATATAATCTAAACTCTTATTTCAATCATTGAAACATTTTTAGAGGACGTTATATAGTTGTTATTCACAAACCATTTTTCGTCAAAGCCATTTTCAAGTGATTGAAACATATCATGACATTCGTCACTAGGTTAAGATGAACTTGGCCAAAGCGAAATTTTACCAACACATATTTGGAGAAATAGATAAGCGAGATAAACTCGGCTCGAAATAGCAAATGTGTATAATCAAAGTATATATAGCAAAACAAATTTTGTCTCAAGATAGGAGATAGAGTAGATATACTTTTGAGTGATATATAAGTTCAAGTCTCCACATACGTTTTAGTCGATGAAGTTTCACCAGTTCCTTGAGTAGTTCTTCGTCTTGTATGATGATCGCCATGGAGTTCTTGAGTTCAACTACACTTTCTATCCTAGTCCGAGACTTAGCTATAGTAGACTATAAATCAAGACTTATAGTTTTGATCACTAACATTGACAAACATGCTTGATATAGCAACGCATGCGAGTTCGAACGAGCAGTCCTCTAATACTAAGGTTAAAGGAGAATCGACTCTAGCTTACAACTAGTATCACACAATAGGTGTGGGGATTAGGTTTCCAGTTGCTAGAGTTCTCCTTTATATAGTCTTCAAATGAGGGTTTTCAATCAATGCTACCTTGGTAACAAAGCATTCAACATTCATCGTCAGATGAAAACATGATTAGATTCAAGCTAATATCTTTCAACCGTTAGATTGAACATAGATTATTATATTGTTTGTGGGTGAAAACCGTTTCTTCTGATTTTGGTAATTTTGAGTGTGTGAATGAGAAACGAATCTAAACCCTAAACAATGCACTGCGCGAGAGTACTTTTGATTCGAGAGATCAATCTGTACAATCCTGGCCTAAACCAAGAAATGGTCGTTCCAGGCTTGCTTCGGTCACAAAGTGAAGGAGAAGGGTTGGTCTTAAGGAAGGAAGCGAAGAGTGTGTTGATACCAGAATAGTTGATTCTGAAGGTATGGTTTTTTATGACTTGTATCTGAAAGTAGAACTGGTTAGCAGAATGGAAAGCTACCAGGTGATTTATGGATACTGTGTTGTTACCGACCAAAACTTGTTTTCTGGTGGAAATAGGTGAAACCTATTTATACAAGTCGTAATAAAACGTAGCCTGATCTCGTAGGAAGTGGAAACGATTGAGTGGTGGAAGAGTGGAGTAATGTGTAACGTTAGAATTCATGTTTCCATGATGAAGGAAATGTTTACACCATTACTTCTTTCCATTAATAACCACCCTTCTTCATGACACTTTCTTGTAACGGGCGTATTGCACGCCGAACGCTGTAAACCGCCAGACCAATACCCTGATGAGTATCCCCCAGTTTGTGACATGTTTAATGTATCGAGTGTTTTCGTGAAAAATATGTAGCACCTTGCTACGTGTGGCAAGTCAAAGTCAAGGGACTTACCGCAGGAAAATAGCATGCAATGCTATTATGCTCGTTTTGGCTGGTCGCCTAAAACTTTCCACAGGTTTGTCAGTTCAGTGGTGAACTTCGATGGCTGAGATCGCATTTCATGAAGGAGGGTAGCCGTTGATTATGGCTACCTTGTGTTGGCGCCTGATAATGGCGCGGTGGCATTTTTGTGTATGCCATTGTCAATGTGGCATGGCTAGCATGGCTCGTTCATGCCAGTGGCACGGTGATGCAAGTGGCGCCTGACATAGCCATGACCACTAGATTTAGGCAGCTGGTCGCCTGAAACTTGCCACAATTCTGTCAGTTCGGTGGCGAACTTGGATGGCTGAGATTGCATCTCATGAGGAAAGATGGCCATTGATTATGGACGCATCTTGTTGTATAGAGAAGTGGATCCATTGGCATAGTGGCGCCTGGCGGAGCCATGGCATAGCGGCATGCCAATGGCGTCGTGGTAGCTGTTTTGGCATATTGGTGTTAGACCCAAATATGGCTTCTGGCAACATTGGCCTTGTTGCTAAATTAATCTTGGGGACTTAGGAGAGTCACTGGACTCAGTTGGCATGGCAACTTTTAGCCAAATTAGGGTTTCGAGCATCACAACTCTTTTTAGCACGTGCGGCATGACTGCGGCATGGCGGCGTGGCTGGCATAATTAGCACATGCCAGTGGAACGAAGTAGCGTCTGGCATAGCCATAGCCGCTAGACTTTGGCACCTCGGTGTTGGACCCACATGTGGCGTGGCAACATTTCCCCTGTTGCCACATCAATCCCAACGATCTGGGAAACATTACTGGGCTTGGTTAGCGTAACAACTTTGCCTAAATTAGGGTTTGGCATGTCGAAACCCTAATTGGTGCGTGTGGCATGCGGCCGCAGCATGGAGACACTTTTGTGTAAATGGTGTCATAGCTATGCCAAAGGAACTATGACAAGGCCGTGGTGTGGAAACGGCCACAGGAGTAAGGGTTATCGTGGGTGTCTATGATATGGCACCATTCCTAGGGCTTCCTGGGCCCCACACGGCTCGTGGCATGTTGTGGGGATGGAGTGGTATGTGTTGCGAAAATTAGAGTTTTGGTTAATGTAGGGTCGTGCTTCTGACTAGAAAACCCTAATTTGGGATTATCATGGCGTTGGCCCCAAACATGAGGTAGGTTAGCATGTAGGGCGCTATTTATGGCATGTTGCCACGAAGTGGCATGTTTGGCATGTTGGTGCGGCGGAGTGGCATGTTGGCGTGCCTCTCAACTTATTGGCGCAACATGGCACGTTCGGCATGTTGGTGCGGCTTTTTGGAAAGCCAATTAATATGTTGTTGTGGCAGGGCGCGTTTGGCTTTCCAATTAGTATAGTGGCGCCGCAGGGTGCAGTTGGTCTTCAATGTATGGTGACGAGTTTAGAACGACTTGATTGGTCAAGAAAAGGGGTCGGCCAAACATAAGGCGCGGCCACACCTCTAGTGCTCGTGGCACGTTTTAAAGTGACTTGATTAGTTGGTAGGAACGAAAGGGGCCGGCCAAGCATGGGTGTGGATACACTTCTGGTGTGAGTGTGGCGACTTTGGAGTGACCTGATTGGTCGATGAGAAGTGGGGCCGACAAGTAAGGGTCCAGCCATAACTTATGTACGCGTGGCGAGTTTGAAGCGACCTGGTTCGTCGAGGGAAATAGGGCCAGTTTAGGATGGGGCGTGGCTAATGGCAAGTGGCTCCAGCTGGCCTAAGGCATGGCCACGCCTCCCTTTGCTGCTACGACTTCCTGTTCTGATTTTGGGCCTTTGCACCTACTAATCCATGGCAGATTAATTACCTAGTTTGCCTAGGCTTATTTTCGACAAGCAAGGTCTGATATACTTCGCAAGGCGCAAAAATAATTGATTGAATTCTATGTGTTGACACTGAGTTCTTTAAGTTCATAGCCAGAGAGCAGCATGCTTTCTGATTGAATACCTTATCCTTGATATTTGAAAATTCGTGCTACTCTGCTGCGAGTGAACAAGAATTGTCATGCCATATCAACATTAAGGGTTCAGCCGGAGAACATAGCATAGAAAGTACTCAAAGAAACTTATATTAAGTGAATATAGTCAAGGCGCCGAATTTTACAGAACATGGGATGGTTGCTACATGCGCCAGTCCGGATTAATTTCATGTAAATATATTGAATAGTTCAATAAGTATGCCAGCGGAGAGGTTAACACTCATGGCTCTGTTTCCTTACAGAGTGACGTCAAATCAGATGCAAGTTTTTTACAATTTTAACCCTAAGCTAAAAACCACCATCAACATTAAGTCCCCTGCTTAGCACGCAACGGTGGCATTGTTGCAGGGTAAGCATGAGATGGTGACGGACAAGAGTAAAATCGAAAGGGCAAGACGTGAAGAGATTGCCAAAAAAAATCGACTAACCTTTGGCAGAAGGCGTGAGGAATCCGTGATCCTTGCATTGGCGGATTTACATAAATCCTACTTGGCCACGGGGTGTTGGCATCAGCGCTGCAACTTTGGCTACTGACCGACAGAGATGGCACTGCAACTTGGTCCGCGGAACGGCCGCTGACCGGTTGGGAAAGGTAGATGGCGCTGCTTTGAACGGCTAAGATGGCGCCGCTTCGGCTGGCTAGGTCAGTGGTGCTGCTAGCTATGGAAAGGTGAATGGCGCCTGGTTTCAGTCCATGGAGCGATGGAAACTGGCTTCAGTTCGCGTAATGGTGGGAACAACACTTGGAACTTTGGCTACCAAACAGTGAGGATGAAGCCGGCTAGGTCACAGGATGAACGGAGATAACACGACTTTGATCATGGAGTGCTGGAGTCATGGCGCTGCTTGCTAGGCTGTGGAGTGGGCGGAAATGGCCCTGCTTGTCTGGTGGAGCGCGCGGAGATTACGCTGCTTTGAGCGGTGAATAAGGCGCTTCTTTGGATATCTGGCCGTTTTCTCCCAATCCTCATTAGGGTTTGAATTTGGCCTAAGACCAATTGGAATGGAAATGGAATTTGGAATTGAAAATTAATACTGTAACCGAGAGATTAATCTCCTACTGTGGTCGCCAATTGTTTGTGGGTGAAAACTGTTTCTGCTGATTTTGGTAATTTTGGGTGTGTGGATGAGAAACTAATCTAAACCCTAAACAATGCACTGCACGGGAGTACTTTTGATTCGAGAGATCAATCTGTACAATCCTGGCCTAAACCAAGAAATGGCCGTTCCAGGCTTGCTTCGGTCACAAAGTGAAGGAGAAGGGTTGGTCTTAGGGAGGGAAGCGAAGAGAGTGTTGAGACCAGAATAGTTGATTCTGAAGGTGTGGTTGTTTATAACTTGTATATAAAAGTAGAACTGGCGAGCATAATGGAAAGCTACCAGGTTATTTCTAGATACTGTGTTGTTGCCGACCAAAACTTGTTGTTTGGTGAAAATAGGTGAAGCCTATTTATACAAGTCATATTGAAACGTACCCTGGTCTCGTAGGAAGTGGAAACGATTAAGTGGTGGAAGAATGGAGTAACGTGTAACCGTCAGACGTTATGCTTCCATGATGAGGGAAGTGAATTCGTGTAACCGTCAGTCATTACGCTTCCATGATGAAGGAAATTAATTTTTTACACCGTTACTTTTACCACCACTAACTGTCCTACTTCATGACACTCTCTTGTAACTGACACATTGCACTCCGCGCGCTGCAAACCGCCAGACCAATACCCTAATGAGTATCCCCCAGTTTGTGACATGTTTGATGTCTCGAGTGTTTTCGTGGAAAACGTGTATCAGATTGCTATGTGTGGCAAGTCAAAGTCAAGATACTTTGGCACAGGAAAATAGCATATGATGCTATTAGGCTTGCCTTGGTCGGCCGCCTAAAACTTTCCACAAGTCCGTCAGTTTGGTGGTGAACTTGAATGGCTGAGATTACATCTCATGAGGAAGGGTAGCCATTTATTATGGCCGCATCTTGTTGTATAGCGAAGTGGCGCCATTGGCATAACAGCGCCTGGTGGAGCCATGGAATAATGGCATGCTAGTGGCATGCCAATGGCGTAGCCGGGGCATAGCGGCATGCTAGTATCCCATGCCAGTAGACGTGGCATAGCGACATGCTAGTAGTCGTGGCATGGTGGCATGCCAGTGGCCGTGGCATAGCGACATGCTAGTAGATGTGGCGTGGTGGCATGCCAGTGGTCGTGGCATAGAGACATGCTAGTAGCTGTGACGTGGTGGCATGCCAGTGGCCGTGGCATAGAGACATGCTAGTAGTTGTGGCTTGGTGGCATGCCAGTGGCGGTGGCATAGGGACATGCTAGTAGCCGTGGCATGGTGGCATGCCAGTGGCCGTGGCATAGCGACATGCTAGTAGCTGTGGCATGGTGGCATGCCAGTGGCCGCGGCATCGCGACATGCTAGTAGATGTGGCATGGTGGCATGCCAGTGGTCGTGGCATGGTGGCATGCTAGTAGCTGTGGCATGGCCACGCCTGTAGTGTTGTAGCATGGCCAAAGTTAAGATTTGGCTCCATGACTAAAGTTAAGGCTTGGCGACATGGACAAGGCTAGGTCTTGGCGGAATGGTCAAGATTAGGGTTTAATGTCGTGGCCAAATGTTTAGGGTTTAGTGGCATGGCCAAGGCTAGGGCTTGGCGGCATGGCCAAGGTTAGGGCTTGATGCCGTGACCAAAGTTTAGGGTTTGGCGGCATGGTCGCTCAAAAGTTGCCACAAGCATGTTAGTTTGGTGGAGAACTTGGATGGCTGAGATTGCATCTCAGGAGGAAAGGTAGCCGTTGATTATGACTACCTTCTGTTTTGTGTTAACTCATGAAATTTCGTAATCATAAAATTCAGATGTGGGACCCTCACTAAAATAGTTGTAGAATTCTCGTACAAACTCGGATTTTGACGGTACGTCCCTCCATTCTGATCGTAAAAGAATTTCCTATCTCCTCACGCGGGAATATCTAGGTTTTGAGCTCATTTAGGAGGTGAAAACATCCCTACAGTAAAACTCAGGAATAATTCAGGAGGGATTCTGTCAGTTTTCAGCCATGACCTAGCTCGCCTTTTATGATGTATCTTTTAGCTCGTTACTCCGATTGATTTGAATTTTTAGTATGTTATGCTAGACATCCATACGAAACTTTTGGCACGCAGCTCATACTAAAATTGTTTACCAAACGTTCCCAGTTTTTTGTACAATCTTTGGGAAGCCGATTTGGCATGGTGACCACTTGACGCAATTTCCAGCCTTTTAAGGCGGTGGCAGGTTTAGAGCAACCTGATTGGTCAGTGACAGTAGGGGGCCGGCCAAGCATGGGCGTGGCTCCCTTTTTGGTGCATGTGACCGGTTTAAAGCGACCTGGTTGGTTGACAAAGGAACAAGGGCCGATTGGGTAGCATCGGGCGTGGCCAAGTGGCGCCGGCTAGCCTATGGCATGGACACGCTTCCCTGTTGTTGCTCCTACTCCACGGATCTGTTTATTCTTTGCTTTCTGGCTGAGTATTTTGTGCAAGAGACTTAACCTTGGTACTTGGAGGTCTGTGCTACTCTGGTGCGAGTGAACACAAATCCGTCATGTCATACCAATATCATGGTACTTGGAGGTCCGTGCTACTCTGTTGCGAGTGAACACAAATCTGTCATACCATACCAATATCATGGTACTTGGAGGTCCGTGATACTCTGCTGCGAGTGAACACAAATCCGTCATGCCATACCAATATCAAGAGTTCTGTCGGGGAATATAAACACAAGAAAAGTACTCAGCAGGCTCCGGCATTTTGTGAGTAATGCAATTAAGAGCTTATATACTCATTAGGCTCTATACTAGTGAACAATTCATCTAGGAGATTGAGTTTCAATATAATATGAAGAGAGACATAGGCATATATTATCCAAATTCGCTGTGGAATATAGACATATTAATGTCTATTACATCTGATGTCGGGTCAGGTACATAGACTTTTACAAATTTAGCCCTAAACTAAAAACCACCATCAACACATAGAAACTGAGCTCCATCTTCTCTTGTTTCCTCGGCTAAACTACCAACACCGTGACAGCAAACTCCATCTCCATTCTCAATGGAAACACCAAACTCCAGCTCTTCCTACCATTATGTTTTCCACGATCTTTGCTCGATCCCAAGAGCTTCTTTGGTGATAACAGCAAGCCAAAACTATCATCGTGAAAATTGGACAATAAGAAAGCTCCCTGGATTTTGCGGGAAAAATGTAATGAGTATGGTGGCTCCACGAGTAAAACTGTAGGTGCTGTTAACACATTTTGAAATGCGGCTACCCCCAAATAATTTCAGTGACTACCTTTAGTAATTATGTGCATTCATAAATTCCTCGACTTTAACTCACTTCAATAACCCGTAATTTCTTCATACGACGTTGGAATGACTCCATTCTTTTGTCGTTTGCTTCGTCTTTTCGCTTCGAGATGATATCAAGAACTCCTTTTCGACAAAGACCAAGTGGATGAGTTCCACTTGGTCTTTATCCTTTCTCCATTTGTAGCTAGCTTCTTTTATTGCACAGTAAAGTGCAAATTCACTTCTTTTGGATGATTCACCTAATAAAACACAAAGAGAGAAAAAGAAACGTAATATACAATAATTTGAAAGAATATAAGCAATTACTAGCATGGATTCGACGCTAAATATATGCACTTAACACTAATGCTACACGCTCTAATCACTCCGGTAATCAGAAAGTATGTCTTTTTTGTGATTCAAAAGGACATGTTCAACGGAAGAGCAAACTGAAGCTGAATGACAATTACTTTGGTCGACTTCAGCACACCCTAAATTTAATACTCAAAGGTGTAACTGACATTCGAATGCTAGACCTATTGGTTTTAGTACTCTCCTTGTGAATTCTTCCAGGAAATTCAGTTTAATATGTTCATCAAACGTTCGAACCAATTGTAACATTAATACAAATAGTTCAAGGAGATTTCAGAAAGGTTCTTCTCAACCTAATGTGAAGAATGATGTTCAAGATGTGAAAAAGGTACCAGTTGGTGGAAGCAACAGTGGAGAAATGAAGGACAACCTTAATCTGATAATTGAAGGATACATGGATCTTATCAACAGGTTGTCAAAATCCTCTATACAAACTTCTTCTGGTAAGGATTCGAACTTTGTCTCATACTTTGATGATAGTAAGTTTATGATGCTTTCTCACTTCACAAAGGGTTTCCTCCAAAAATTAGAAGGAAAAAGAGGATTAACCATGCATAAATCTCATACTTGTGCTAATTAATTACAAGGGTTGAATGCTTACTCATAAAAATCCTGTTGAGCAAGATTTGCTAATAATCAATTATACTTATTTGTAAAATTCTTTCTGATTAGTTGAGCTATTTTCTTATCGTCCATAGCTAAATTATTGTTTACATACAACTTTTCCTAAGTATTGGTTGTGTCTCGAGAATCTCTTCGTTTTTTTTATTATTTAAAAAAAATTGTTGCAACTAAGTTGCCTGCTACTATTGTGCTCTAAATTTTTTTCTCTCTGTAGAAATATAAAATTTATTGACCCAAAAATTGTGAAATAAAATCTTCACGTAGCAAAATTATACTGTTTTGTTTTACCTTGTAAAAGGATACGTTATCGTTTTAGTTTTGTTTTTCTTTTGGGTTCGGGTTGTGTTCGTACGGGTACCCATGACTTACTTGTCACGAACTGTCTTTAGAAACCATAAAAGTTACCGTCCCTAAGAAACCATTTAAATACCAAACCTATTGAGTCACGTACGCGTACTCTAGGATATTTTCTTTCTTGTCAAGAATTTCTTCACCTTCTCGCACTTGTGATTTTGCAAGAGGTTTTATTGATAAAGGTATTGGTTTCGAGTCCAAAGGGAGGAAGAAAAGAACCTTCGTAGATGTTGATGGTCAAAATCCTGAAGCCTCGTGCTACTATGCCTGTTCTCATCAAAATATTGAGAATGAGAAGATGGTTTCGGCCGAAGTGGTTGATGATTTTCTTAAATACTTTGAGGAAGCAAAACTGCAGCTCGTTGATACTATAAAGGGTCTCGACGTGTTAAAGACTGAGTTGAAAAGGTTAACTATGACCTTGTTCTCATGAAAACACATGTTAAAGATCTTCTCAATGAGGATATCTTCTCTGAAGAAGCAGTGGATGATGTCAATCATAAGCTCAAAGGTCTAAAAAAGCTCTTTGATTTCAGTTTATGATCGGTTTTGCTGGCTTATGAGTCTTTTTGTTTTTAGCTTGTTGATTTTTATTTTATCTAGGAAACTTCTTATGAGATTTTATTCTTATGTTTTAAGAAGGATATCTAGGGTTTGGAATAGCATGTATTGTGATTACACATTGCGGTTGCCAACGATTTTCATCTTGCAATGTTTTTAGATTTATTTATTTAAATTTGAAAGTTTATTTGGAAGATGATTTTGCAGTATTAATCTTTATTGGTTTTATGTATTGCAAATTATGTTATGGGATATGTGTATTTGCGTCCGTGAACTGTGATTGTCCCATACATGTCAAAAGTTAAGTCTATTGTGTCATTATGCAAATAGTGATGGAAAATAGAATGAACTTTTGAATTGCAAAGATTAAGTCTACGGTATCATTATGCAAAATATTGATGAAAAATAGAATGAATCTTTATATTCCGCAGTATTGATCTACCCTGATTCACTTCTATGTGAAAGTACCGTATGGCTCCGTAAGTTTTCTTATATTAAGCATTTCCGATTAAAGTAATCATGGGTTCTCCTGTGGTTAATTTCTTGATACAAATTCATGTTTCTTGTGATTTGTTAATGTCCAAAGAAATCCTTATTTTCTTGTGAAAGTAAGGTCGCTCTTGTTGTTCTTTCGGGAATGACATTTACTGGGGGAGAGTTCTTAATTGAACTTGTGCTTAATTTCCAAATCTTTGTGGGGAGTGCGGCTGTGGAATATTCTAGGAGTTTTATTGTATCTTTATAAACTCCTTGATGAGTACACTAAGTCTCGACTATGTGAAATCATCGAAACAAAGTTGATATGTTCTCTTTTAATCATGAAGTATCTCTATGAGAATTTCATTATGATCCCACTAGTTTTCGTACCTTTGCCAATTATATTGACAAAATGGGGGAGAATTATTGTGTTGTTCACACTACAAATACATATGTTTTACGGATCATTATGTAAGGGGGGTGGTTTTCATTGTGTGATAAAGTATTGACTAACGGGGAGTGATATATATCACCATACTATTATTGTCAAAGTTGTGATACAATTGGACTTTGATGCTGTGTGATAATACTATGACACTGTATAACAATAATTGAGAACAATGGTTTTCTTATTGTTATGGATAAGGATCTTTAACAACTATGATGCTGAGTTGAACACGTTCAGAATCACTGGAGTACTTGGAAGTGACGAAGATTTCGAGTAATGTTGAAGAACCAAGGAAATCAAGCATTTGGATGAGAAGCTACAAAGTTTATTTATTTTGTAATCCATATGTATTAATAGTTTTGTCACTAAAATTGACAAAGGGGGAGATTGTTAGAGCACTGCTCGGTCGAACTCGCAAGCGTTGCTATCTCAAGCTTGTTTGTCAAGTTTAGTTGCCAAACTATAAGTCTTGATTTCTAGTCTACTTATACCTATGTCTCGGATTAGGATAGAATGTGTAGTTGAGCTTTAGACTTCACGACGTTCATCTATTGAAGACGAAGCACTACTAAGGGGAGATTGCGGAACTTCATCAACAAAAGGTATGTGGAAACTTGAACTCATTTATCACTCAGAAGTCTATTTATATTCCATCTCCTATTACGACAAAAGTCGTATAGCTATATAGACTTTACTTTATACACATTTGATATTTCGAGATGAGTTTAACTCGCTTACATATTTCTCGAAATATGTGTTGGTAAGCTTTTGCTTTAACCAAGTTCATTTTTATTTTTGACGAAACTCAAAAGATGGATCATATGAAAATCTCCTGGTAATATCTTATGAGTAGCTACTGATTAAGATTGAGATGGACAGGGTTGGTTGTGATCAAACTGTGATTGTTTTGAAGCTAATGTATGAGATGAGTTATGGTTATGGTGTTTCTTTTGAAGTTACAATTATAAGGAATTGTGTTGTTGTCTGTATGTTGGAATTAAGTTACTAGTGAACTGAATTATGAACTATGGATGTTGATGAAGATATAGACTTAGATAGTTGGACGTATCTCTAATGAATCTCTAGAGAAGTATGAATGGATGTGCAAGTGGTGGTTTATATGCTGAATGTAACTGTGTGTATTGGTTGAAGTGATAATGGGATTGCTGCTGGACTCAAGTTGAATGTGCAGATGAAAAGTGTGGCAGAGATGCTGAAGCGTAAATAGAACTGAAGTTGCAGTGTACGGCTGAGAGGATAGTGCCAATGGGATAGTGAATAAGCTGTAGTTGTAAAGCTAGGTTTGTGATTGTATTACAAGGAATGGGTTTAGACTGAGGCTATGCGATGGATTGAAGTTGATTTATGAAGACTACATGTAGTAGTGGTGATGTTGTTGCTACTGTGGTGTTGTTGAATGCATGAAAGATTTGGTGGTGTTGAAGTGCAGGGTATATTGAGTTGAGGTTACAGGTGATTGTGTCTTGAGTTGAGAGAGTAGATAAAGAATAGATTTGTTGTGTAGAATCAGTTGGATAGTCTCCTTAAAAGCCTGCTGCTACTGCAACTGCAGGTAAACTTAGTTTACATTTGTAATTGAAATTCAAAGTTGTTTAAGTATGAATGTATAATTTTAGTTTAGTAGATTTGAAGTGTTAATGAAGTAGAGTTAGAAATGAAGCTTTGGCAGCAGAGAGTTTGGCCTGTGCAAGGGCCTTGGTTTATATAACCTGAATCAGTCTTGTGGACTGAGTCGACTCACCGAGTTCCCTGTTTTGACCGAGTAGAATCAGTGGACCGAGTTAGAAAGTTGATCTGACCAGACCTTGACATGACTATTGACGTTGACCATTAGAGACTGTTAGTGGACTCCCTTTGACTGGACATTGACCGTTAGAGGTTGTTAGTTGACTCAGATGGTTTGGACCTTAGTTTAATGGGTCGTATTAGTAGACTTGGGCTTAGGGATTGTTGTACTAGTTTGATGATTTGGACCTCTTGTGGTCTGAATTGGCCTTTGACTTCTTCTACAAAGTTGTAGACATTCGTAAGACCTAGCTAATGAACTATAGAGTCAACCTAATTGGATTAGTAAACTCTTAGTTATGCTAAATATAGATAAATAAAAGGTATAGAACCATAAATGGGCTTAGACCATTAGATAGAATTGTATGATTCTTGTGTGAGCCATTTTGGCTAGATTCTTAAAGTTCTTGTGTGATTAACAGTTAGCTATTAACAACGATCGATTCAAAGGATGAACCAGTGGATCGTGGATCTCGAGGTAGGCATGGCTTGTCATCAAAGAGGTGGGAATACATTTGAATCTTTTGTAACCATTATTGTTTTTTTTTACAAAAGTTTATGCTTAACAAACTCATGCATTGTCTGTCCGTGCATTCCATGCTTTGTTTAAATTGAATTATGATAATTCTATTGATTTTGTGAATCTTTCCACGGTTTGGAAATGACTTGTAATGTTTGTTTGTCATTATGAATTGTTATGGGAAATGAGAATTTCCACTTATGGTATATTGGATATGCTCCTTCACAATTATATTTACATAAATTCAGCTTTTATTGATTAGAGTGGGTCATCATGGTCTTGGTGATATCAATAGATAATGATTGTGGTTAGCACGAATATTGCACATTGTTTGAAGAAGGAGTTTGTCCATATACATATTGTTTATTTTAGTGACTTGGTCACTATTTACTGTTTGGGAAAACATTATAGTTTTCCAACTCTTGTCATGATTACTTAAAAGTTAAATATTATTCCTGTTGGGCACCCCTTTTTGGGATGATGTGCTCACCCATTCTCACTTTCAGTTTCAGAGATAGATCAGAGTTGCGCAGCGAAAGCTTCAAACGTCCAGTTCGTTAGTTAGTTTACTTCTGCTATGTTTATTATGTTGTATATTCTTTTGTAAACCAAATGACTATTTTATATGTATCATTTGAGAGGAGTTCTTGTATATATATATTTATGAGCGGGTCTAGTTTTGGGTTAAGTTTTTATAGAAGAATTCTAAATTGAATATTTAAGTAAATGATTTAGATTCTTAGTGCCTCTTTATTTAGTTAATCTCTTGGATTAGTCAGTTGCTAGCTTAGGGGGCGCTACATCGATCATCCGATCCATATTATATTCCCGAAGACTCAGATTATTTCGATATGAGAACCGAAGATCAGGACGATCCACAGTGAGAGAGGACCACCAACTTGCAATAGAGAACCTTCGTGCTGAAATGATGGCTGAGATCAAGGAGCTGAATGCCCGGCAAGGAGGAGGAAGACTAGATGAAGTGATGAGATAAGCCAATACCACACCTTTGACTCCACACTTAGCCAGAGCTCTCATTCCCCAGAAGTGTCCCATCCCAGCGTTCGAGTGTTACGATGGATCCAGCGACCCCACGGCCCATCTTCGATATTACAATCGTATTTTATCCCGATGGGACCAAGATGACGCGGTCCTCTGCAGATACTTCCATTCAAGCTTGAAAGGGTCGGCCCTATCTTGGTTCGATAACCTACCCCAAAATTCTATCGACTCCTACAACCAGCTCACTGATGGTTTTTCAAATGATGTTGTAGTTGTGGTAAAAAGTGGGTTCTTTTCAGACTTGTGAAGGAAATAATTTTTAGACTTAATAAAAAATTAAAGATGAAACAAATTAAATTCAATGGTGATGTAAATATTATGGAAAGACCAGGGGTTAGGATTTCACCATTCACCAAAATTCATGTGATTCAATAATAATTATTATCATGCAATTCTAGACGTTATAATTCAAATCAAAAACAATTGTGATTCTAATCATTGCCTAAATCAGATTTTCAAAACATCCATTGTTAATCGCAAGCATGAAATATCAAAAGCAATAAACCAAGCATATTTCATCAAGAGAAAACACAATTAATTAATAAAAATCATTTATTCAATTTTCATTCGGTGCAATTAATCATAAAAGGATTGCATAAATAAATTTAAATGAATTTTACCACATAACTTTTGGAAGAATGGCTTCCTCCATCACCCCTGGGATTGGGTTTAGCTCCTCATCCCAAAAACACACTCACAATGTATTCATGGCTAAAATAGGTGTTTTTATTGATGTATATAAGATGAAACAGGAATTAGCAACGCTGTAGAAGTGTTACAGCGTCACTGTTACAAAGGGGTAAGTGTTTTTGAGACTGCTGTAAACGATAAGCCTTTACTGCTGTATAAGAACGATACTTGTTCTGCTTTTAAGACTGTCGAAGAACGACGGACTCTGCGAGTCTGTTCTTCGTCTTCTTCTTCCTCTCAGCAGCAGCAGCAGCAACAATACCTCCTGTAACTTCTTCTCTCGTCTCTCGTGAACTCCCAACTCTCTCCTAAGGGTTTCTAAAACTTTCTAACCCCTTTATGACTTGAACCAACTCTTATATAGTCCTCTAATCCCGAAAAATCTCTACTGAATCCGCGACTTTTTTTTTTTTTCTTCTCTGCGTTGTTGAGAGAATATCTCTCTTGTGATCTCCCTGTACGCGTTTGTTAGCTATAAACTTGCCACCAAACTCTTATCAAGACTTGAACAGGACCAAGTACAACAATCACTAGCGTGAAACTCTCCCAAATATTCCTCACAAAATCTTCAAACTCAACAGAAGCGTACGTGTCCTGTTTGGACTTTGATCACTTCTCCCAGCCATTCCAGCCCAATTGGTTGGGTCCAATCGATTGTAACAGACCTGTTGAGTCTTGTAGAGTCCATACGTACCAAATACAACCATTGAATCTCCTAAAATCACGTAGAAATTCGATCTCCAAATCTGCTCCTCGCTGCATGCATTTTCCCGCCAAAACTTGTATTTGAATTATGAAGATGACCTCCCCTTATCCAGTTCCGGTCTCCCTTTAGCAGATGCCTGGAAATGGGTCACCCCTTAGTAATTAGGTTACCCCTTATCCAAAGTGAGAGTCCGTATAGTAGTTTTCTCCCACGGACGCAAAAACCATTTTTTTAGCCAATTTCGCCGCAAAAGCTTATTTCTCCAAGAATACCTACAGGGACATAAAAAGCCATAATAAATATAAAATCGAGCACTAATAATATATACAATTGAGATTATATAAGACACAAAAATGTGCCTATCAAATACCCCCAAACTTATTATTTGCTAGTCCTCGAGCAAACCAAATAGAAAATAAAATCCTAACTCACTGTCGCAGGCATCGTCGATTGCATTTAGCGTATGCAATAAGCCTTTAAACCCCTAGGTGGCCCTAGTGGCCGAGTTAAAGTCTCGGGAGGGCTTACCAGAGATATACCCACAAAACCTTTACTCCTAATTGGTCACAAGTATCCAAAGAGCTATGAGGACATACATATTCTCAACCTATCTCCAAGTAACTAGAATGCCAGAGAAATTAAAGGTGTCAGCTCTAAAGCTAACTGAAGAAAAGGGGAGACACATCCACACGACTGCTAGATAAAGAGATATCCGCTATACAGCTAGATAAACATTGTAAGATGCGTCCGCTGCTTTACAGCTGGATAAGATTAGGAGAGAGATAAAAATGAGAGGGACATCTGCTATACAGCTGGACTAATTACGTGTGATGAGTTAAACCAGTGCTAGAAAGATCTTGTGCCAGATTGAAAGCAGACTAACAAAGCAACCAAAATGCATCTTTCTTCGACTCTCTCACAGTGCCCAGTAGAAACAACGCCTTCTTCGGTCTTCAACTGTTGATGATAAACTCTCGAACCTCATAGAACCTTGACAATTAACTCTTCTCTTCGATTTCTTGCTTGACTTATAAATTTCTTCTTCCCTATGGCCTTATTGAACAAAAAGAACGTAATGATGTTTCATTTTTTTTTTTTTTTTTTTTTTTTTTTTTTTTTTTTTTCATGGCTAAAATATTACAAGACAAAAATTTACATGGCCATGAGAGAAGGACTTTCAAAACTTGGATCTTCGCAACTTGTGATGTCTTGGTATCATGGATTCTAACAACTTATATCATTTGCTCTTATAACTTCAACTTTGATTTTTGAATTATTCTCTTCTATTGTTGCTTCTAAACCTAAAACGTCTTCACTTTCTTCATAGATTTTGATGTCGCTCCGCTTGTTGATGATGATAAGTTTCTACTGAGAGAGAGTCGCAATCCAGTAACTAAGACTACATTGTGAGGTTGCTTTGTCTTTCTGGCATTTCCTGACCTACTTGCCTTTCCATCATGTATGGTTAGGTCCATCACGGTTACCCTCTAAAAAGAACAAGTTCTCTCCTGAATTTCAAGGATCTCAATGTCTTTTTCTCTAATGTCTCAATAAGTTGTTATCTGTAGCATTCCAATTTCTATCTTTTCGGTGAGAAACAATATGTAAACTTAGCTAACCGGATACCATGTGACGCTAGAAGTTTCAAAAGTGCAACTAAAAAGTTTCTCCCATACCCCCAAACTTAAATCTAACATTGTCCTCAATGTTCTAAAGATGAAAAAAATGAACAAGGAGAAACTGTTACCATTTGAAGCAAAAGAGATAAGGAAAGATATTACCGTGTCGCATGAATATTGGGTTACCCCCAAGAAGTGCTAAGTTTAAAGTCTTCAGCCAGACTAAGCAAGGATTAGTCAACTCGAACCGTATAACAGTAGCCGGAATAACTGTGGGTCTTTAAAACCAAAAAGAGCTGACAAAAGGAAACTGCAGTGAACCAAGAAAATGTACAAGACTAGCATGCCCTTACCTAGTTTCTGGATAACTATCGCTAATTGCGGTTCAGGTTCAGGTTCTATGAAGGGGTCTAAATAGACTATTTTCCTCGGATGCATTTCCTCATAGGTAGGATCCAAATTATTAGGTCCTAGAGTCTGGAAAAACTCAGATAAGAACCTGGAATCACAAAATAACCTAAATAATTTAGGATCCTCTAAGTCAATTAGGTATGACTTACATAGTTGACCACAGTCAGAGTAGTGGTCATTCTGAAGCAAATGTGTCGATTCTAATTTCCTAAAGTACTTAGGCTTAGTCTCAGAACGTAATAAGTGACACATTGGAAATCTATACGTTCCCACAATTGGAAGAAAACTATTTGGTGGGAAAACAAAGTCAATCTGGGTATCATAGCCTGGGCAAACCACATCAACCAGAGGATGGGTTTCTAACGACTGAACTTTTTTCAGGACATCATTAGGTTCGGGAAACCTAGTATGAAGATAATCTTGTAAGATGGTTGAGGCATGGATATCAAGTCCTATGTGAGGGGACTTTCTGAGAGTTAAAGGTAAAGCACTAGGAAAGTGATAATCACCCCCAAACTTAGAGTTTTCAGTGTCTCTAGATAGACCTCTAATTATTTCTTGAATTTCCGTATCTTCAGAGTCCTTAAAATATTCAAGAGATTCTTCTAAGTTATTATCAGGTAGTGCATCTTTACTCATCTCTACGGTCTATCTTCTTCTTCCAAGACTATTGTTTCTAAGTCGCTAGACTCTAAAACAACATTTTCAGAATAAACCCGTTCCTCTAAACCACTATCGGCTTCGTAATCAAAAGGAAATACTACATCGTCTAAAACGGTGGTATTCCTAATCAAATCCTCGTCCTCTTGAATAGGTGAATAATCATAAAAATTATTTGGATTTGAAGTAGAAATATATAATCACTATAAAGCTCAATTGGATTACTAGATTCCTGATCACTATGCCTACATATTTCAGATTCTTCATCACTACTATCCTCATCATCATAATAGTACGAAGATGATTGAACCTTATCTAAATAAGTAGTTTTACCAATTATAACCTCGTTATCTTGATTATGTGAAAAACTATCTTCATTCTCAAGGGTATTATTGGATACACTATATTGGCAATTCAAGTTATTTCGAGCAATACTTTCGTTCGTCTCTAACTCAAGTCTACGTGTCGACTCAGCTATCCTCTCAAGGGTCTCTTCCAAAGAAAGTTCCCTTAGTGTAGGATCTAAGTTTTGAGTTAATCTATTGAGGATATCTTCTACAGATTCAGTTGTTGTTGCAGTTCTTTCGTCCATAACTACATTATTCACCTCATCTAATTTATACGTCGATTCAGCTAACTGACGTGATGACTCAGCTAAATTCCTGAGAGTCTCTTCTAGAGAAGGAATAGGAACTGAAGGATCATAATAAGGACTACTTTTCAATAGTTTGATTGCATCCTCTAGAGACGAAGAACTAGTACTATAATCTTCTTGCTCGTATGACTGATGCACGTGTGGATAGTAATTGGGCTCACCATGGTATGAACCATAACCTTGAAAAGTTTGGCGTCCCCAGCCACTATTCTCACTATGGTCATAATACTGATGATGTCCATATTCAAATTCAGGTCGATATTCATTGTATTGGCTTCTATCATACCAGTTCGACATTCTTAATTGCAAGGGAATTCTACACAATCACAAACAAGGCTGACTCGACCAAATCAAACCTATAGAATCTAGCAAACAAAAAGCATGATGGCTCCACTTAGATTGTTTCTAGACTAGCTTCTATCTCTCGAAGGGGAATTCGTTACAGTTTAAGCAAACCCCTCTGGAATCAATCCGAATCAAAGTAAGTTGAATTGAGGCGAGGGAAGCTCAGTGGAGATTTGATACCCAAGGCCTCACCGCTATCACAAGGCAGCGCAGTCACGCATTCAACTCACAGAAACCATTATGAACTTCGAGATCGCTTAAAAGGTAACCAATATCCTTCGAAATTTTTTCCTAACAAGCTCGATACCCTATAGGTCTCTTTCTAATCAGATTTTAAAGCTTGGGTTCGCGTTAGGTTTCGTTTTCCTAAGGCGGGCAAAAAGGGAGCGGTGATGAAATCCTAACCCTTATCTTGTATTGGCCAGGCCTTTCCCTTTACTAGGAATTTAAAAACAGTCCGGTTCGTCCTCAAACAATTATCACCTTAAGGAATACAATAACTCGCTTACAGGAGATTAGCGAGTGTTTCGATTGGACTTACCTCCCGTACCAGACGGGGGATGAACCGTTGTAGTCGACTCGGGCCACGACTCCTATGTCATGTACGAACCCGAGGGGCCGAGACGATATTGTAATCGTCGTCCTTCCCTGCAAACAGTTTGTATTTAAGGATCCCTTCCATAGGGTATAAAAATAAAAATAAAAATGTCTAAAGTTTAAAGTCCACAGTCCACAAAAATAAAGCGCAAAAGAAAAAGTAAATTATAAAATATTTCCTAATACAATTCTAAAAATAAAATAAAATAATAAAACTAAATCCTAAAACAAAAATTGTCTTCTTTTTCTTCTCTTTTAGCTTTAAGCTTTGTTCCAAGTCCTTAGTATCCAACTTCAAACCTGCAAATCAAAGACACACCCAAATAAACATAAAGAGGAATAAATAAAAATGATAAAAAAAAAATGCTACCTAAACACAAATCCCCGGTAGCGGTGCCAAAAATTTGATGGTTTTTCAAATGATGTTGTAGTTGTGTTAAAAACTGGGTTCTTTTCAGACTTGTGAAGGAAATAATTTTTAGACTTAATAAAAAATTAAAGATAAAACAAATTAAATTCAAAGGTGATGTAAATATTATGGAAAGACCAGGGGTTAGGATTTCACCATTCACCAAAATTCATGTGATTCAATAATAATTATTATCATGCAATTCTAGACGTTATAATTCAAATCAAAAACAATTGTGATTCTAATCATTGCCTAAATCAGATTTTCAAAACATCCATTGTTAATCGCAAGCATGAAATATCAAAAGCAATAAACCAAGCATATTTCATCAAGAGAAAACACAATTAATTAATAAAAATCATTTATTCAATTTTCATTCGGTGCAATTAATCAGAAAAGGATTGCATAAATAAATTTAAATGAATTTGACCACATAACTTTTGGAACAATGGCTTCCTCCATCACCCCTGGGATTGGGTTTAGCTCCTCATCCCAAAAACACACTCACAAGATGTATTCATGGCTAAAATAGGTGTTTTTATTGATGTATATAAGAGGAAACAGGAATTAGCAACGCTGTAGAAGTGTTACAGCGTCACTGTTACAAAGGGGTAAGTGTTTTTGAGACTGCTGTAAACGATAAGCCTTTACTGCTGTATAAGAACGATACTTGTTCTGCTTTTAAGACTGTCGAAGAACGACGGACTCTGCGAGTCTGTTCTTCGTCTTCTTCTTCCTCCTCGAGCAGCAGCAACAACAATACCTCCTGTAACTTCTTCTTCTCGTCTCTCGTGAACTCCCAACTCTCTCCTAAGGGTTTCTAAAACTTTCTCCCCCTCTTTATGACTTGAACCAACTCTTATATAGTCCTCTAATCCCGAAAAATCTCTACCGAATCCGCGACTTTTCTTTTTTTTTTCTTCTCTGCGTTGTTGAGAGAATATCTCTCTTGTGATCTCCCTGTACGCGTTTGTTAGCTATAAACTTGCCACCAAACTCTTATCAAGACTTGAACAGGACCAAATAAAACAATCACTAGCGTGAAACTCTCCCAAATATTCCTCACAAAATCTTCAAACTCAACAGAAGCGTACGTGTCCTGTTTGGACTTTGATCACTTCTCCCAGCCATTCCAGCCCAATTGGTTGGGTCCAATCGATTGTAACAGACCTATTGAGTCTTGTAGAATCCATACGTACCAAATACATCCACTGAATCTCCTAAAATCACGTAGAAATTCGATCTCCAAATCTGCTCCTCGCTGCATGCATTTTCCCGCCAAAACTTGTATTTGAATTATGAAGATGACCTCCCCTTATCCAGTTCCGGTCTCCCTTTAGCAGATGCCTGGAAATGGGTCACCCCTTAGTAATTAGGTTACCCCTTATCCAAAGTGAGAGTCTGTATAGTAGTTTTCTCCCACGGACGCAAAAACCATTTTTTTAGCCAATTTCGCCGCAAAAGCTTATTTCTCCAAGAATACCTACAGGGACATAAAAAGCCATAATAAATATAAAATCGAGCACTAATAATATATACAATTGAGATTATATAAGACACAAAAATATGCCTATCACTCACTAATAATATTTTTGATTGTGGTGGTTGTAGTAGTAAAGATTCGAACTCTAAGACTTGTTAAGATTAATTTTAAAGGAATAAAATCGAGAGTTACTGGGTCTAGGATTCGTCCAAACTCATATCAATAGGTTCAATTGTTCATTCTCAAACAATCATCGGTCGACAAATAAAACAACATCGACTCTTATTCTTGCCAAGGTAGATTCTCCAAACATTAATTATAAATCGTAAGCATGGGACATCAAACATCTAAGCAAGCATGACCTATCTAATAAAATAATAACTAATTTTTTCAAATCATAATTCTATTTTAATTAAGTGCAAAAGTCAAATAAAAAATAAAACAAATTCACCCAAGTATGAAGTCCGGCTTCCTCCGTTGTCCCAGTGATGGGGTATAGCTCATCATGTTGTTGGAAACACGCTCAAAAATCATTATTATTGCTCAAAGGGTGTTTACAAATGATGAAAAGGGAGAAATAATTAAAAACCGGGTTTGTAACAATTATATTTGTTACAAACCAGAGAACTACGACCCTCGGCTGTGGGTCGTTACCACTGTAGCATATAAGACTTCCTTGCGACTGTCGTATCCAATGTAGCATAAACGACTGCTTGTGTGGGTCAATGTTCTTCGTTCTTCACTGTTTTTCTGCTGCTGCTGCTGCAGATTTCTCTGCAGCAATTCTCTCGACTCTGTAGCCTCCCCCAATCACTCTATATCCTTCTAGGATTCCCAGAAACTTATTTATACCCATAGCGACTCCAAATCTCTCGAGTAAATGCAAAATATTTTTGATTATTCTCCATGCAAGGTACGGGTATTTTCTTCCTTTTTTATCTCCTCACGTGCTCTGCTGGTATTGACATGTTCCAATTACTTTGATACACGACTCTTGAATGAATTGAACTCCATCCAGCCACATGCTACCACCAAGAATATCTCAACAAAATACCAAAAATATCTCTCGAGAATATTCTTTTACTGTTTCAACCAATCTCCACGTTGCAGCCATATTTGATCAATTCCAACACACATACCTTCCCTGTTTGAATGAAACAGGTCATTCTGCAACCAATTCCGAGCAAAAATCCGATTAAATTTCAGCCAAATCACTTCCACAAATACACGCAGATACAGTCAAACCCGTGAACCCTGTTTTCTTCGGATCAAACTATCCAGCCAACCTGGAT
The DNA here is from genome assembly GCF_003573695.1 of Papaver somniferum. Classification (NCBI taxonomy): domain Eukaryota; kingdom Viridiplantae; phylum Streptophyta; class Magnoliopsida; order Ranunculales; family Papaveraceae; genus Papaver; species Papaver somniferum. The sequence continues at coordinate 98,261,061 of NC_039358.1, forward strand.
TGATTCTAAGACCCTTACCGGCCATGTTTCACCTAATGGAGTTATCCCAAACAAGTATAGCCATTAAATCTCACTACAAAGCTTCGAATTCTCATACCCTAATTCTGGTCCGTGAAGAACAACTTTCCCGCCAAAACTGTGTTGCTTCAGATCCATGATTCTAGCAAACCCAGCCAAATTTTATGAATTCCATCAATCATACCAACCCTGTTAAGCTTTAACAGACTCACCCAAGAAGTTTCAGCGATTGAATCTCATTATTCACACCACAAACACAAACCTTAATTTTGTTCCGTGAAGTTCAAAATTTCCCGCCAAAACTCAAAATTTGAATTGTTGAAGATGAAGTGCCCCTATCCTGAACTGGGGTGCGAATAGCAGATGCCTTTTGGGGTGACCTTGAGTTCCCCTTAGTAATTGAGGTTCCCCTTATCCAACGGTGAGAGTCCGAATAACACGTGTCCTCCGGGGTACAAAAACCACTTTTCGAGCAACTTTCTCCAAAAGAGCTTATTTCACAAAAACACCTACAAACAAGTTTATTAGTGATAGAATGAGTCTCAGCTAATGTATTTATGGGTGAAAATGTGTCGCACTTTCGTGCTCATCAAATTCCCCCACACTTACATTTTGCCAGTCCTCGAGCAAAACAGAAAACTGACCCGCTACACAGCTGGTCATATAATAAGAGACATAGAGAGACCCAATACACAGCTGGTCATAATTTTTTTTTTTTTAAGACTCGCTACACAGCTGGTCATATAATGCAAGAACAAAGAAAAGACCCGCTACACAGCTGGTAATAACCCTAACAATCATTTTTTTTATATAGACCCGCTACACAACTGATCATTTTTTTTTTGGAGACCCGCTACACAGCTGGTCATAACATGCAAGGAAATTCCTGAAAAAGAAAAGTAAAACGTTAACCACTCCCCCACACTTAAACATTACATTGTCCTCAATGTAATTGAGTCATCCAATGCAAAATTTAAGATGGGAAATCCATAAGATGAAAAAAAAAGTAAACGAAAATATAAAAATAAAAATAAAATAAAATACACCTACTGGAATGTACAAAAAAGGATCCCCAAAAATTAACAACCTGAAAATTTGGGGATCGACCCAAAATACAACATTTGTAAATGACAGCTTCACACTTATGTTATAACGATGCGGAGACACTGAAACTATCAAAAACAAAGATTTACCCCTAAACCAAGTTTTTACTGCACAAGGAAGTGCGTAAAGAACAAAATATGGGGATACTATTGGGACTGAGAAATTGTCAATTGGCTCATGCACGGTATTAGAAACAGGGGCGTCCTCTGGGTATTTGGATGCAAAGTATTCCAACAAAATTTTTGAAGCACATAATTCTAACCCTAAATTAGGTAAATTTTGGAAGTCCAGGGAACTAGAAACAACCTCTAAGTTGGGTGAAAGATCTTGCGAGATAGGTTCTTCTAATAAATTAGACGAATCATCTACACAATCATTCACGGGGTCATCTATATATTCAGTATGGGACAGAGAGTCACTACATGATTCATCATCATCATCAGCAAATAATCTTTGACATTCAAGAACTCTCAATCTTTGTTCCAAACTAGGTGGTGTGTGTTTATAATACTTCTCGTATATCTCTAAAGGAGATTCTTCACTTACCACATGTGGATCAAAAACTCCATACCTTTGCCTCTGCATGTATTCACCAAGCGTCATCTCAGATGAGGATGCATGCTGATTTGAATTTCTACGCTTATATTCTTCCAATGTCATCTTAGATGACGTCTCCTCGGAAGAAGTCATCATCCTCAAAAATTCCCTGAAAAGAAATACAAAAAGAAACACATAAAAAGGAAAAAAAATAATCTAAAATAAAATGAAAATACTGTACAAATAATAATAAAAAAATAAAAAAAAATAAACCTAAAAATTAATCTAAAAACAAATCCGCGTCGGCGGCGCCAAAATGATAATATTTTTGATTGTGGTTGTTGTAGTAGTAAAGATTCGAACTCTAAGACTTGTTAAGATTAATTTTAAAGGAATAAAATAGAGAGTTACTGGGTCTAGGATTCGGCCAAACTCATATCAATAGGTTCAATTGTTCATTCTCAAACAATTATCGCTCGACAAATAAAACAACATCGACTCTTATTCTTGCCAAGGTAGATTCTCCAAACATTAATTATAAATCGTAAGCATGGGACATCAAACATCTAAGCAAGCATGACCCATCTAATAAAATAATAACTAATTTTTTCAAATCATAATTCTATTTTAATTAAGTGCAAAAGTCAAATAGAAAATAAAACAAATTCACCCAAGTATGAAGTCCGGCTTCCTCCGTTGTCCCAGTGATGGGGTCTAGCTCATCATGTTGTTGGAAACACGCTCAAAAATCATTATTATTGCTCAAAGGGTGTTTACAAATGATGAAAAGGGAGAAATAATTAAAAACCGGGTTTGTAACAATTATATTTGTTACAAACCAGAGAACTACGACCCTCGGCTGTGGGTCATTACCACTGTAGCATATAAGACTTCCTTGCGACTGTCGTATTCAATGTAGCATAAACGACTTCTTGTGTGGGTCAATGTTCTTCGTTCTTCGCTGTTTTTCTGCTGTTGCAGATTTCTCTGCAGCAATTCTCTCGACTTTGTAGCCTCCCCCAATCACTCTATATCCTTCTAGGATTCCCAGAAACTTATTTATACCCATAGCGACTCCAAATCTCTCGAGTAAATGCAAAATATTTTTGATTATTCTCCATGCAAGGTACGGGTATTTTCTTCCTTTTTTTATCTCCTCACGCGCTCTACTGGTATTGACATGTTCCAATTACTTTGATACACAACTCTTGAATGAATTGAACTCCATCCAGCCACATGCTACCACCAAGAATATCTCAACAAAATACCAAAAATATCTCTCGAGAATATTCTTTTACTGTTTCAACCAATCTCCACGTTGCAGCCATATTTGATCAATTCCAACACACATACCTTCCCTGTTTGAATGAAACAGGTCATTCTGCAACCAATTCCGACCAAAATTCCGATTAAATTTCAGCCAAATCACTTCCACAAATACACGCAGATACAGTCAAACCCGTGAACCCTGTTTTCTTTGGATCCAACTATCCATCCAACCTGGATTGATTCTAAGACCCTTACCGGCCATGTTTCACCTAATGGAGTTATCCCAAACAAGTATAGCCATTAAATCTCACTACAAAGCTTCGAATTCTCATACCCTAATTCTGGTCCGTGAAGAACAACTTTCCCGCCAAAACTGTGTTGCTTCAGATCCATGATTCTAGCAAACCCAGCCAAATTTTATGAATTCCATCAATCATACCAACCCTGTTAAGCTTTAACAGACTCACCCAAGAAGTTTCAGCGATTGAATCTCATTATTCACACCACAAACACAAACCCTAATTTTGTTCCGTGAAGTTCAAAATTTCCCGCCAAAAACTCAAAATTTGAATTGTTGAAGATGAAGTGCCCCTATCCTGAACTGGGGTTCGAATAGCAGATGCCTTTTGGGGTGACCTGGGGTGCCCCTTAGTAATTGTGGTGCCCCTTATCCAACGGTGAGAGTCTGAATAACACGTGTCCTCCGGGGTACAAAAACCACTTTTCGAGAAACTTTCTCCAAAAGAGCTTATTTCACAAAAACACCTACAAACAAGTTTATTAGTGATAAAATGAGTCCCAGCTAATGTATTTATGGGTGAAAATGTGTCGCACTTTCGTGCTCATCAAATTCCCCCACACTTACATTTTTCTAGTCCTCGAGCAAAACAGAAAACTGACCCGCTACACAGCTGGTCATATAATAAGAGACATAGAGAGACCCGCTACACAGCTGGTCATAATTTTTTTTTTAAGACCCACTACACAGCTGGTCATAATTTTTTTTAAGACCCGCTACACAGCTGGTCATATAATGCAAGAACAAAGAAAAGACGCGCTACACAGCTGGTCATAACCCTAACAATCATTTTTTTTATATAGACCCGCGACACAGCTGATCATTATTATTTTTTTTTTGGAGACCCGCTACACAGCTGGTCATAACATGCAAGGAAATTCCTGAAAAAGAAAGTAAAACGTTAACCACTCCCCCACACTTAAACATTACATTGTCCTCAATGTAATTGAGTCATCCAATGCAAAACCCTAGTTAATATCCCCCCATGTGACACGATTGAAATCTCGTGGAGTCAGTTGCTGACTTTGTGGGACGATGAGTCCAGGTATTGCTGAGTTGAACATGATTAGCAAATGTTCCGAAACTCATGAATTAAATGTATGTCTGCTGAGACGAGGTATCATTATAACCTAATGGTCGAATTTTAGATAGTGGTAAATAAAGTTGTCGTTCACTCGGATTTTGTTGGAATTGATTCTAGGCTTAAATATAAAAAAAATACTAAAATATATACAAAATATGTCACAAGATGAAGAATTTACTGGGACTCGGGATTTCACAGTTTTTCATGTTCAAGTGGTTCAGAAATTAATCCTAGGCAATTATGGCTCAAAACAAAAGAAATATTAACTTTATTATTTGCCAAAATAGATTTCGTAAAACATCATTTGTACATTACAAGCATAGTGTATCTAAAGCACCTAAGACTAAGCATACACTATCTAACAAGATAACAATTGATTAATAGAAATCATAAATCATTTAAAATCGGTGCAAAAAGTAAATAAGGAATTAATTAAATTACCCCAGGGATGAAATATAACTTCCTCCGTTGTCCTAGTGATAGGGTTTAGCTCATCATGTTGTTGGAAACACGCTCAAAAATCATTATTATTGCTCAAAGGGTGTTTACAAATGATGAAAATGGAGAAATAATTCAAAACTGGGTTTGTAACAATTATATTTGTTACAAACCAAAGAACGATACAGAGGATGTGTCACTGTTACTGTTGCTCTAAGACCCACGACTCTGTGTCGCAAACTCTGTAACAAATAAGTCTGTCTTACTTGTGTCGCTGTCACTGTAGCATGAACGACAGTGCCTGTGGATCAATGTTCTTCGTGTAGCAGCAGCAATGGAGGTTTCTGCAGCTTGATTTTTCGACTCTGTGGTGCTCTATTCCTCTCCCAAACTCTCCATCCCCATTCTCTGAGTCCCGGGAAACCTTTTTATACTCGACAACGACAAAATATCCCCTCATAACTGTGCCAAATCTTCTCTGTCAAGCCATAAACTCGAGAATATTTTCTTCCCTGATTTATCTTCCCATGCACCTGATTGTGGCTAACTCACTCCAAACACGCAGAAAATATTCTTGCACGCTCCAGGAAGTGTCCCAAGTTCTCCAAACTCGAGAAATGCTCATCTCAACCTCACGACCAGTCATGCTATCCCGTGAATATCTCAACTGCACACGGACTCCCCTGTTTTCTTCCATTCGATTATTCAGCCAAATCTAGCCAATTCCAAGGACCTTACCAGCCCTGTTTCATTATCACAGGCCCAAACAAAGCCTTTCCCATGAAAATCTCCAAGTAAATCTCTGCCCAAACTTTCCTAGAAAACCCGAGAAAACTAGCCTCTCCTGTTTTGTTGAGAAACAATATCCATCCAAAGTTGATCGCTCAAATTTCCCGTACTAAGTTTTTTATGCTCTATTGAATCATCTCAAAATGTTTCAGCCATTGAGTCTCTCTAAAACACCTTCAAATCTCGAATCTAAATCTGCCTGTGTGTCTACAAAGTTTTCCCGCCAAAAATCAGGTTTGAAAGGTAGAAGATGGTTAGACCTTGTCCAATGTCCTGGGTTCCGAATAACAAATGGGTGATGTGGACAAATGGGCTACACATAGCCGTGGGTGACACATAGCAAAAGTGGGGGTCTGTATAGCAAGTGTCCTCCGGAGATGCTCCGAGCAACTTTTCGAGCCGAATTTTCCAACAATATTTATTTCCAAAAAATACCTACAAACACACAAAACACCATAATAAGGACGAAAACGAGTACTAACAATACGAAAAATTGAGGACAAATTAGACACATAAATGCATCTATCAAATACCCCCAAACTTATTATTTGGTAGTCCTCGAGAAAAACTAATAAATAAAACTGAGTTAATCTCGGGAGGGTTTACCAGAGGTGTAACCACAAAACCATGACTTCTAATTGGTCACAAGTATCCAAAGAGTTATGAGGACATACATATTCTCAACCTATCTCCAAGTAACTAGAATTTCCAGAGAAATTAAAGGTGTCAGCTCTAAAGATGACTAAAGAAAAGGGGAGACACATCCGCAACACTGCTAGATAAAGAGATATCCGCTACACAGCTAGATAAACATTGTAAGATGCATCCGCTTTATAGCTGGATAAGATTAGGAGAGAGATAAAGATGAGAGGGACATCTGCTACACAGCTGGACTAATTACGTGTGATGAGTTAAACCAGTGCTAGAAAGATCTTGTGCCAGATTGAAAGCGGACTAACAAAGCAACCAAAATGCATCTTTCTTCGACTCTCTCATAGTGCTCAGTAGAAACAACGCCTTCTTCGGCTTCAACTGTTGATGATAAACTCTCGAACCTCGTAGAACCTTGACAATTTAACTTTTTTCCTTAATTTCTTGCTTGAAAATTCCTTAAAGATTTCTACTTCCCTATGGCCTTATTGAACAAAACATAACGATGATTTTTTCATTTTTCATTTTTTTTTTCATTTTTTTTTTGCCAAAATAACAAGACAAAAATTTAAATGGGCATGAGAGAAGGACTTTAGAACTTGGATCTTCGCAACTTGTGATGTCTTGGTATCATGAACTTCAACAACTTGTATCATTTGCTCTTATAACTTTTTGTAACTAAGTCTTCAACTTTGATTTTTGAATTATTCTTTTATATTATTGCTGCTAAACCTTAAACTTCTTCAACTTTCTTCATAGATTTTGATGTCGCCCCGCTTGTTGATGATGATAAGTTTCTACTGAGAGAGAGAGTCGTACTCCAGTAACTAAGACTACATTGTGAGGTTACTTTGTCTTTCTGGCATTTCCTGACCTACTTGCCTTTCCATCATGGATGGTTAGGTCCATCACGGTTACCCTCTAAAAGGAACAAGTTCTCTCTTGGATTTCAAAGATCTCAATGTCTTTTTCTCTAATGTCTCAGTAGAATGTTATCCCTAGCAATTCCAATTTCTATCTTTTCGGTGAGAAACAATATGTAAACTTAGCTAACCGGATACTATGTGACGCTAACATTGTCCTCAATGTTCTAAAGATAAATTGAAAACATGAACAAAGAGAAACTATTACCACTTAAGGGAAAAGAAATAAGGAAGAATATTACCGTGTCACAAGAAAATGGGTTACCTCCCAAGAAGTGCTAAGTTTAAAGTCTTCAGCCAGACTAAGAAAGGATCAGTCACCTTATAAAATCATAAAGTAATAGCCGAAATAATTGCGGATCACCAAAACCAAAAAGGGCTATCACAAGTAAAAGGAATCTGCAACATAAAATCGACAAATAAAACACACCCTTATCTAATTTCCTGTTTAAGACAACTACATCTAGTTGTGGTTCAGGTTCAGGCTCTATGAAAGGCTCTAGATAAAATATTTTCATGTGCTGGAATTCCTCAAAGCTAAGATATGTTTCAGGTATTAGAGTTTGGAAAAACTCAACTAAGAACTTAGAAGCACATAACAACAACCTGAATAATTGGGGATCCTCTAAGTCAATCAGTTTTGACTCACATAGTTGACCATAATAATGGTCATTCTTAAGAAAATGTGTCGACTCTAATATCCTAAAGTAATTAGGTTTAGTCTCAAAACTTAATAACCGACACATCTGAAAATCATACGTTCCCACAACTGGAAGAAAAAGTTATGGTGGGAAAACAAAGTCAATCTTGGTATCATAGCCTGGGTTAACTACATCAACCATAGGATGGGTTTTTAACGACTGAGCTTTTTCTGGACATCATTAGGTTCGGGAAAACATGTATGAAGATAATCTTGTAAGATGGTTGAGGCACGAATGTCAAGTCCTACACGAGGGGACTTTCTAAGAGTTAAAGAACACGGAGAATGATAATCAACCCCAAACTTAGAGTTTTCTGTGTCTCTAGAAAGACTAGTCACAACTTCCCTAATTTCTAGGTCATCAGATTCCTGAAAATGGTCAATTGATTCTTCTAAGTCCGGTTCATCCTCACTCATCTCTAAGAGTTTATGGTCTTCTAAGATTAGTATTTCTAAATCGCTAGACTCTAAAACATTATTCTCAGGGTAAACTCTTTCCTTTAAACCATTATCACAATCATATAAAGGATTATCAGCAGAAGTTTCTAGTAAAGGATTATTAACTAACGTGTTAATCATAGTTACCTCCTCCGATTCACTGATAGGCACATCAAATAATGGATTATCCAACATACTGCAGGCTAAAGGATCATGAACTACATCGTCTAAAATGGTGATGTCTCTAGTCAAATCCTCATCCTTTTGAATAGGTGAATAATTATTAAAATTATTTGGATTTGTACTAGAAACAACACTATCATTATAAATCTCAATAAGAGTAACAGATTCCTGATCACTATGCCTACATATTTCATGTTCTTCATCAATACTATCCTCATCATAATCATCTTTATAATAACATGAAAAAGATCGTACCTCATCAAAACAAGTAGTGTTACCAATTCTAACATCGTCATCTTGATTATGTGAATAAAAACTATCCTTATTTTCAAGGGTGGTATTGGGAACACTATACTGGAAATGAAGACTATCCTGAGCAAGTTTTTCCACAATCCTATTTGTACTCTCAGTAAATTGCTTGAGGGACTCTTCTAGAGACATCTTAGTTGACTGCTCTACGGACTCTTCTGTGAGAAGAATATTATAAGTCTCTTTCATAAATAACTTCCGTGTTGACTCATTGAAACTCTTGAGAGACTCTTCCAGAGAAATAGAAGGATTGTTTTGCTCGTATGACCTGTGGGTATGTGCATAGTAATTGGGCTCACAATGTATGGACCATAACCTTCAAAAGTTTCGCGTTCCCAATCACTATTCACACTATGGTCATAAAAAGGATAACGTCCAAGCTGCTCAGTCGGATAGTCATTGTATTGGCTATTATAATACCAGTTCGACATCCTAACTGCAAGGGAATTCTAAACAAACACAAAGAAGGCTGACTCAACCACAAAAAGCCTATTTTATCTAGCAAACAAAAAGCATGATATAGATTGTTTCTAGACCAGCTTCTATTCTTCCGAAAAGGAACTCGTTACAATCTGAGCAAGCCTCTCTGGAATCAATCCGAGTTAAAGTAAGTTGAATAGAGGCGAGGGAAGCTCGGTGGAGTTTTGATACCCAAGGCCTCACCGATATTACAAGGCGGCGCAGTCACGCATTCAACTCACAGAAACCATCATGAACTTCGAAGTATGCTTAAAAGAGTAACCAATATTTTTCGAACGACTTTCCTAATAAGCTCGTTACCCTATCGGTCTCGTTCTAGTCCAAATTTTTAGGCTTAGGTTCGCGTAGGTTACGTGTTCCTAAGGCGGGCAAGAAGGAAACAGAGATGAAATCCGAGTCCTTATCTTGATTTGGCTAGGCCTTGCCCTTTACGAGAAAATTAAATCCGATTTCAGGTCCTCAACATATATGCATACAAAATCATCCAGTAAACCCGCTGACAGGGGATTCGCGGGTGTTTAGAATTCTTACCTCCCGTTCCAGACGAGAGATGAACCGTGGAAGTCGACTCGGGCCACGACTCCTATGTCATGTACGAACCCGAGGGGCCGAGGCGATATCGTAATCGCCGTCCTTCCATGTGCAGTTTATATTTGGAACTACCCTTCCGTAGGGTTTAAAAAAAATTAATGTCCAATGTCCAATAATAAAGTCCAAAAAGAAAAAAGGTCCAAAAATAAAAATATTACAAAAATATAACCCTAATTACAGTTTCTAATAAAATAAAATAAAATTATTTACAAAATCTTCTTCTTCACTCCTTTTAGATTTCTCTTTTCTTTCCTTTTTGGACTTTGCCTTTCTTTTCAGCGCTTTCTCTTTTTCTTAAATTTGGCTCCGAATCTGAAATCAAACAAAAATACAAAAACACGTAAAAAAGAACAAATAAAATAAAACCTAAAAACAAATCTGTAAACAAATCCGCGTCGGCGGCGCCAAAAATTGGTCGAATTTTAGATAGTGGTAAATAGAGTTGTCGTTCACTCGGATCTTGTTGGAATTGATTCTAGGATTAAATATAAAATAATAATAAAAATACTAAAATATATACAAAATATGTCACAGGATGAAGAATTTACTGGGACTCGGGATTTCACTGTTTTTCATGTTTAAGTGGTTCAGAAATTAACCCTAGGCAATTATAGCTCAAAACAAAAGAAATATTAACTCTATTCTTTGCCAAAATAGATTTCGTAAAACATCATTTGTAAATTACAAGCATATTGTATCTAAAGCACCTAAGACTAAGCATACACTATCTAACAAGATAACAATTGATTAATAGAAATCATAAATCATTTAAAATCGGTGCAAAAAGTAAATAAGGAATTAATTAAATTACCCCAAGGATGAAATACAACTTCCTCCGTTGTCCCAGTGATAGGGTTTAGCTCATCATGTCGTTGGAAACACGCTCAAAAATCATTATTATTGCTCAAAGGGTGTTTACAAATGATGAAAAGGGAGAAATAATTCAAAACCGGGTTTGTAACAATTATATTTGTTACAAACCAAAGAACGATACAGAGGATGTGTCACTGTTACTGTTGCTCTAAGACCCACGAATCTGTGTCGCAAACTCTGTAACAAATAAGTCTGTCTTACTTGTGTCGCTGTCACTGTAGCATGAACGACAGTGCCTGTGGGTCAGTCAATGTTCTTCGTGTTCTTCGTGTAGCAGCAGCAATGGAGGTTTCTGAAGCTTGATTTTTCGACTCTGTGGTGCTCTATTCCTCTCCCAAACTCTCCATCCCCATTCTCTGAGTCCCGGGAAACCTTTTTATACTCGACAACGACAAAATATCCCCTCATTACTGTGCCAAATCTTCTCTGTCAAGCCATAAACTCGGGAATATTTTCTTCCCTGATTTATCTTCCCATGCACCTGATTGTGGCTAACTCACTCCAAACACGCAGAAAATATTCTTGCACGCTCCAGGAAGTGTCCCAAGTTCTCCAAACTCGAGAAATGCTCATCTCAACCTCACGGCCAGTCATGCTATCCCGTGAATATCTCAACTGCACACGGACTCCCCTGTTTTCTTCCATTCGATTATTCAGCCAAATCTAGGCAATTCCAAGGACCTTACCAACCCTGTTTCATCATCACAGGCCCAAACAAAGCCTTTCCCATGAAAATCTCCAAGTAAATCTCTGCCCAAACTTTCCCAGAAAACCCGAGAAAACTAGCCTCTCCTGTTTTGTTGAGAAACAATATCCATCCAAAGTTGATCGCTCAAATTTCCCATACTAAGTTTGTTATGCTCTATTGAATCATCTCAAAAAGTTTCAGCCATTGAGTCTCTCTAAAACACCTTCAAATCTCGAATCTAAATCTGCCTGTGTGTCTGCAAAGTTTTCCCGCCAAAAATCAGTTTTGAAAGGTAGAAGATGGTTAGCCCTTATCCAACGTCCTGGGTGCCGAATAACAAATGAGTGATGTGGAAAAATGGGCTACACATAGCCGTGGGTGACACATAGCAAAAGTGGGGATCCGTATAGCAAGTGTCCTCCGGAGGTGCTCCGAGCAACTTTTCGAGCCGAATTTTCCAACAATATTTATTTCCAAAAAATACCTACAAACACACAAAACACCATGATAAGGACGAAAACGAGTACTAACAATACGAAACATTGAGGACAAATTAGACACATAAATGCGTCTATCACCTAAGATGAGCAAAACTGTGTTGCTAAATTGTTAAATATTGATAGTTGAACCAATATTCTCTGGTTTGATCAAATATTGCTAGTCCGAGCGAATATTGCTAATTGAGTAAATATTGCCGGTTCGAGCGAATATTGCTAGTTCGAGCAAATATTGCTAGTTTGAACAAATATCGTTCTTTTAATGAATTGTTGGTAGCTGGACCAAGTAAAATAATAATTTAAGTTACTGACTGCTGGGTCGAGCAAAATAAATACGAATGTTAATCATGGATTCAACATAAAATTATCAGAGTGTTCGAATCTGCTCAGAATTACGTATCTGCAGAGCTCTGGATTCAAAACCCTAATTTTACTGAGATAATGGTTCATTGCAAATCACATAAGACCGGATACATGGGATGACGGGTTCACCATATAACGCCCAGATACTCAAATGAGCAAAAATACCAAAGTCTCTTGAGGACCAGTTGGTGAAAGAATGATTAAATGTTGGTTTAATCATTTACTGAAATAATGCTCGTGTGAGCGACAAATCATAAAACCTGTTTTTATGGAAAATATGAGGGACCAGCCAAGAGGCCATGGGACCATCTCCTGATGGCCGTGGGACCAGTAGATGCTCATTTGAGCAAACTTCCAATTGTTTGGAAAGAGTTTGAACCTAAATATGAGCAGCTGAGCAAATTAGGTTAAAATCATTAAAGCACGCGGGACCAGATGTTTTCAAGCCTCAGGGTCACCCTTGGTCGGTCAAGGGGATGTGCCCATGTCACCATAATGTTCACGCTTCAGTCCTGAGAATTTTGATATTTTCTGGTGCACGTTTGACCAACATTTGGAGAAAATATGCAAAATCCATGGTTTTGCTGAAACCGGCAAAAATACATGAGATGATGAAAATAATAAATAAAACAAGGAATTACAAGGTGTGGGACCGCCCACGGCTAGGGAATGGCCGGACGGCTGACACGCGGTCCCACATGCTTTTCCCAGTTTATGTGATTTTATGTATTTTTCTATGATTTAAGGGAAATTCCATGAAACTGGAGAGTTTGGCGAAATTAGGGAACTTCCATGAGATGAGAGACATAAATTAAAATATAAAATAGGGAATGGGAGTGTGGGACCGGCAATGGCCGTGGCATGGCCGGCCGGCCAATGGGCACGGGTCCCAAGGCACTCTTCCGAATTTTATGTAATTTTGATGATTTTAGATAATTTTCATAAAATCAAAGGGATTTGTTGAAAATCAAGATATTTTGTTGAAATCAGGGAGTTTTCATGAAATCAGGAAAGAAAACACCAAATAATAATAAAATAATGGGCGTGTGGGACCGGCTAGGGCATGGCCGGCCGGCTAGAGCCCGGTCCCACAAGTTTTCCTAATTTTTAAATATTTTCCATGATTTTAGAGAAAATACATGAAATTAGGTAATTTTAGGGAAAATTCATAAAATCAAGGAATTTTCATAATTTGAGAAGGAATAATAAAATAATGGGACGTGAGGTATGGGACCGGCCGCGACCAAGGCATGACCGGCCGGCCGGCGGTCTCGCGACACCTTTCCCTAATTTTATTATTTTTGATAAAATCATGTGATTTAGATAAAAATACATGAAATTAGGTAATTTTCATGATTTTAAGGAAAATTCATAAAATCAAGGAATTTTCATAATTTGAGAAGAAATAATAAAATAATGGGAATGAGGTGTGGGACTGGCCACGGCCAAGACATGGCCGGCTGGTGCTCGGTCCCGCGACACCTTTCCCTAATTTTATTATTTTTGATAAAATCATGTGATTTAGATAATTTCTTTGAAATAAAGGAAATTTGCTCGAACAAGAGGATTTTCATGAGATCGTGAAAATAGTAAAACTATGATAAAATATAAAATTGGGCGCGGGACTAGTCACGGCATGACTGGCCGGCTGGTGAGCCTAGTCCCCTGGCGCTTTTGCTTAATATTTTTTTATTATTATTATTTTCCCTTCCTATTTTGCATAGGTTCCTCGTTCGTTCGTATTTATGAAATGCTCGTTCATGCATTCAAAATGCTGGTCTGTGTATTATCTGCTAATTACACTTGCACCATTTTGTCAGGGCTTATTCGATGCCCAGATGCCTGTTTCGTTGAATATTTATTACTAACCTGTGGAATTCTGCTGGGAAGAACCACATATTGAAGTAAGGAAATATAACGAGGAATCGTAGAGTATTGCTGGATATTCAGGCGATTAATTGACGACTCGTAGAATATTGCTGGATATTCAGACAATTGCTCGTAGAATATTGCTGGATATTCAGACGATTTAAGATAATTAATTGCTGTCTCTATACTAGAAGGGCTTCCTGTCTAGGAGCATTAATTATCTGAGGGTTGAGCAATATGAACTTGCTGGAGTGTCATATTCCTCTTGCATAGTCGGGGAAAACCTGGTTACATCCCGAAGACGTTGTCGCTCTATACTAGCAGGCATGATGTCTAGGAGCCGCCCAATCTTTCGATTCTATACAGTATGAGATGTGTCGTGGCCTCGGCTGAGAGACTACACATCTTCATATTCCCTGAGAGACTTTCTCCATCAGAGGTGGCATGAGCTTTCATGCATAGAGACATGAGTCTCGATACTCATCTGATTACCGGATCCGGAGTAATTACTGAAATTGCTTAGTATTCATGAGATGTGCCATGGCCTCAGCTGAGAGACTACACATCTACATGTACTCTGAGAGACGGCCTTCTCAGTCAGAGATTTTATGACATGAGCTTTCATGCTTTGATGAGAGACATGAGCCTCAATACTCATTCGGTTGCCGAATCTGGAGTATAGTTTTACAATTCTACCCTTTGTCAAAAATCCACCATCTACAAGAACTTACATGCACAACAAGGCCGTCAACACAGGAATAAACAAACTCCTCTCGTTAGCGGTCGGATACAAAGAAACTATCCGGGAATATACCGATAGGTCGCACAAGATCTGTCAAGAAATAGCAAATGTGGATCCGGTAGTCAGCATCAATTGCTACAAGTGAGGACTGGATAGGATGAGCCCACTGTTTGTTGTGATTCACGGAAGTGTCCCCACGACCGAAGGAGACCTTCGAGTAATTATCGAAAAGCATGCCAGATTGGAGGAGATCCAGCGGGAAAATCCTTGGGCCCAAATGCAAAGATCTCATCGGACCAACTCAGTGGAGAAAGCTAGCGGATCCAAGAGAGGCAACTCGGCTGAACGTCCCAACGAAGATAGGAGAGGACGCATGGATGATCGTCGGGGTTGACGATCGAAAATTCGAAGATCAGGTATATACGAAGCTAAACACCAACTACACTCGCATCTTAAGAGAGATTAAGGGCCGTGAAAACCTAGAATGGCCTTGGTCCAAAAGAAAGCAGCCGTCCAGTTCTGAGAAGTCAAGAGATTACTGTGAGTACCACTGCTTCTACGGGCATCAGATCGAAAAATGCAAGAACCTCAAAATAATGATCCAAAAATTGATTGACGCCGGCGACCTCAAGCAATATGTTCAGAAAATAGAAACCGATGATAGGACAAAGCGAAGCAAGCAAGTCCAGCTTCCTGAGGGAAATAGAACGCTTAATACTATCTCATGCTCCGAACCTAACATCCCCTCGCTAACATCCCAGATAGGGAAGAGATTGAGAAAGTAATTTTAGGATTATTGCAGTTGTACAAAATCGATGGAGTCGAAGTTGATGAGCACTAATAATGGATGAACGCACCAATAACATTTGAAGATGAAGATATTGAGGAAGATATGGAGGACCACGACGACCTTTTGGTTCTTACATTACCAGTTGCATGATGCAACATCAAGAAGGATCTAATTGACAGAAGGAGCTCAGTGAACGTTTTATTTTATGATACGTTCAAACGGATGGAACTGAATGATGAGCAACTGATGTCTTCCTACTATACCATCTATGGATTCAACGGTGCACCAACGAAGCCTCTAGGAGACATCGTATTAGAAGTTATGGCAGGCCCAATGAAAGTCGATACCCAATTCAGTGTGGCAGACTCTCCTTCTCCCTGCAACGCCATCATTGGCCGACGATGGGTGAACAAGCTCAAAGGGGTGGCAGAAACATATCACCAGTACCTTAGATTCCCAACGCCCGAAGGGGTAATGGAAATTAAGGGAGATTAAGTCACCGCCCGCGAGTGCCAGGCCATACAAAACCAACTTAATAATGAACAAGATGAACAACGGAAGTCCCGGAGAAGCAGAATCAAAGCAGCCGCCAAGGACAAGGCCATCGACCAATACCTTGAAGAAACCTCAGGAAAAAGTCTAACGAAGGGCAGCAGCGCCCTAACTGCCGAAGCAGGCACCTCAGCATCTAAGGGGGATGAAGAGCCTACCAAATATCAACTAAAGAACGTTCCTCTCTTAGGAGAACCAAAACCCATGTTCACGTCGGTCGAACCCTCAAAAGAGATAAACACATGAACTAAAGAGAACCCTAAGATGATCAAGATAGGGACCCTGATGGATAAGGATCGAGAAGAAGCCCTAATCAAGCTGCTTAAGGATTATACGGACATCTTTGCATGGAAAATGGGCGACATGCCCGGGATCGATCCAAAGATCATACAATACGAACTTCGGATGAAGCCAGGCACGATCCCCTTCAGGCAGAAGCTACGCAAGATAGCACCAGAATATCATCAAGCGGTCGAGAAGGAGCAAACTAGACTAATGGAGGCAGGATTCATCAAGGAAGCCAGATACCCCACTTGGATCTCGAACATGGTCATCGTACCGAAAAATAACGGAGGGGTGAGGATATGCATCGACTTTACCAACCTCAACAAAGCCTGCCCGAAGGATAGCTACCCGCTCCCTAGCATCGATCAGTTGGAAGAGGCAGTAAAAGGTCACGATAAATTATCTTTCATGGATGGATATTCAGGTTACAACCAAATAGCTCTGGCAGAAGAAGATCAACAACACACGACATTCTTCACTCCTTACGGACTTTACTGCTACACCCGCATGCCGTTCGGACTAAAGAATGCAGGGGCAACATACCAGAGGATAGTTGATGCGATCTTCAAACCATGGATCGGGAAAACTTTAGAAGTTTATATTGATGATATGCTCGTCAAAAGTAAGTTGCACAAAGATCACCATCAAGACCTGAGAGATATCTTCGATGCCATGAGGAAATACAACATGAAAGTGAATCCAGAAAAGTGTACATTCAGCGTCACATCAGGGAAATTCCTCGGATATCTAGTGACGAAGAGGGGCATCGAAGTCGATCCTTCTAAGATCCAAGCCATTGTAGAAATGCCGTCCCCAAAGAACTTGAAAGAAGTTCAAAAGCTTAACGGATCCCTGGAAGCACTCGGGAGATTCATTGCCAGATCGTCGGACAAGTGAAAGCACTTCTTCAACATCCTTAAGAAAGGGAGTAAGTTCGCATGGACCGCTGAATGCGAAGAAGCCTTCTAGAAGATTAAAGAGTACCTGGCCACGATCCCGATCCTCTAGAAGCCCGATCCCGATGAGGTTCTGGCCCTGTGCATAGCAGCGACCGAAGACGCAGTCAGCGCAGTACTGGTCAAAACCAATACGAAGGTTAAGCAACCAATCTACTACGTCAACAAGACTCTCAACCCGACAGAGAGAAACTACACGAAAATTGAGCAACTCATACTAGCATTAGTATGGGTAACCCAAAAGCTGAGAACCTATTTTTTGACTCATTATGTTCGTGTCCCATGTAAAGCGCCGCTGGAAGCTGTTCTCAAAAGTGCTGGGAAAGTAGGAAGGATAAAAAAATGGAATACTCATCTTGATCAATTCAATATTATCCACGAGATCCAAACTTCCCAAAAGTCACAAGTCTTGGTGGATTTCTTGGCGGGCTTACCTTTGGATGACAACGAAGAAGTGAAGGACATACCAGAAGCAGAAGAGGACGGAAAAGATCCAGTTGATGTACTCGAACCCTCAAGCCAAAGAAGATGGGAAGTCTTCGTCGATGGGTCAAGGAATAAAGAAGGAGAAGGTATTGGCATCGTGATCACCACCCCAACCGTAGATAGTATTGTGCATGCACTAAGATTAGAATTTAAGGGGCATACAAAAAACATTATGGAATACGAAGCCGTAGTACATGCCATTCGTCTAATAATAGAAATGGGAATAATCTACGTACTCCTAACAAGTGATTCGCAACTGGTCATTCGGCAAATCGAATTGGAATATAATGTTTATGACGAGACCCTCTCAACATATATGGCTTTGGTCCAAACCTTAGCATCCTAAGTACCCAACATCAAGTTCCGGCATCTATGTAGAAAAGACCTTAGGCATGCTGATGCCTTAGCATACATATCGTCTATGTTAAAGGATGAAAGCATTAAGACCATCAAGATAACAAGAGTATATGAGCCTTCGATTACTCCACAACAATCCTTTGCTACAAATCGTGAAGACGATGTAGGGGAGGATATAGCCGACGGAGATGTAGGGGAAGATATCAACGATGACTTTGTCGAAGATGATATCTTATCAAGAGAAAACGAGGACGAATACTTCAGCAACGAAGAGGACTGGAGAACTGAAGTTCATCTGTTCCTTGAAGAAGGAACGTCACCTGCAGACCTGAAGCAAGCTCGAAACATACAATCAAAGGCAGGAAGATACGATCTTCGTGACATAATTCTTTATAAGAAATCTTTCCTCGATCCTTTATTGCGTTGTTTATCCAGAGAAGAGGTCACCTTATCCTAAAGGACATCCACTACGGGGATGCAGGCAACCAAAGTGGGATGAGGTCAGTAGCCGACAAAGCTAAGATGTAAGGATATTACTGGCCACAGATGATACAAGACGCGGCCAGGATGTCTAGAAGATGCGAATAATGTCAGCGTTTTGCTAAGAGAATCCATGCCCGATAATGAAGCTAAATTCAGTAGATACCCCCTGGCCATTTTCAAAATGGGGGGTAGATATCGTTGGGCCCCTGATCGAAGGGAGGGAAAAGACGATTCTTGATTGTATCCACAGATTACTTTAGCAAGTGGGTGGAAGCCAAAGCTCTATCCAGAATCAGAGAGGTGGACGTATTCACATTCATTTTTTCAGAACATCATTTGCAGGTTTGGAATTCCTGCAGAAATTGTCTCCGAAAATGGTAAGCAGTTGCAAGGAAAGAATATAGACATGCTCTTTGGTACCTTCAAGATCAGGAAGAAAAAATCGACTCCCATCTACCCCCAAAGTAACGGCCAGGTCGAATCCACGAATAAGACTCTGGCTCTTATCCTCAAGAAATCATTGGATGAACACAAGGGTCGATGGTGTGAACAGCTGCACAATGTGCTATGGGCTTACCGAACTACACGCAGGTCCGCTGCCGATGAATATCCGTTCCTCTTCACTTATGGGGCCGAAGCAGTCATTCCGAGAGAAATTATCATGCCGACCACAAAGACCGAAGCATGGGAGAAGAACCTAACAGCGGTATGATGTTGGAAAGGCTCGATGACCTGGAAGAAAGGAGGGAGACAGCGCTACAAAGAATGGAGAACTACCAACAAAGATTATTAAGAGAATACAACCAGAAGGTTAAACTTAGAAATTTTGTAGAAGGACAGTGTGTGCTAAGAACTATACCGCAATATCAACGAGAGAAAAAGTGGGGAAAATTAGCACCAACATGGGGAGGACCATTTATCATACATGACATCGCAGGGAACTGATCTTATTATCTGCGTAACCTAAAGGGAGAAGTCCTCAGGCACCTCTGGAATGAAAAATACCTCAAGCCATACTATACTATCCATGAAGCAACGTAGTTCTGCACCTGCGTGAAGAGTACCATAAGAAGAAGACAGCGTACCCGCTCGACATGTTTCTATCTCTGGAAGAGGAGTAGCAGGCCTCACCATATCAATCAAAACAAGTTTTTCTTTTACGACCATGCCTTTGGGGAAAGTACCTAATTGCAATCTCTCCGGACTCCCCTATCAGCGTCTATGAGTGTAAGACCATGGGGAAGGATTCCAGCAGAAAGAGATACCCAATCAAACTCCAAGCAGCGGTTCGGCGGGATGGATGCATGTAAATAATGCAATAAAGCATCACATTACCGAGAATGCTGCTTCAACCCCCACTGTTCGGGAACCCTCTGTCCCAGGGTTAGCCAATGGGGTGACAGGTCCAAAGTCAATAGCGGAGGTACATACCTTCGTTATTGCCGCCATTCACTTCTCATTAATTACTTAGTCTTTCCTTAATACTTAGGATTGTTCGCTCTCTAAAAACTAAATGAACTGACAATGCAGATAAATCAAAAATTGTACATATTAAAAGCAAACGATGATCCATTCCATGAAAGTTGATTACCATCCTTGGGAATTAAACTAGAAACACAAAAGATATACAAAAAATGGTAATAAACAAAGATCAACTTTCTATGATAAACTTAGAAACCTACTTCCCCTGGGAAGACTCGACGGGACCATCTGCGCTCTTCTTCTGAGACGAAGGTACACTTCCACCCGAAGAAGGATCAGAGGTGTAGGTGAAAGGATCGGGCATAGGACGACGAATGTACTTCTTGATGATGCCATGCTCCTTCAAGAAGGTTTGCTCTATCTTGGTTAAAGTCTTGTTAACCTCCTCCGCGATCTGGCATCGAGCCTTATGCGCAATGACGGTGGCCTTAAGCTCAGATTGGGATAACGAAGATTTTAACCGCCCTACTTCCTTGGCTGCCTCCTTTGCTGCTTCGTCCCGAGATCCAGACAACGCCTCATAATACTTGGTTTGTCCCTGCTGATACACTAAGGAAGATTGAGCCTCTTTAAGATTTTCATTTGCAAGGCCAAGTTGTCCCTCGATCTCTGGAAAATAAGAAACAAAATGGTTAGAAGAAAAGAATTATAAAGCCATCCACGACCAAACAAACATATACCTCCGACATTAGCCGAAGCTATCTCAAATTCATTAACTACAGCGTCCCGAGCTTCGTCAAGGAAATCGTACTTGTCGGAAATTTTCTTATAATCCATTTAAAGGTTTTTGAGGGTAAACTGACACTCATCCAACTCTACCTGCTTCATAGAATCCAAATGATGAAGGCATTTAACTTCATTAGTCATCTCCTCAATTCCTTTGGTTAATCTGTACATGTTGACTTCTAGATCTTTCTCTGACTCCACCAAACGAGAAACATCAGCGCGAGAGGCGGTCAAGGCTTTACTAAGAGCATGTGCCTCTGCTCTGGCATCATCCCTCTCCCGAACAAGCCGCTGCATATAATCCCGAACGTCGGGGTCATGATACGAGCGCGCTTGACGAAGCTCTAATTCAAGATCACTCTAGCTTCCAACCGAGAAGCCTCATCCCGAGCTTCGTGAAGAGATTCACGAGTCTATTCCAAGGTACCTTTAAATTGGATACGGGCGGCTGATAAGATATTTCGCATTTCAAATAAAAGATCCTCCTGCCTTTTGTGCTTCGTCAACAACTTATTATGCTAAGCGTCACGACCATTCCACTTATCAGCCTCCCTTATGATATTTGCAACTAACTCTTTAATCCGGGAAAATTAGCGAGTTCTCTCACCACGAAGCCATATCAATTCTCTGGCATCGCCCGCTGAAGACGGGTCCGTCCAACTCAGAACGAATACCAAAAAGGCGAAGAAGAAGAAAAAGCGAAGAGACAAACCTTTTGACGATGCACCAACAGACGATGCTTTTGTCCGAGCCTTCTCCAATTCAACTCTAAGAGAAGCCACCTCCTGACAAAGCTTTACCTTCGTAGCACCAAGTTGCTGCTTCCCTTTCAACTGCTCCTTCAGCTCCAATATTTCCTTATCCTTAGCAGCAAGAAGTTCTTCAGCAGAATTCAGTCCCTCTTCTCTATGACGTAACTTCGCCTCCAGCTTGAGGGCCTTTGCTTTAAAGAACTGGTACAGGGTATGGTTGCAGTGCTCGCTCCGCACTAACTGTATTAATAACAAGAAAATAAATACCATCAATGAAGAACTGCATACCACTCAACTTAGGGGAATTGACGATGAGTTACCTCGAGAATACGTTGCTGAGGGAAACCATACTGATACCCATCGGCTATGGCCATCATGTCAGCAACAGATGAAGGTGGGTCGACCAGAAGGATGGCTGAGGTATCCCCAAAATTCTTTTCCCAGATCTCTGCAACATCATCATGGGATGATAGCTGCATTCTTTGACGAGTGAAGGCGTCAGAAATTTTCTCGCCGGGAACTACGGGAGAAGGATTAGGCACGCACATCAGGCCTCTCTTCATCAACCAATCGAAGGTTTCATCATCCCCTTGGTGCATCACGGCCTTCTCAAAGCTCTCATAAGATGCACCGGCTGTAGCTTCATTGCCAGCAATGGATCCTTGTCTCTCAGAGGCTTTCTTGCCTTCGACCTCTTTAGAAGCGCGAGCTTCAGCATCCTCTCCATCAGAACTATCTTCCGCCTCAGCCACCCTCTCATCATCACCTTCGTCAATGACATCCCATTCATCATTTGGAGAGAGCAAAGAAAAATACGAAGCTATTCCTATGACAGCGTTAATATCTACCGGACCCCCAGCGGAATAAATCTTACCAAAGGATAACTCTTGGTTGGGGCTCGTTGCTTGAAGATCAATATCTTCGTTCCCTTGAACATGCACGGGCTCGGTTGGAGGATCGTTAACTTGAGAATCAGAGATAATGTTCTCGCCACCATTCTCATCACCAACATTTACATCACCTTCGTGACCGGGAGGAGAAGTATCAGTACGTTCCTCATCATCGGTAACATCCTCATCGGAATTCTCTTCATCGTTCACCGGATTGTTAACCTCGGGAATCTCTGTCTCTTCTTCACCAACAGTAGAAGACTGAACGGGACCGATCCTTTTCTTCTTCGAAGCCTGAAATAAATACATGATCAACTTATGATTCCAGGAGCAAACATACATAACCTGCACATCATTATAAGGAATCATACCTTGACAGTAGCAACACTCTTCGAAAGAAGAACCGTATCAGAACTCTCCTCTTCATCTGCATCAGCAACATCAACGGTGTAATCGAAGTTCATGTCAGCGAAGACAGAAGTCACCATAGCTAGACGAGGCACCATCGCGAGGTTGGCTACCCACAATAGGACGCCATCCATGCTGACCAGGCACCCAACCATGTTCCCAAGGACCAATGACTTCAATAACAGTGGCATGCCACTCATAATCATGATCGCGTTTGAGACACTCGTTCTTGGGAAAAAGCCTTGTTTTTTCAGATCCTTCGGTACCAGGGAAAATCCGAAGCTTTGAATCACTCACCTCGCTCAAAAGATGAATCTCGCCAGGGGGCAGCGGCCATTGTACGAAGACCCACACTCCAAGGTTTTCGATTCCTACCGTTGACATAGTCTCCGAAGGAAGCACTGAAATTTTCAAGAGTGTACCAATCCTTCTCCAAAGGGTTAGGGGTATAACAGGTCATCATCGTCTCGCCTTTACTCCGAAGGTAGCACTCTTTAGGCGTCCGAAGATAATTTCCACTCACTTGTACCACTGAGCGACAATGAGTGTGAGAAGTGGAACCCTCGCGATTGGCCAAGGCGTCGTAATAGAAGGAATCTCCCGACTTATACAAAAGAAACATTAAGCCGGCTTCGAAGGCCCCCACGGTTGTCAGCAAATGGAAGGAGTCGTATTTTTAGTTCACGATCATATCGTAAGTAAGATCGTCACCTTGGTCACAAAACTTAACATCAAAGGCCTCGAGACCATGCTTTTCCTTGAATTCTTCAAGATCAATATGCTTAAAAGTAACCTTCTTCTTGGAAACTGAGACACTTCGTATAACCGGGGCAACTTCAGAAGAAACGGCCTTTCCCGACGACGGCTTCTTCGGAGGACTCATATCCGAAGCCTTTCTAGGGAGGCATCGCAGAGGCAGGAGCTATAGAACGAAGAGGTTGAACAAATCATCGGTTCAACACGCTGGAGAGAAGGATTGGCCAAAGGACGGTTAACTGCATATCGAGAACCCTTCGGCGGATCCCCCTTCTTTTGAGACGAAACTCTGGGGCCTGACGAAGACGAAGTCTTATGAGTACGAGGGTCCGGTTGGGAAGGTATAGATGTACCACCCTTAGGTGGAGATAAATCAGGACTTCTAAATGAAGGAGATCTGTAAGGGCTCGACGGTGGGGTTTTATAAGGTACTCGTTGACGATCACCCATTTCTGCAAGGGGTAGAGAAAAGAACGAAGGTCAAAAGATGGAGGTAACGAAGATCATAAAACGATATCTATGATTCTCACAGTTCATAAGGAACATTTTCAAAAAGCATGAGAAGAATCCACATAAATAATCAGTTTTGATAAACTCCATGAAATCTAAAAACCCTAGTTCAACCATAATCATAAGAACATGAAAGAACTTTGTTCTAGCGATCAACAGAGAAGTTCTAGGTTTTGTGATACAGAACAGGGGCAAGTATATATACTTTCGTATATCATGTTCTTTATCACAAAACCCAGAAACAACAACAGAGAAGAAATCAATCAAAAATGAAATAACGGTAAAAAGAACATCATACCTGAAGCAAGAGTATTGTCAGCAGATGAGGATGATCGATAAACAACCGACAAACAATGACAGCAAAAAGTTTCTGAAGACCTTGTTAGAACGAGTTCAGAGAAGAATCAGTACAAATTAAGAGCAAAAGAACAAGAAAGATGAAGAGTTAAGAAGAAGAGAATAAAGAAATTGAACTGACAAGAGAATGAAAGAGGGAATAAAAGTTATTTCACTAGCAACTCCTCCCGTATTTATAACAAAAAATGATAAAATCGTCCCGCGATTCAAGGAGAAGTTATTACTAGAGATGGGAACGTGCCCTAAAACCTAGGGGGAGTTATTGCGAGAAGATTGAAGAGACTGTGAAGACAATTTTCTTCATACTTTGACCATTTACAAACTAAGAAGAAAAGGGGAAAATTGTATACACACAATCTGTGATTGTACACGTGTCAGGGAGAAGACACGAACACTACATCAACACGAGGGGCATCAAGGCAATGATGCCACGTCGCAACACTCGAAGTACAGGTGCTGCCATCCTTTGCCACATATCCACCATCATGCAGATCCAACGACGACTAATCAAGGACCACCTAACGAAAGGATCAATGCGAAGCACCATGTAAATCCTTGAGACATTACTTTTTACCATCCCAAGGAAGATCCAGATCCGACGGACAAGAGGAAGAGCAGCTGACACACGCGTCAACAACTGTCTGAAGCGTGCAGACTGACTCAACCACCCGCATTAAATACTACGAACATAGGATACGTGTCAAACATCCTATAGAGAAGAAAGAGGCGACTCAGCGTCACAGAATAATACCGTTGGAGGCATCAGTATAACACGAAGGTATCATCGGACCAGCACAGAGACCGAGACGATAAGGATACAACTGTCACTGAAAGAAGACCCCATACTCGGCGTCTATAAATACCCAGCTTGATGGAGAGAGAGGGGAGGTCGACCAATTTTAGGAAGAGTGAGAGATAGCCCAGGAGAGAGAAATTGTAAGAGTAAGTATAAGTTCTATTTACCTCCTAGCTTCGTTCCCCACTCAAAGTCATTTGACTATCTTTGTAACCTTTGAATACATAGTGAAACACCAACCCCCGTGGACGTAGGCCTTAGTGCTGAACCTCGTAAATATGCGTCTCATTTCTATTCTGCACTTATGACCTTCGTACTTTAACATTATGCATCTTTTAAATCATCATATGAATCCCTATGATGTGAGACAAGGATGATCCCGAAGGCTCAGAGTTTCCCCTTTTACTGTTTTATGCTACTTTAATCATATTATTATCACTTTGTCAGTTTTATTATGATTGCGAACTTTGTTTGTGGATACGAAGATACCTTCGTTATTTTTGTGTTCACAACAACAATATCATATATATCGTCGCCAACCATCCGAGAGAATTTCTCTTCTTAACTCTCTGTTATCTTGCTGCCAGGAGTAATTGCAGCTCCATATCTTCCCCGAGTATCATATTGTTGTTTCGAGCCAAAACCATCTTCCTAATATTCTCGACCTCTCCCTGTTATACCTTGTTCTGAAATAACAGAGAGAACCTAACTTCTTCCATGGCAACTGAGCTCCATCTTCTCTTGTTTCCTCTGCTAAACTACCAACACCGTGACAGCAAACTCCATCTCCATTCTCGATGGAAACACCAAACTCCATCTCTTCCTACCATTATATGTTTTCCACCATCTCTGCTCGATCCCAAGAGTTTCTTTGGTGGTAACAACAAGCCAAAACTATCATCGTGAAAATTGGAAAATAAGAATGCTCCCTGGATTTTGCGTGAAGAAGGTAACGAGGATGGTGTCCCCCCGAGTAAAACTACAGGTGTTGTTAACACATTTTGAAATGCGGCTATCCCCAAATAATTTCAATGACTACCTTTAGTAATTCTGTGCATTCAGAAATTCCTCGACTTTAACTCACTTCAATCGCCCGTCATTTCTTCATACGACGTCGGAATGACTCCATTCTTTTGTCGTTGGCTTCGTCTTTTCGTCCCCTTCGAGATGATATCAAGAAATCTTCTTCGATAAAGACCAACTGGATGAGTTCCACTTGGTCTTTGTCCTTTCTCCATTTGTAGCTAGCTTCTTTTATTGCACAATAAAGTGCAAATTCACTTCTTTTGGATGATTCACCTAATAAAACACAAAAAGAGAAAAAGAAACGTAATATACAATAATTTGCAAGAATATAAGCAATTACTAGCATGGATTCGACACTAAATATATGCAAAATATGCACTTAACAAATTCCCCCACACTTGGCTTTTGCTAGTCCTCGAGCAAACTATCTAAAATACAACAACTCCATATCGTCGAGAAAACAGATGCACTTAGCTAATGCAACATGCCTTTAAACCCCTAGGTGTCCCTGGTGGACGAGTTATATTCTCGTGAGGGTTTACTAGAGATATACCCACAAAACCTACTTTTCCAACTTACTAGTTCTCCCGAATGATAGCATCCAACACGCTAAGAAGACATAGAGATTCTGCACACTAGTCATAAAAAGTTAGATATATATTTGAACACAATCTCATCCTTCAAAGTTGAAAGAGAAATAACCATCCCTTATCGAAAGAATCCGGGTTCGAGAGTAATCGAAAGTCTCGACTCTGCCTCACCAGAAAGGGTTTTATGAAATTGCTATCAACAATAAACATCATTTTATGGGTCACACATGTGTCCAGGTAGGAGTGAAGAGGGAATCCTGCGACACCTTGAATAGTAGGAAGGCAAAACCCTCCGAATTGTTTTGAAAACCCACATCTTTTATCATTTTGAAAACCCATTTTTTTTCCTGACGATCTCTAAGAAAGGAAATCAACCACTTAACGAAGGTGGGAATATGCTTACTTACCTCGTTATCCGTTCGACGTGCAGTTAGCACCACTCTCACAGCATCCATAGAAACGTCTTCGGTCTTCAATCCTTGTCTTCATCTTCGTCTTCGGTCTTCAACTATTGATGATAACTCTTGAGCTTCGCAGAATCTTGACAATGTAACTATTTTTCTTCAAATCCTTGTTGCTTGAAACTTCATTATAAATATTCCTTCTTTCCATTGGCTTTATTGAAAGAACAAAACCAAAAACAAACCAAAATATAGTACATCGAATTTTTCTTGTCTTTCTTTCTTTTCTTTTTTTTTTTCTTTTTTTTTTTTACTTTTTTTTTTTTATATTATGAGACAACAAAAATAAATTAGATACGAAATGAAAACAAAACAAAATAATAAAACTAGTAATGGACCTAATGAAATTTTCTCTTGTCTTGTCTTTTTTTTTCTTTTTTTTTTGCATTCTTTTCATTTTATTTATTTTTAGACAAGAGAAAATAAAACAAATAAAAATAAAAATAAAATAAAAATGTAAGTACAAAGGCGATGGCGTAAGTACTTTACCGCTTGATTCTTCACAACTTGTATGTCTTGATATCATAAACTTCTTGAACTCTCATCTTGATAATTTTCGCTCTTGTACATAAGTCTTCAACATGTAGAAATTCTGCTCCTTGTCTTGTTGCTTTACTTGAATCTGAAATCTGCTCATATTCTGTACCGTTTTCTGTAAACCTTAAACGTATTCAACTTTCTTTATAGTTTTTGATGTCACTCTTGTTGATGATGATGGTGTTTCTATGGACCTGTTGGTGTAGAGAGAGATAAAGTGGATGGTGCTAACTGCGAACAAGATTACAACTGGTATGTAAGTTAGATTTCGATGTCACCATCATGATTGATAAAATAGCACTCAAGATATCAAAGTAGTGCTTCTATTGGTGGGAGGTTGGGTAGCTCACCATTCTACCCGGAATTAACGTACGGTGACACACACTCTAAAAGCACATATTTAGACTCGTACAAAGAATTGAAGGTTGGTGCCTCACATGATGTAACAATAGGTAGTCTCCACTATAGGGGATCACAATTCTACTACCGAATTCAGTCTGCACTTTATTTTCCAATGTCATGGTTAAATCCAACTTTACTCTCAAACAAGGAAGAAACCCGATCATGTTTTCTGGCATCTTTTAGTTCAGTCACTTTTGTGAGAATTTCGATGTAATCTTAGCGACATTTATACTATGTGACTCTAAACTTACCACAAGTTAGAGTTTTTCATGCAAATATGTGCAAAAATTGAAAAATCAATATGCAAAATACTCCCCCACACTTAAACTTCACATTGTCCTCAATGTGAAAAACCGAAAATTCTGAATTCTGACGTAACAACAGATAAAACGCTAAAACTGTACAAATTGGTAAGGAATTTGGAAAAACTCCATTTAACAAAAGTTGTTCATATACGTGTTTTCTACAAAGTTCCAAAAGGGAACAATGTTTAGATAAACGGTCTGACAGTTATGGTCTCTGAACTGAACTACGTGTAGTCTGAATTTTTCTGACGAAAAGGTATTCGTCATAATTCTCTTCTAAGATAGATCCGGACTCAATGAAATTAAACACGGGGATGCAAATATGATACGAAAACAATGAAAACAAAAAATAAAAGGGTTTAAGATACAAAACCTATGGGTTGCCTCCCATTTTGCGCTTGGCTTAAAGTAGTCAGCCCGACTTGGCATTCTCCTTATTACTCCTCCAGAGGGAGTAAATACTGAAGTTCAATCACGTCCACATTCTCCGCATGAAAGTTTTCGTAATATGGCTTCAATTTATGGCCGTTAATTTGAAAATTGTTCCTTTTGCGAGACTAGTAACCTCAACTGCACCATGAGGAAAAACATTAGTAACAACAAACGGTCCACTCCAGCGGGACCTTAGCTTACCAGGAAATAACTTAAGACGAGAATTAAATAGAAGAACTTTGTGACCCACAACAAAACTCTTTCGAGAAATCATCTTGTCATGAAAAAGTTTAGTCTTCTCCTTTATATACGAGCACTCTCGTAAGCATCGTTACGTATCTCCTCTAGCTCATTGATTTGTAGTTGCCTTTGTTTCCCCACTTTGTCATACTCCATGTTGCACATCTTTACCGCCTATAAATCCTTATGCTCAAGTTCAACTGGGAGATGACAAGCTTTTCCATAAACCAATCGATATGGAGACATACCAATCGGTGTCTTGTATGTCGTTCTATACACCCAAAGTGCATCGTTGAGTCTATAACTCCATTCCTTCCGCGTAGTGTTAACGGTTTTCTCAAGGATGGACTTAATGTCACGATTAGAAATTTCAGCTTGCCCACTAGTTTGTGGGTGATACGGCGTACCAATCTTGTGTGTAATGTTGTACTTCTTGAGGAGAAGATGGAAGGATTTCTTGAAGTGCGAGCCTCCATCACTGATAACTACTCTTGGTGTACCATGTCTAGAGAAAATATATTCCTTCACGAACTCACAAACAACTTGAGAATCATTAGTAGGGGTGGATTTATCTTCCACCCATTTAAAAACATAATCCACAACAAGAAGTATATAAAATTTTCCATTCCCATAAAATCAATGCCCCACACATCAAAAATCTCGACAATGAGAATAGAATTGAGTGGCATTTGATTTCGATCACCTAGATTGCCCGTTCGTTGACATCTATCACAAGATTTGCAAAAAGCATATGCATCCTCAAATAGGTTAGGCCAATAAAATCCACTCTCAAGGGCTTTGAGAGCGGTACGTTTTGCACCAAAGTGACCACCACAAGCATAAGACTGACAAAAACATAGAATTGATTGAAATTCAGAGTTTGGTACGCACCTGCGGATAATTTGATCAACATCATATTTCCACAAGTAGGGCTCATCCCACACATACTTCTTGGCTATTTTCTTAAGCTTTAGCTTTTGAAAAGTTGACATTGTACTAGGTACTTGCCTTGTAACCAAATAGTTCACTATATCAGCATACCAAGGTGTTGATTCTTCAATCGAGAAAAGTTGTTCGTCTGGAAAACGATCTTGTAAGGGAAGTTCTTCTTCGGAAACAAAAAGTTTACTAAGATGATCAGCAACTGTATTCTCAACACCTTTCTTATCTCTAATTTCCATATTGAATTCTTGTAGCAAAAGAATCCAACGTATGAGTCTTGGCTTAGCCTCCTTCTTTTCCAATAGGTACCGTAGTGCTGCATGATCAGAATATAAAATCACATTGGTACCCACCAAATAAGCTCTAAATTTTTCTAATGCAAATACTATAGCCAAAAACTCTTTCTAAGTAGTAGAATAGTTGATTTGAGCATCGTTTAGGGTCCTTGATGCATAATAAATCACATGCGACCTATTGTCTACTTTTTGACCCAAAACAGCTCCGAATGCATAATCACTTGCATCACACATTAACTCGAACGACAAACTCCAGTCAGGTGACTTAATAATTGGTGCAGTAGTCAACAATTCCTTAAATTTATTAAAGGCATCCTTGCACTCCTGGTCGAAGTTAAAGGAAACCTCCTTTTGCAACAATTTGCACATCGGCATTGAGATTTTGGAGAAATCTTTGATAAACCTCCTATAAAAACCTGCATGACCAAGAAACGAGCGAATTTCCCTCACCGAAGTGGGGTATTGTAAATTCCTAATCAAGTCTATCTTTGCCTTGTCTACTTTGATCCCTTGAGAGGACACGATGTGGCCAAGTACAATCCCATGGTTTACCATAAAATGACATTTCTCCCAGTTTAAAACAAGATTAGTGTCTATGCATCTTTTAAGCACAACTTCAAGATTATTTAAACAAATATCAAATGAATCACCATAAACACTAAAGTCGTCTATAAATACCTCAATGATGTTTTCCACATAATCAGAAAATATACTAACCATACATCTCTGAAAAGTGGCAGGCGCATTGCAAAGACCAAATGGCATTCTTCTATATGCAAATGTACCGAAGGGACAAGTAAAAGTAGTCTTCTCTTGATCCTCTGGTGCAATAAAAATTTGATTGTGGCCCGAATAACCATCCTAAAAGCAATAGTGTGAATGTCCCGCTAACCTCTCTAACATTTGATCAATGAAAGACAAAGGAAAGTGATCTTTGCGGGTAGCCGAATTGGGCTTTCTGTAGTCTATGCACACTCTCCATCCTGTTTGAACTCTTGTAGGAACAAGTTCATCATCTTTATTTCTAACAAAAGTGACACCTAATTTCTTAGGCACCGCTTGCACCGGACTAACCCATTTGCTGTCAGAAATTGGTAAATCACCCCCACACTTAGTAATTTGAGGATCTCTTTCTTCACGACATCCATCATTGGGGGGTTAAGCCTACGCTGATCATCACGTACTAGCTTGATATTATCTTCCATAAGGATTTTATGCATGCACATAGCCGGATTAATGCCTTTGATATCAGCAATTGTCCAACCAATAGCCGTTTTATGCTCTTTCAGAACCCTAAGGAGGCGTTCTTCCTGTACTGCAGTGAGATTCTTTGCAATAATGACTGGAAGCTCTTACCCATCACCCAAGTAAGCATACTTCAAGTGATCAGGTAGAGGTTTCAGCTCTAATTTAGGTGCCTGCACAACAGAAGGTAAAAGAACTTCATTAGTTATAGGTAAAGAGATATATGAAATATTACATGTTCTAACTTCTTGTGATACCGTAAAGCACCACATGTCTCAACAAACTCCTTGGGAATATCAACGTCCAAGTTAGGCATGCCAAGTACATCCAAATCAATGCTATTTCGTAGCACAGATTCAAGTTCATCTTCGTTGATCAAATCAAACATCTGTTGTGCCAATGAACCAATAACATCAACAGAAAATGCGGAATGGATATCACTTGGATAACGCATAGCTTCAAAAATATTGAAGCATATAACCTCTTTGTCAAACTCCATAGTGATTGTCCCAGTATCACAATCAATCTTCGTCTTAGCAGTCTTTATAAATGGTCTCCCAAGAAGTAATGAAGTAGACAAACAATTGTCCCCATTCTGCATATCCACAATAAAGAAATCAACCGGAAAGATTAGTCCATTCACTTGCACCGACACGTCTTCCACCAGTCCCTTAGGATATATGTTAGACTTATTATCTAATTGAATGATAATTCATGTCTCCTTTAAAGGTCTAAGATTCAATGAATCATAAACATCGGCTGACATCACACTTATGGAAGCTCCCAAATCAAGCAAAGCACGCTCAAACCGTTTGTCACCAATAGTAATTGGCACTGTAAAACCACATGGATATTTACACTTTGCAGGCATTTTCTTTAGCAACATAGCTGAGACATTTTCTCCCACCTGAGTGATCTCGTTAGCAATCAACCTCTCATTTCTTGTACGCAAATCCTTTAGAACTTTGGCATACCTGGGTACTGTTATGATGGCTTCAATAAATGGAATGTTGATATGCACCTTGCTGAAAATATCCATAATCTCCTTTTCTAGAGCTTGCTTCTTTGACTTGGCAAAACGACTAGGAAAAGGAGGTGGTGTGGTAAAAGTAGGAACTGTGTCCTTAGGTTGGCCAGTTGAGGTTGGCTTTTCCTTTGGAACAGTTTCCACCTCTACTTCCTCTTTCAAGTCGTGACTAACCTTTTCTTGTTATTTTGGCTCTTCTGTTTGCTTCTCACTTCTTAGAGTTACAACATTGATGTTCGCTCTTGGATTCACAAAAGGTTGTGATAGCAACTTTGCCGAATTCTGTGCTTTTATTTCATTCATGTATGTAGACAATTGTCCCATTTAAAGTTGCAAGTCCTTTATAGCCATATATTATTTCTGCAAGATTGCATCTTGACGCTGAGCATTGGCATCTTGCTTTTGCATCGTCATTTTCATCATCTCCTCTAAACTAGAATTTTGAGTCTGCTGTTGAGGCTGAGGTGGAGGTTGTGGTCGGAACTGTGGTTGTTGAAAACCACTCTGTCGTCCATAAGGATTAGGAACTGCAACTTGCTGATTTGCGTAACTGAAATTTGGGTGATCTTTCTAACCTGTATTATAAGTATTAGAGTAGGGATCATACCTTGGCCTCTGATCAGGTAACACAACATTCACATGTTCAGACTCTTCTTCATAAGTAAGAATAATCATTGCTGCCATTCGTTGTACTACCTTCTCTATGTTGTTCATCCGTTGCTCTGAATGTGCAGACTCTCCCATCTCGCTAACTCTTCTGACATTGGAGTTGTTTCTGGTGTAGAATTGTTGAGCACTGGAAGCCATACTCTCAATCAAACTGTTTGCCTGCGAGATTGTCTTCTCAGTAAGTGAACCACCGGCAGCCACATCAATCAAGTTCCTCTGTTCTGGAAGTAATCCTTCGTAGAAGTATTGAATGATAAGTATTGAGGATATATTATGGTGTGGGCAGCTTTCCAACAACCTCTTATACCTCTCCCAATATTCATATAGAGACTCCCCAGACATCTGTAGAATGCCACTAATCTCCTTACGAACGGATGCCGCTTTGGAAGCAGGAAAATATTTCTCCATAAATGGATTTTTCATCTCATTCCATGTTGTAACACTCCCTGGAGGAATACAATACAACCATTCTTCTGCTAAGTCTGTTAATGAGAACATGAAGGCTTGTAGCATAGCCATATCTCTGTATGCGATTGCATGCCTCAGACTTGTCATTGTGTTCTGGAACTGTTGAAGGTGTCGATTTGGATTTTCACCTGGATATCCCTTGAACTTTGGTAGATGATGAAGTAGATTCGACTTCAGCTCTACTGGGTTAGTGATTGTAATGCACAGTGGTTGCGAATCTAAGCTTGGAGATGTCAACTCTCCTAACTTCCTCTCCACGGGTGGAGGTGGTGGTAGATCTATCTCATTGTCTGTATTAACCATCTCTTCTGTAGAACGTTTTAGTTGCAACTGTTGACGTGCTTGTAGTATTGTTCCCTTGCATGTTTGAATTCCACACCTCGGGTAATTCCAATCCTTCGATGCCAGAGATCAAGTACCTAAAACAAAAATATAGAGAACAAAGTTAAAAACTAAAAAGCAAATCTAAAAAAAAAATATAATAAAAAGAAATAACAACTAAAGCTACCGACTGCTCCCCGGCAGCGGCGCCAAAATTTGATGCATGTCGTAAGTGCAATCAAATTAAATTACTTATTTCCACACAATTAACTAGTAATATAATGAAAGCAAGGATCGTTCCCACGAAGAGCAATGAGATTTAGTTGTTCAAAAGGTCACAATGGGGGGGTTTTGTTTTAGATTTAAAAGTAAATAAACAAAGTAATTAAAAGATTAAGTTGTAAGCAATATGGAGAGAGATGATCGAGGAATCCTTCTTCGTTACTAAACCGTCAATGAGTTAATATATTAATCAATTCATCATTAATCATAGATTATTATCAACCGTGGAATAACAACTAGCGCAATGCTATCCCCCAAAGTCTTTTGGTCAGTGGATACCGAAGCGTTCGAATATCAGATTCTATTCGTCCAAGCCACCAAGTAGTAGCGCACTCAAGGTGTAACTTGGTCGAATGGTTTATATTTTATGACTTAGGTTAATCTTAGTAGTTATAATCTTAGCGCAAGGTCCACTTTCTAATGTTGTTCTACACGCGATTGCTCCACAGAATCCCTCTGCAAGGTCTCACGTTTTCTACTTGTGTATGGGTAATTCAACAATGACACGGATATCCTAACCCTTTACTAGCAATAAATCAATCAATAAACTACTATAGTTGGCTACCTAGAGCAATCAATTAATCAATCATAGACATTCATTAAAGTAGAAGCAAACAATAATCATATGAAGAACTCAAAATAGATGCATATATTAATCCAAATCAAGTCTAGAACTTATAATTCATCCTCAATCAATTATGGGTTTAGCTACTCATGGATGTAGAAACACCCATGTTAAACATATAAGAAAAACAGAAGAGAAATCGTTACGATAATGTAATCGCTCCAAAATCCTAGATTTTCTTCCTTGTGTTCTTCTCTCCAAAGGCGTGATCAAAGATTATAAGATTAGATTCTTTCTTTTATATGTGCCAAAATAGTAGATGCGCCCGTGCTCAAATCTTGTGTAAGCTGGTTGCCATAAACTTGCCAGACTAACACTAAAATCATGTAAAACTCGTGTGAAGTCACAACCCACGTCCAAACAGTCTTCATGGGCTCAGTCGTTAATAGTAAAGCTCAGACCAATTCCAATGAAGCTTATAAACTCAACTGTCAGTTCCGTGAATCTGACAGCACACCTTACTTTTTCTTCCAACCCGCGGACATACCACTCTCCGTGAAAAATAAAAGTCCCTGAGTTTTCAATTCAGCCAGATAACTATCACGGACACTCCTATGTCCGTGAGTTTCTTTTTCTTCTGACTTTTCCTTCGTCGGCTATTCTACCCGAGGCGACTCGTACCTCCGTAAAACATAAAAGTCCCTGAGTTTTTAGTTTGCCGACCATTCATCTCACGGAAAGTCCGATCATTGTGAGTTTTAAAAGTTCTTGAAGTTTTTACTTTTCCAGCAGTTACTCACGTATACCAGGCTATCCGTAAAAAATCCACTTCCCTGAAACTTGTTTCCATATTTCTCTCAACTCATTTCCAATTCCTGCTCGTAAATCAAACTCTATTAAACTACCAAACCCATCTCCAATCATCACAACATATACTGCCAACCTTCTTCTCTGATTTCATCTCGAACTCGTCATCACCATGGAACCATGAAACTCTTCATCTGTTCCATCAATCAACTCGAGCTGTCTCCTTCATTCGACCACAACAATCATTGAAACAAATTCCATCGACTACCAACATCAACTTCCATACTTCATATTTCTATGTTTTTATCATCACGATCAAATCCAACCAACCTCCATTCTCGGATGTACAACAGCACCAAGACTCCATCAACAGTAACCTCTCCTTACAAAGATTTCGTATAATGGCAGCAACACCCTCGAGTCTCAACTGGTCTGTCTTGTACGTTAAATTCATCTCATCTCTCTTCAATGCCCAATCATCATTCCGGTGTTGCCACCATCTGCCATTGATCACGACAATGTCCCATGCATTCTTTTCAAACTTCATTCCATGCTAAAACTCCGACAACAACATCATATATATCGTCTCCAACCATCCGAGAGAATTTCTCTTCTTAACTCTCTGTTATCTTGCTGCCAGGAGTAACTGCAGCTCCATCTATTCACCGAGTATCATATTGTTGTTTCGAGCCAAAACCATCTTCCTAATATTCTCTACCTCTCCCTGTTATACCTTGTTCTCAAACAGCAGAGAGAACCCAACTTCTTCCATGGTGTTTGTGGATGAAAATTGTTTCTGCTGATTTTGGTAATTTTGGGTGTGTGGATGAAAAACGAATCTAAACCCTAAACAATGCACTTCACGGGAGTACTTTTGATTCGAGAGATCAATCTGTACAATCTTGGCCAAAACCAAGAAATGGCCGCTCCAGGATTGCTTCGGCCACAAAGTGAAGGAGAGGGGTTGGTCTTAGGGAGGGAAGCGAAGAGAGTGTTGAGACTAGAATAGTTGATTCTTAAGGTGTGGTTGTTTATGACTTGTATCTGAAAGTAGAACTGGCGAGCAGAATGGAAAGCTACCAGGTGATTTCTAGATACTGTGTTGTTTCCGACCAAAACTTGTTGTTTGGTGAAAATAGGTGAAGCCTATTTATACAA
Source organism: Papaver somniferum (assembly GCF_003573695.1). NCBI lineage: Eukaryota > Viridiplantae > Streptophyta > Magnoliopsida > Ranunculales > Papaveraceae > Papaver > Papaver somniferum. The sequence continues at coordinate 98,298,264 of NC_039358.1, forward strand.
GTCATATTGAAACGTACCCTGGTCTTGTAGGAAATGGAAACGATTGAGTGGTGGAATAATAGAGTAACGTGTAACCGTCAGACGTTATGCTTCCATGATGAGGGAAGTGAATTCGTGTAACCGTCAGTCATTACGCTTCCATGATGAAGGAAATGAATTGTTTACACCGTTACTTTTACCGCCACTAACTGTCCTACTTCATGACACTCTCTTGTAACGGACGCATTGCACGGCGCGCATTATAAACCGCCGTACCAATACCCTGATGAGTATCCCCCAGTTTGTGACATGTTTGATGTCTCGAGTGTTTTCGAGGAAAACGTGTAGCAGGTTTCTATGTGTGGAAAGTCAAAGTCAAGAGAGAAAATAGCATATGATGCTATTAGGCTTGCCTTGGTCGGCCGCCTAAAACTTGCCACAAGTCCATCAGTTTGGTGGCGAACTTGAATGGCTAAGATTACATCTCATGAGGAAGGGTAGCCGTTGATTATGGCCACATCTTGTTGTATAGCGAAGTGGCACCATTGGCATAGTACCGCCTGGTGGATCCATGGCATAACGGCATGCTAGTGGCATGCCAGTGGCGTAGGCATGGCATAGTGGCATGCCAATGGCGTAGCCGCGGCATAGCGACATGCTAGTAGCCCATGCCAGTGGCCATGGCATAGCGACATGCTAGTAGCCGTGGCATGGTGGCATGCCAGTGGCCGTGGCATAGCGATATTCTAGTAGCCGTGGATTGGTGGCATGCCAGTGGCCGTGGCATAGCGACATGCTAGTAGCCGTGGCTTGGTGGCATGCCAGTGGCCGTGGCATGACGACATGCTAGTAGCTATGGCATGGTGGCATGCCAGTCGCCGTGGCATGGCGGCATGCTAGTAGCTGTGGCATGGTGGCATGCCAGTGGCCGTGGCATAGCGACATGCTAGTAGTTGTGGCATGGTGGCATTCCAGTGGTCGTGGCATGATGGCATTCCAGTGGCATGGCCACGCCTGTAGTGTTGTAGCATGGCCAAAGTTAAGATTTGGATCTGTGACTAAAGTTAAGGCTTGGCGGCATGGCCAAGGTTATAGCTTGATGTCGTGGAGAAAGTTTAGGGTTTGGCGTCATGGCCAAGGCTAGGGCTTGGCGGCATGGCCAATGTTAGGGCTTGATGCCTTGGCCAAAGTTTAAGGTTTGGCGGCATGGTCGCTCAAAAGTTGCCACAAGCCTGTTGGTTTGGTGGCGAACTTGGATGGCTGAGATTGCATCTCAGGAGGAAAGGTAGTCGTTGATTATGGTTACCTTCTGTTTTGTGTTAACTCCTGAAATTTCGTAATCAGAAAATTCAGATGTGGGACCCTCACTAAAATAGTTGTAGAATTCTCGTACGAACTCGGATTTTGACGGTCCTCCCCTCCATTCTGATTGGAAAAGAATTTCCTATCTCCCTTTGCAGAAATATCTAGGTTTTGAGCTCGTTTAGGAGGTTAAAACAACCCTACAGTAAAACTCAGGAAGAATTCAGGAGGGATTCTGTCAGTTTTCAGTCATGACCTAGCTCGCCTTTTATGTTGTATATTTTAGCTCGTTACTTCGATTGATTTGAATTTTTATTATGTTATGTTAGACATCCATACGAAACCTTTGGCATGTATATCATACTAAAATTGTTTACCAAACGTTCCCAGTTGTTTGTACAATCTTTGGGAAGCCGATTTGGCATGGTGACCACTTGACGCATTTTCCATCCTTTTAAGGCGGTGGTAGGTTTAGAGCAACCTGATTGGTCAGTGACAGTAGGGGGTCGGCCAAGCATGGGCGTGGCTCCCATTTTTGGTGCGCGTGACCGGTTTAAAGCGACCTGGTTGGTTGACAAAGGAACAAGGGCCGGTTGGGTAGCATGGGGCGTGGCCAAGTGGCGTCGGCTAGCCTACGGCATGGCCATGCTTCCCTCGTTGTTGCTCCTACTCCGCGGCTCTGTTTATTCTTTGCTTTCTGGCTGAGTATTTTTTGCAAGGGACTTAACCTTGGTACTTGGAGGTTCGTGCTACTCTGCTGCGAGTGAACACAAATCCGTCATGTCATACCAATATCATGGTACTTGGAGGTCCGTGCTACTCTGCTGCGAGTGAACACAAATTCGTCATGCCATACCAATATCATGGTACTTGGAGGTCTGTGCTACTCTGCTGCGAGTGAACACAAATCCGTGATGCCATACCAATATCAAGGGTTCTGCCGGGGAATATAAGCACAACAAAAGTACTCAGCAGGCTCCGACATTTTGTGAGTAATGCAGTTATGAGATTATACACACATTAGGCTCTATACTAGTGAACAATTCATCTAGGAGCTTGAGTTTCAATATAATATGAAGAGAGACATATGCATTGTTCGTAGTCGTATGCGTCAAAAATAAATTACTTTCTCACCACTCAAAATATAAAATATAGCAAGGGCAAGAAAGAATCGTTCCCACAGGGAGGACTAGGTTGTCAATATGTTTCGATTTCTTATGTAAGACAAGGGGGTATTTTCTGATTTATGTAAAATAAACTACAATAAAAGCAAATAAATAAAAGTAAACAAATCAACTCAAGGATATGTGAAAGTATTGATCAAGGATTTCGTTTTCAGTCACTATCATGTTCTTGTCTTAATAACTAGAATTGATATTGAATCTCTCATTATCAAAAGCCCTAAGATACCTAATCGAAAGAATATCCCGCAATTTCCTGATTTCATCACACATACATATAAAACGATTCAAATATGAATTCTACCAAAAGAATAACCTAACGCCTTGCGCTAATCAAGTTCAATTCCCATGGAGCATTAAGATTCATGAAATTAGGCTAATCATTGCAATTGAAATACATTGCGCAAACAATTTGAACAAAGGTCATGGTTCACATACGATTACAAGGATGAATCACTACAATCTATAACCATATCTATGCTACTTGTGTTCAAGGATTATCGCTCGATGATTAACCCTAAACTAGCAATAAATGTGATTAAAAGTTCTACCAATTTGCAACTTGACAAAACAAACAATCAAATCATTTTATAATACGTTAATCATATAACTATATTTCCAGAGAATCATGAACGATAATTATGAGACAAAACTAATTCATTAAACCCAAAATCATGTTATGTGAAATCCAACTACATCTTTAACCAATAATAAAATTCTAGCTCATGTTCATGGAGTTCATAACAAGAAGAAAGAGAAAAAGTTTCATGTTTCTAAACCCTGGAACCAAGTAGAAGCCAATATTCCCCCGATTGATTATCCTAATACCTTTTTATAGGTTTACATTGTTTGGCCTTTACGTACTTAGTTTGGTTTAGGAACCCGACCCAAAAATATGACCTAACGACTCCAAACGTGCCCTTAAGCCTTCCAAGGTGTGGATACACGTTTCCCATTTGATAAGTTCGCGTACCCAGTCCTCAAACTTCAAATTCCAGCAGATATTTTCGGAAATAAGTCTGCGAACTCGGTTCGCAAACCCAGTTCGCGGACTTCACTGTCTTCGGTATTCAATGAAAACTGTTTTGGCCACAACTTCTTCATATGAACTCGGAATGACCTCATTATTTTTGAATTATTTTTATCTTTAAATTCTCTTCAAGATGATGATGATAAATCCTTAATTTGAATGAGTTAAGATCGGTCTTAGGCCTGTGTCTTGATTATGAGTGTTTTGCTCCTTTTCGTCGCACTTCTTCCACTTCTCTTGGACTTGGGCACTTGGATACTTGGAATACTTCTCTTTTTAGTTCTTTTCAGCACTTTATAGCTCCTTTTTAGATGATTCACCTAATTGAGACAAATAATAGAAAGCCAAAGTAATATTACGAAAATATGCAAGAATAATAGCTAAAGCAAGTATGAAATTGATACTAAAATCATATGAATTATGCACTTATCAAATTCCCCACACTTATCTTTTGCTAGTCCTCGAGCAAACTAAATAAAACTAATCCAAGATACAACAACTCCATGTCGTGAGGATACAGTTACTCTTAGCATGAATAACATGCCTTTAAACCCCTAGGTGTCCCTAGTTGACGAGTTATACTCTCGTGAGGGATTACAAGAGGTATACCCACAAAACCTACTCCAATTTATCGCCTTGGAAGGACCACTAAGGATAGACACAAAACAAAAATCTAAATAATTAGCTTGCATATGTTCTTTAGATACAAACATCCCACATACATTCTAATCATCACACATAAGCAATTACTTACCTGTGACATTCAACCTGATTGTAAAACTCTACTAAGATAGTCATCGTACTTGTTGCAATGTTATCACAACACTCGCATACTGAAATCACATGGATAGATAAGAAAATGGAAATGGAAAAGTGAAGTGTGCAAATGTTGACTTAAGTGAAAGATGTTACCCACAATACTTGTACGAATGTCGTCAAAGGATATATATTTATAGCGCACTAGTTGAGAGAAGCACCCATTTAACTCGACCACATGATTAGATACTCTAAGCGCATGTTCCTTGTCAACAAGTATGTGATAGTTTCCTTGGATCTTGCACTCCATGCTTGCTTAGGTGACGGAGACAGGGACAACGTTTCACACATACTGCTATCAAAGTGTCAAGAACCTCATCAATAGTCTCTTTGACTTGCTATATAATGATGATATGGTTTTTGTTTTCATCGACTATGATTATCCGCGATTCCGGACCTATCATTTATTAGTGTCGATAAATGAAGAAGATCTTTATTTATATATAATTTTCTTTTCTTTTCTTTTTTCTAATTTTTTTTCCGGATCACTCTTTACTCTTTACGAGTGTAAGAAAATTGTCTTATGGGTCTTTTATATAAACTCAACCAATGATTACCTTGCTACAACATCCACGGCAGTATCAGGATCCCACCAAATCACTTTAGAGAAATATATAACTGCAAAAATAAAAACAAAGTGATTCAGTAATGATTAATTGTGAGGATGACTCTTTCAAACGACTATCATAGATTAGTTTCGCATTCGATTATCAAAGTACATATTTAAGGATTGAAATAAATGGAACTTAATCTATAGCCGTAAGAACTGTTTCAACCTTAAAAGGTTTAGAGTGTCATCCTAATTAGCTCATAATTAACTCCAAAAGATGAAGTCTAAAGAATGCAAGAAATCAAATAGTATTATTATTATGTGTATATGCAAATAGTAGATACTAAATGCTCCCCCACACTTAAACTCAACATTGTCCTCAATGTTCAAAACCGAAAAATTCTGATTTCTGACATAACAGCCCTGAAAAACTCAAAAACTGTACCAATTCGTAGAGAACTAGGAAAAACATCCTAAACAAAAGTTGTTCACCTATGTCTTTTATATAACTTTTCAAAAGGGCACAGTGTTTCTATAAATTGTCTTACTTTTATGGCCTCCGGACTGACTGACATGCAATCTGAAAAAGTTCTGGAAAAATACCGAAACTCAAATGTCCCGGCCTATCGCTCCAACTTAACAGACTCCTAATTCAGTTTTTCTTTTTGGAAAATAAATTTATGTCTGTCCTCTTTAAAAGTTTGGGTCAACCACTCAAATCGGACTTTGTATGAAGTCTCGAGAGCTATTTTCGTAACAAGTACGCAGTAAGAATTTTTCTGACGAAAATAGTTTCATCAAAACTTTCATTATAGATACAGGACTTGTAAAATATAAGATGGGAATTAAAGATATGTAAAACTAAGAAAATAAAAACAAAAGGGATAGAGATACAAAACCAATGGGTTTCCTCCCATGAAGCGCTTGGTTTAACGTCGTCAAAGCCCGACGTTATTGTTATCATCCGTACACCAACAATTTGAAAATTTGGTAATACTTCCAAATAACAATATGCAATTCAAATAACATCTTCACAAAATCATTAGCACAAAATATAAATATAGAAGCTATCATTTTGTTGAAGTTTCCCCCACACTTAGTCCTTTCTACACTCGGAAGTGGATAGAGAACATAGAATTCGGGAACTTCAATGGTTTCTTCTTTGCAAACTTGCATAGTATGAGAATCAAGTATCTCTAAAGGCGGAAATCGAGAAACAAAGTCATTCAACAATATTCTCGAAGCACATACATTCAAACCAATAAGAGGTAAAGGAGAAGAATAAATATGCAAAGGGTTAGACAAACTTATCACAATCTCCTGTATTACGGAATCCTCTTCATCCTTGAAAAACTCAAGTGAATTACTTACCTCTTGTATATCATGGTCCTCTATCAAATTTTGCAACCATTCTTCGTCTGTTTCTGCCTTAACCAAAGTCTCGACATTAACATCATCATTACAATCATATGCAAGCTCAATTGGGTCTTCCACAATATCGGTCTTAACGGTCACATTCTCAACATATTCCTCCTTGTTATAAGGCACATACTCCACTGGGGGTTCAAATTTCACTATAAGGAACTTTTTGAGAACACTCAAAAATGCATCATCATCAAGCTCCACCCTTTGAATAGGCTCTTGATCATTATTAAGATCAATGCTTGAGTTATCTACAGAAGTGTCATCATATTCCTCTTCGGTATCCACCATTAGAAACATTAGATTCTCATACCAAGGTTAAAAACCAGAAAATAAAAACAAAACTAAAAACAAAAATAAGAAACCAAAAACAAATGACAAACGCTGCCTCCCCGGCAGCGGCGCCAAAATTTGTTCGTAGTCGTATGCGTCAAAAATAAATTACTTTCTCACTACTCAAAATATAAAATATAGCAGGGGAAAGAAAGGATCGTTCCCACAGGGAGGACTAGGTTGTCAATATGTTTCGATTTCTTATGTAAAACAAGGGGGGTATTTTTTGATTTATGTAAAATAAACTACAATAAAAGCAAATAAATAAAAGTAAACAAATCAACTCAAGGATATGTGAAAGTATTGGTCAAGGATTTCGTTTTCAGCCACTAACATGTTCTTTTCTTAATAATTAGAATTGATATTGAATCTCTCATTATCAAAAGCCCTAAGATACCTAGTCGAAAGAATATCCCGCAATTTCCTGATTTCATCACACATACATGTAAAACGATGCAAATATGAATACTACCAAAAGAATAACCTAACGCCTTGCGCTAATCAAGTTCAATTCCCATGGAGCATTAAGATTCATGAAATTAGGCTAATCATTGCAATTGAAATACATTGCGCAAACAATTCGAACAAAGGTCATGGTTCACATACGATTACAAGGATGTACCACTGCAAGATATAACCATATTTATGCTACTTGTGTTCAAGGATTATCGCTCGATGATTAACCCTAAACTAGCAATAGATGTGATTACAAGTTCTACCAATTTGCAACTTGACAAAACAAACAATCAAATCATGTTATAATACGTTAATCATATAACTATATTTCCAGAGAATCATGAACGATAATTATGAGACAAAACTAATTCATTAAACCCAAAATCATGTTGTGTGAAATCCAACTACATGTTTAACCAATAATAAAATTCTAGCTCATGTTCATGGAGTTCATAACAAGAAGAAAGAGAAAAGGTTTCATGTTTCTAAACCCTAGAACCAAGTAGAAAAGAAGAGATTCCCCCGATTGATTATCCTAATACCTTTTTATAGATTTACATTGCCTGGCCTTCACGTACTTAGTTTGGTTTAGGAACCCGACCCAAAAATATGACCTAACGACTCCAAACGTGCCCTTAAGACTTCCAAGGTTTGAATACACGTTTCCCATTTGATAAGTTCGCGTACCCAGTCCGCAAACTTCAAATTCCAGCAGATATTTTCGGAAATAAGTCTGCGAACTCGGTTCGCAAACCCAGTTTGTGGACTTCGCTGTCTTCGGTATTCAATGAAAACTGTTTTGGCCACAACTTCTTCATACGAACTCGGAATGATGATGATGAGAAATCCTTAATTTGAATGAGTTAAGATCGGTCTTTGGCCGGTGTCTTGATTATGAGTGTTTTGCTCCTTTTCGTCACACTTCTTCCACTTCTCTTGGACTTGGGCACTTGGATACTTGGAATACTTCTCTTTTTAGCTCTTTTCAGCACTTTATAGCTCCTTTTTTGGATGATTCACCTAATTGAGACAAATAAGAGAAAAACAAAGTAATAATACGAAAATATGCAAGAATAATAACTAAAGCAAGTATGGAATGGATACTAAAATCATATGAATTATGCACTTATCATGCATATATTCTCCAAATTCCCTGCGGAATATATGCATATCAATGTCTATTACATCTGATGCCGGGTCAGGTAGATAAACTTTTACAAATTTAGCCCTAAACTAAAAACCACCATCAACATTAAGTCCCCTGCTTAGCTCGTAACAGTGGCATTGTTGCGGGGTAAGCATAAGATGGTGATAGACAAGGATAAAAATCAAAAGGGGCAAGTCATGAAGAGATTGCCAGGAAGAATTTGGCTAACCTTTGGCAGGAGGCATGAGGAATCTGTGATCCTTGCATTGGCGGTTTTGCATAATTTCGGCTTGGCCATAGAGTGACGGCGCTGGCGCTGTCACTTTGGTCATGGAGTGCTAACGCTGGTGATGCATGTTCGTTTGTGGAATGCTAATACTGGCGCTGCGACCTTAGCTACATAATGATGATGATGACTGGCTTGACCATGGAACGAGCGGATATGGCGCTGGAATTTTGGTTATTGTTCAGCACAGATGGCGCTTGGCTTGACCACACAGTGCTGGTGCCATGAAGCATTGCAGGTTGAGCGACTGGTGTTCCTCGTGCTAGTCTGCTACTATCAAGTCTTCAAGGACTTCGTTCCAAGCGATATCCTTTGAACTATCTTCTGAATCTTGTACTATTGCATGGAACGGGATGCTGTGAGTAGTCCCCAGTTATACTTATGTTAGATCTGATGGCGTGGCCGGATATGTGAATGCATCTCTGTAGCTTGCTTTTGGAGTCTTTGATGGTTGTCGGGATGGACTGCAATGAGCAGTCCCCAGTCGCACTTTTTTTTAGTTTCTGAAGTTGTTTTCTCCAAGTAGGCTTGGGATCCTCCGCGGCCTCGTAAAGTGTTGCAGGCGCCTTTTAGACAGAGGGGTGATGATATTCTTACGCTACATCCTTGAAGAGTAGATGACCTTGTCGTGGTGATGACCTTTTGGTTGACCGTGTATTTTGAGCTTTGCCAGTGAAGGGATCCCGTGTAGAGCCTCAGTCCCTAAGTGTGGTTTACATGTTTCTATCTTGTATGGTCGGTGGGTTGACTATGATAAAGACATCGCCATCTTGCATCCATATTGGTGACTTTGTTATTTCTTCCATGTGAAACTAAGAATAGAAGAATACGGATTACCTTTGTAGTGGTTTTTGTTATGGTAAACCTCTGGCTGATATCAACAAACGAGAAGAAGTAGTTCTTGGCAGTAAATGTGATCCGAAGAGACTTGGCTGGTTGTGATCACGATCCTTGACAGGGAGGGGTGGCGACTTTTGGAGAGAACGTTGAAGCGGCTTCTGGAGCGAAACACTGAAGCGGAGCGGCTTATGGAGAGAATGTTGAAGCGGCTACTTCTGAGTTGTGGCCATGTCTGTCTGAGTCTTGGCAAGAACTTCTTGTCTCTTTATCAAATCGACAATGGTAATGGGAAAGATTGGTTTCCTCTGGCTCCTCCAGCCTCGCGCCCTTACGAAGAAGTGGTGGAGGCCCTGGTAACGATTGGAGGCGTCATGCTCGAAGAAATATTAAGAGTAGCGGCGGATCTGGATCCTGGCTGCGAGAAGTCCCCAGTCGTCCTTTATTGTCTATGTAACATCTTTATGCCGATCCGCGAAAATACGGAGGATCTCTAGTCCCCAGGCGCAATACCCCCAAATCTATCTTTTCTTGGACGGTGTGTTTCAGAGCAATGCATTCACTGGTAGGATGATTGACGAACCTGTGATAGTGGCAATACTTGGGATTTGCCATTTGTTCTTCAGTTGGTAGGCGCCTAACAGGCGCTAGTTCGATGGCATCTACTTGAATCCATACTTCCAGAAGTTCGATTATCTTCTCGATCGGGAACGGGAAGTTTGGAGCAGCATATCTGGTTTCTTGTTTTCGCATAGGAACCTTAGCGCGGCCTTCGGGGTGAAGCCATCTGATGCGCTAGTTCCGCACGTTTGGGTTGTTGTCCCGCTGCTGGTGTTTTTCTTTTTCTTCCTTCATTAGCGATTGACTGGAGGCTGGATATTTTATTAGGAAGACGCCTGCTTTCCTGAACGTCTTTATGAGCTTCTTCATTCCAGAGCGGTTCGGATCGACTGAGTAAAGAAGCAGTGGATCTCTTGACAACTTCTGATGCAATATGGAAATTAATATCTTCCAGGAAGAATGCACATAATGAAATCACCTTTTCATTGCGAGGACTCTAATGAGAACGTGATAAATCCCACGAGTCTTTTTTCTGATCTTGAGGAAATATCTTTTGATCTTCATGAGAAGACAAGTTAGCTTGGTGGATACCTTTCCATTCAGCGTGACCATAGGCTTCATCCTTCTCACTAGGAGTAGGAACATGAATCTTGGAAAAGGGACTACCACCATCAGCATTGATCCAAAATGAATGGTTGCTAGCGTTTCCTACCGAATGAATACGCGTTGGTTCATTTGACAGTTGATCCGTGAGTGCTTTCAGAAGCGTAAATACTCCATCCTGCGTCTTGACAATAGTAGCTTGATTCTCGATAATATCACTCAGAATTTTCGTCAAATCATGAATAGTTGTTAAATATCGAGACTCCATAGCCTCGACAATGGTTTTGAATGAAAGAACGGATTCAGGGATAACATGTGGAGTATTTTCGGTGCTAGTGTTGATGGTGGATTTTAGTTCAGGGAAAAAATTGTAAAACCAAATTTAATATGCTGACATCCTGCAAAGGATAAAGTCGTTTGATAAGCGATGAGCGCAGAAAACCTCTCCGTTTTATTTATTTGAAGCAATTCAATAAATATACAAAAATTCACCTAGAATGGTGCATGTAGCAACAATCCCAAATATTCTGTGAATTTATAACATTATTAATTAATGCATGATTTTCCTAGTATTTCCTGTGATGTTCTCAGCAGAATTCTCATTATTGGCGCGGCATGACGACTGAGTGTTTACTCTCAGCAGAGTAACATGAATCTCCAAGTGTCGATATTGAAATATGCACGAAATACCCGTACATGCTACACCATTATCTAACAACGAGAATCTCGTATCGGCGTGCTTTAATTAGCCCGATCGGGCATATTTAATTTCCTAAGGGAAATCTGGACTGTCCGTATCAGTCTCAGAAACGATCACGGCCACGCAAGTTGACCGCATAATTTAACTAGCCTATACGAACCCTAATAGGAGCAGGAAATCACCGTGATGTTCACCGGCGGGCCCGCCTATGCCCTAGCCGGTCGAACACCACGCTATACCCCCTAACGCCTGTCAAACGCCGACCCCAAAGAGGGATGGCCGCGTTGCTTTGGGGAAGGCTCAAACGATCAAGACCGCTCAAAGCAGTCTTAAAATCATCATGACCGTCCAACTTCACCAGCATGGTTGGACGGATTAGATCATCCCACGATTGATCAGTGAAGCGCTAATACACATTAGCGGGCCCACTCCTCACCCACATGATCGGTTTTCTCACGACCTAGCCCTAGAGCAATGAACGCTTGCTCGAAGTGTGGCTGACGTGATGCTTAAAGGGTCGCGGAAATCCCACTAGCGTCTTAAATCGATCATAACCATCCAACTTTGCCAGCCTGTTTGGATGGCTTAGATCACGCCTAGGACCATCGGGCAGGAACAGATAAGTTCACCGTCGGCCCAACATGGGCCCCACACGGTCGGTCTCCCCAAAGGAGGAGCATAGCCTTCCAAACCGTTTGGCCAAAGTTGCGCACGCGTGACTGATCCAAAACCCTAATTAGGGTTTGCGGCATTACATATATGTCGCAGTTTGATCATGACCATCCATCTTCGCCAGCTCGGATGGAGGGTATAGATATAGACTAAGGAGGTCCATAGAGCATCAACATGATCAACTTTTCATATATTACAAAAGTTAAGCCTTTTATATCATTATGCAAATATTAATGGAAGAAAGGATAAACTTTTGTTTACAAAGATTAATTCTATTATATGTCATTGTGCAAATAGCGGTGAAAAATAGAATGAATCTTTGTTTATTCCGCAGTATTAGTCATTCCCTGATCCACATCCTTGTGCATATACCGTGTTGCTCTGTAAGTTCTCTTATGTTGAGCATGGCCAATTTAATTGATCATTTTTATGGCTAATTCGATTGTGATTTTTGGATACAAATTCATGTTCTCATGTGATTTGGTTATGTCCAAAGAAATCCTTATTTTATAGTAAAAGTAAGGTCACACTTGTTGTTCTTTCGGGAATGACATTTTATGGGGGAGAATTCTTAAAAAACTTGTGCTTAATTGCCAAATCTTTGTGGGGAATGCAGCTGTGGAATATTATAGGAGTTATATGGTATCTTTATAAACTCCTTGATGAATGCATTTAGCTTCGGCTATATGATTGCATCTAAATAAGTTGGTATGTTATTCTCTTTTGGTCATGAAGTATCTCTATGAAAATCTCATGAGGATCCCACTAGTTTTTGTACCTTTGCCAATTTATATTGACAAAAAGAGGGAGAATTAATGTGTAGTTTCATACTACAAATACATATGGTTTACGGATCATAATGTAAAGGGGAGTTTTTTTCATGTCGAGATGAAGTATTGACTAAGCGGGAATGATACATATCACCATTGTATTGTTGTCAAAGTTGTGATACAATTAAAATTTGATGCTTTGTAATGATAATATGACACTGTATAACAATGATTGAGAGCATTTGTTTTCTCATTGTTATCGATACGGATCTTCAACAACTATGATGTTGAGTTGAACACGTTTAGAATCATGGAATACTTGGAAGTGATGAAGACTTAGAGTCGTGTTGAAGATGCCAAGGAGATCAAGAATTTGGATTAGAAGCTACAAAGTTTTATTTATTTTGTAATCCATATGTATTTATAGTTTTGTCACTAAAATTGACAAAGGGGGAGATTGCTAGAGCACTGATCGGTCGAACTCGCATGCGTTGCTATCTCAAGCATGTTTGTCAATGTTAGTGATCAAAACTATAAGTCTTGATTTCTAGTCTACTTATAGATGTCTCGGACTAGGACCTAGATTGTGTAGTTGCGCCTTGGACTTCACGGCGTTCATCATTTGGAGACGAAGAACTACTAAGGAGAGCTTTTGGAACTTCATCAACAAAAGGTATGTGGAGACTGAAACTCATCTATCACTTGGAAAGTCTATTTATACTCTATCTCCTATATTGAGACATAAGTCGTGTTACGATATAGTTTTCTAATATACACATTTGAGATTTCGAGCTGAGTCTAACTCGCTTACATATTTCTCGAAATGTGTGTTGGAAAGCTTTCACTTCGACCAAGTTTATCTTATATTCTTGACGCAAGTCAAAACATGATCATGCGAAAATTGCCGAGTAACATCTTACCTGGTTTGTGTGATACAAGCATTTGGTGTAGACTTGGAATGTTTCGTTATGATTATTTCAATAACTTGAAAATTGCTTTGATGCTAATGGTGTGTGAAAACGGCTATTTTCATCCTCTAAGAAAGTTTCAATGATTGAAATAACAGTTTAGAACACTTAACCATTATTGGATATGACATGTTGTGTACTCTTGCACATATATAATCCATGTCCGGGAACCATAGTATGGTTTAAGAAATCCGGGAACCTAAGTATGAGCACCCGTTCGCGTACTGGCGTAAGGTTCATGCCCGAATATTTCTGCTGGGATTGGAAGTACGTGTATCCGCTTGCATATTGGCGAAACCCAATCTTGTCCGGGTATTTCAAGTATGTGTACCCGTTTGCATACTTGAAGGTTAAAGTTCTAAAATCAGTTGTGTACATGAACTTAAACATTTATATAATAAGGAATGCAATCTTTGGAAACCACGACTATAATGTTTATGAATTGATGCGAGTGAATCAAACCGATTTTGCTTCAATTGTGTTCTTATATACTTCTATGAGAATATAGCAATTGAACAACTCTTTAACCAATTTCATTTGAGTCATTTGAACTATTTATGGTTAAGATGAATAAAGTTGATATGAGAGTGATCATATGGCTAACTTCGGTTAACAATTGTTGAGCCAACATGGTGTACACGTTTAGGTACGGTTACATAAACCTAAATGAGGGTATATTTCATTTATGTGTAACAAGTTAAGTTCGATCTAACAGTTGAAAGATATTAGCTTGGTTGAATCAGGTTTTTCATCTAATGGTGAATATTGAATGCTTTGTTACCAAGGTAACTTAGATTACAAACCCTGATTTGAAAAACAATATAAAGGAGAACTCTAGCAACTGGGAACCTAATCCCCACACTCCTGTTTGTTACTAGTTGCATAGCTAGAGTCCATTCTCCTTTAACCTTAGGTTTCTCGCGAGACCCTGTAGGTTAATTAACGACTTAAAGACTTCTTTGGGATTGTGAAGCCAGACCCAACTATTTTCCCTGTAGTTGCGTGATATGATCTTGATGTTTCTATCGTGATTGAGTGCAATCGTAAGATTGGCTTGATATTTATATCTCCGACAGGCAAGATAGAAAAGTAATCACAAACACCTTCGTCTCATCGTTTGTGATTCCACAATATCTTGTTTCGTTAATCGATTAAGATTATTGTGAGGTGATTGATAATACTAGGTTGTTCTTCGGGAATGCAAGACCGGTTTATCATTTGGTTCCTGTTTACCTTGATCAGAGACGTAAGGAACGCAACTGTACCTTGAATCAGTGTGAGATTGATTAGCGTTCAACTGAAGTCCAGTCTGAAGTTCATTGGTAGTAGGATAGTGTCTCTAGCGGCTTAATACATTGTGGTGTTCAAAGTTGGACTAGGTCACGGGGTTTTTCTGCATTTGCGGTTTTCCTCATTAACAAAATTCTGGTGTCTGTGTTATTTCTTTTTCGCATTATATGTTCTTATATAATTGAAATATCACAGGTTGTGCATTGTATCGATCAATTAGGAAATCAAACCTTTGGTTTTTGATTGAAATTGATTGATCCTTGAAAATTGGTCTTTGGTACCGTTCAAGTTACTTCTCTTATATTCAATCGGGCTCGCAAATTTCTATTTGTTGATTGCAGATTGAATTAAGAGTTAGAGATATAAACTCTTGTATATACTTTTCTCTAGATTGATTCTGACTGTCTAGTTGATTCTCTAGAAAATATATTGGAGTAAGTCCTCTCAGATTGCCAAACGAATTGTTGGGTATGGTTGTCGTACCCCCGCATTTTCACCCGGACTTCAATTATCAAACCAGTACGCATACTATGGTTCCCGGACTTGGAATAACTTGCATTAGTTAGCATACAAGTACGCATACTGTGTTATATCCAATCAATGGTTAATCGTTCTAAACCCCATTTTAATCATTGAAACATTCTTGGAAGACGGGAACAGCTGTCTCAAACAAACTATTAGCTTCAAAGCAATTCTGAAGTGATTAATTGATCAATACGAAACATTCCGAGTCTACATAAAATGAATGTCTAATACAAATCATGTAAAATATTACCAGGATATTTTCACATGATCATCTTTTGACTTTCGTCAAGAATAAAAATGAACTTGGTTAAAGAAAAAGCTTACCAACACATATTTCGAGAAATATGTAAGCGAGTTAAACTCAGCTCGAAATATCAAATGTGTATAAGGTGAAGTCTATATAGTTATACGGATTTTGTTGTAATAGGAGATAGAATATAAATAGACTTTTGAGTGATAAATGAGTTCAAGTCTCCAGATACCTTTTGTTGATGAAGCAATCTCCCCTTAGTAGTCCTTCGTCTTCAATAGATGAACGACGTGAAGTCTAAATCTCAACTAAACATTCTATCCTAATCCGAGACATAGGTATAAGTAGACTAGAAATCAAGACTTATAGTTTTGGAAACTAAACTTGGCAAAAAAGCTTGAGATAGAAACGCTTGCGTGTTCGACCGAGCAGTGCTCTAACAATCTCCCCCTTTGTCAATTTTAGTGACAAAACTATTAATACATATGGATTACAAAATAAATAAACTTTGTAGCTTCTCATCCAAATGCTTGATTTCCTTGGTTCTTCAACATTACTCGAAATCTTCGTCACTTCCAAGTGCTCCAGTGATTCTGAACGTGTTCAACTCAGCATCATAGTTATTAAAGATCCGTAGCCATAACAATAAGAAAACCATTGTTCTCAATTATTGTTATACAGTGTCATAGTATTATTACACAGAATCAAAGTCCAATTGTATCACAACTTTGACAATAATAGTTGGTAGGTTTATAAAGAGTACCTACAATGACTGCAAGCGCACAGTGTCTATAACATAGATATGGCAAATACAGTTCGATCCCACAGAGAGTTGTTACGATGCGAAACCAGACTTCTAAGTTCTACTATTACTAATTTAGAAACGAAAGGGTTGTTGATACGACTAGATGATGATTGATTATGCTAAACAAACAAGATTAAAACAAACACAAAGATAAACAGGGGTACTAGGGCAGTTGAATCCACCTCCTAACCTTTGCTAAGTCAGTTTAGTCTCAATATTATTCTTGTCCCTTGTAATGGACACCGATCAAGATGCAAGTCTGTCGTTTATCCAGGGAGGTCTCAAATGGAAGGTTTAATTTCAACTAAGGTCACTAACTAATCCCTAGTATTAGATGTCTTCTTACAGTACATCTAATCACAGACCAATTTGATTGCTTATATAATTAAACCTTCCCTAAGACGGATGGCATAATATCAACTAAGGTAACTAATCCCTAGCATAAGTTGTCTTTTTACAACACAACTCATCACAGATTATCTTGGTCTCTTAAGCATGAGTTGAAGAACAATATAAGGTTATTCTATATACCTAACTTGCATAGCAAACAAAAGGTGAAAGCAATATATTGTCACACAATGATTAAACCATTCATATATCAGTTTAAGATCAACAAGAATAATAATCAAAACATAAATAAAACTAGCAGTAGATTAAGGGATTCATGTAAACCCTAGTTATGAAATTAGAACATGATAAAGAAATACTGAAAATAAACTACTACATCTTGGTGCACCAGCTAATCCGACATGAGTTTTATATCACAATTCTCATCCCTATTTATACACAAATTTCCCCTCAATCAATTTAATTCGATAATTAAAGAATACCCACTCACCCAAACACGTATTCTGACAGTTCCCTTCTTCAATTCATCTCTGCAAACCTAATTTTACAGCTGTGAAGATAACCCTAATCTTATCTCTCTCAATCCTAGCTTCTAGGGTTACTGTTATTGATAAAGGAGAAGATAATATGGAGAGAGATAGAGATTAGAAGTTTTTATTGTGTTTATGGAGGCGGTTGCGAGCAGAGATGGTCGGGGGATATGGGTTTGGAGGAGGAATTGATGGTTCTGGTGCTGGTACTGTAGAAGAAGGGAAGAAATGGAGAAGATATTTGCTTCTGTCGATTTTGGGGAGAAAGAGAGGATGTTACGGTGTTGGCCGATGCTTCAGGTGTTGATGAACCGGGTTTGAAAATGGGTGAGGCTTTTGGTTAGGGTTCTTTCACTTCTTTCAGGCCCAATGCTAGTGTGGTTCTTGCAAGCGGCTTGCGGAATGAGTGCAAGCAGATTTTTGCACGATATTTGTTCTACACTCCTCACAACCTTTACGCCTCTGACCACCAATTTCCTGCTCTTTTGGCTTCTCAATTCATTCAAGCTTTATTTAGTACCTAAAAAACACAAAATTAATTAGTACAAGAATTTATTCTTGAAAACAATGAAAATACAAAATTTGAGATAATATATGACTTTAAAGCGCAAAAGATGAGTTAATTTCCAATAATGCAATATTTGACACTCATCAAATACCTCCAAACTTGAATTTTACTTGTCCTCAAGTGAAACAGAAATTAAGAAATCCTAATTATACCACTGTCGCTGGTCTCTCAAATGCATTTAGAGTATGCACTAAGCCTTTAAACCCCTAGGTGTCCCTAGTGGACGAGTTGTAGTCTCGTGAGGGTTTACCGGAGGTGTACCCACAAAACCTTCTCCAACTTCGGAGAGTATCAGAGTCCTAAGGATCCAAGGAGCTATGAGGACATAAAGTTTCTGCATGCTAGTAACAAGAAGTTAGAAATACCAAAGAACACATTTTCATCCTTAAGAGTTGAGCGAGAAATAACCACACCATATGAAAGAATTCAGGTTCGGGAATGATCAAAAGCCTCGACTTCTGCCTCACCAATAGGGTTTTATGATAATTGCCCTCAAAACCGCTTTTTTAGTCTTTCATATGTGCGGGCAGGAATAAAGAGAGAAATCCTGCACACGCTGAATGGTGGGAAGGAGAACCTTCCGAAATAATTTCTGGAGACTCCACAAAATTGTGGGAATAAGAATCTTTTTCTGAGGATCTCTAAGAAAGGAAATCAACCGTTATCAAGGATGGGAGTACTCACTTACCTTCACATCCGATCGGCAATCAACACCACTCTCACAGCATCCATAGAAACGTCTTCGTCTTCAGTCTTCAACTGTTGATGATGAACTTCTGAACTTCGTAGAACCCTGACAACTTCTAATTTTCCTCTTGTTGCTTGAAATTTCCTCTTAAATTCCTCTTCTTTACCATGGTATTATTAAACAAAACTACATTAAAAAGTTTTTTTCTTTCTTTTTTTTCTTTTTTTTTGTAATTTTTTTTTTAATTAAGTGTTTTTTTTTTTGATGAAACAATAAGTACAACCTGACAAAAAAAATAATGAATGAAAGTACTACAACCATGGATGAAGGACTTTATCACTCAATTCTTCACAACTTGTATTGTCTTGATTTCGTGAACTTCAATAACTCTCATCTTCTTTGATTTTCTTTGCTCTTGTAAGATAAGTTTTCAATCTTGTATAACGAATTCTGGTCTTTTGTACTGTATCTTCACTTTGGATATGAATTGTTACTCTTCCTTGTATTGTTGCATGTAAACCTCGGACTATTTCAATCTTTTTTCATAGAATCTGGCGTTGCTCTGCTTGTTGATGATGATGTGTTTCTATGGACCTGTTGATGTTGTCGAGAAAGAGAATGGTGCTAACTACAAATCAAACTACAAGAAGGAGTTTTCATCTTTAGAAATCATCCTCATAATTGACGGAATTAGCACTCAAGAGATCAAAAATAGTGCTGAAAGTGGTGTGAAGTTGGGTAGCTCACCATTCCTACCCAGAATTTACGTATGGTGACACACACTCTAAAAGGACTTTTTAGATAGTCACAAAAATTGAAGGTCGGTGCCTCGCTTGATGTAAAAATCGGTAGTCTCCACTAAGGGTGATCACAACTCTACTACCAAATATCTTTGCAGCACCTAATTTACCCATCGACATGGTTAAATCCAACTTTAACGCTATAAAAACTAAGAAACCCGATTGTGTTCTCCGGTACTTCCAAGTTCAGTTATTTTGGTCAGACTCTCTATGTAAACATAGCTAGAAGCATGTTAGTGACTCTAAAATCTCTAAAAGTTGGAGGTTTTATGAAAATATTTACAAATTTTGAATTTTTTGAATTTTTTTTTTATAAAAACAAAAGACTAAAAACTCTATATGCAAAATACTCCCCCAAACCTAAATCTAACATTGTCCTCAATGTTTCAAAAGGTGATAAGATTTTAAAAAGCAGCATACCATGAGAACCATGCTGAGTAGAGAAAAGGGAAGAGATTATCGGTATGTCGACGAAAGCAAGATTGGAGCTTCATTATTCAAGGCTAGAATCCAACATTTTCAGCTTAGATCATATTAGATTAGCACACATAGATGCAAGAAAAGAAAAATAAGACTTGACTGACTCCATATAGAAAAATTATTACATTACCTACTGGTTTATATACAAGAGAAATTCACCATATACCAACAATCTAAAGAGTTGGGGATCAACCCAAAAGATGATATGCACAAATTTCAATAACCTCGGACTTATAACTTGACAGAAATGCAAGTGAGGCTGTCTGACAAAATGACCCCCAAACCTGGATTTTTCAGCAGATACACTTCTGGATACAAAATCTTGCAATTTTAGGGGTTCATCATGCACAAGGTCTAATTCGAAATGGACCTTGTCACTGTAGGGCATAGAAACAGGTGGGGATTCCATATGTGGCATCTTAATAACATGATATTTAGTGGACAAAAGGTCCAACAGAATTTGAGATGCACATAACTCTAACCCTAGGTTGGGAACTGTCAACAACTTGGGTGTAGCGCATTCTAAAAGAACAATCCCCAGGTCAGAAGCAAGATCATCAGTTTGTGACTTAAGCAGGAAATTAGATGCGTCTAAGTTATATTCATTTTTAGGCTCAGAAGTATCGCTACGCAGTCTAGTTTTTCCCCAGTCAGAAACAAGTAATGCCCTATCATGTTCACAGTCATTGAAAAAATTAACAAGCCCCAATTCAGAATCATCATCATCAAAAGATTTATTTTCGTGCATAGACAGATCAGAAGAAACATCATATTGTGACCTAGGCAGTGAATTAGACACACCAAATATATTTTCATGCATAAGATCATTAGTGTCAACAGATAATTCAACATTTCCTAAGTCAGACACAAGCTGCATGTCGTGCTCAGTTTCACAGAATAATTGCACAAGACCCAGATCAGTACCAAAATTATCAGGATATTGATTGCGATGAATATCGATATTAGAAGAAACATTATCATTGGATGTCTCTACATCATGGTCAACCATTTCAGAGTCACACGACTCCAAAATTGACTCTTAAAGAAGAATTAGCTCTTCTAACATTATATCATCATCAGAGTAACATGCATAGTCTTCCCTGTTAACAGTTTTGGTGTATTCAATCAACTCATTTTCCTCTAGATGAGGTTCATATTCAATATCAGTTGCATGAGTAGGACAAGACACACTATTTTCAAAATTAAATTCATCATCATCATTGTAACAAGGATTTTTCTGCGAGTGGATGTCTTATGTTTCATACAGAGCACTAACATGATGTGTTCTAGACTGCCTCAAGACATGCAGTTCAAGGCAGTTTTCAATCAAATGGTCTGAGCTATCACACGACATACAAACATCGAGTTCAGTTTGGTTACATGATTTAGGGACAATGACATATGCATTTCTGCAATTTTCTAGAGCGTCAGCTCTCCTAGTCATGCAATTCATATTTGTACCAGAGTCAAAATCAGATTGTAACTCATGGGAGTTACCCATATCATGTGATACTGTCCTGGTTTCCCTAATGGATTTCCCATTGATGGGTTTTCTCTGCAACCTCAGCTAAAAATTTCCATGCATCATCCACAGTTTTATCAGTAAATTCACCATTACACATAGATTCAACCATTGATCGAGAATTAAAGTCTAGTCCCTCATAGAGGATAACGACCAGTCTCCACTTCTCAAAGCCATGGTGCGGGCATTCAATCAACAAATCATTAAATCGTTCAAAATAATGAAAAAGAGTCTCTCCATTCATCTGGACAAAACAATTAATACTTTGACGAATATCGATGGTCCTATGATGTGGAAAGAATTTTCTTAAAAATTGATTTGTGAGTTGTTCCCAAGTGGTAATTGACTGTGGTCTCAAACTGTAAAACCATGTTTTAGCCCTTTCCTTTAAAGAGAATGTAAACAAACGCAATTTCAGAGAATTCTCGGACATATAGTCAGATTGTATAGTCCGACAAATCTGTTCAAACTCTCTTACATGATGATAGGGGTTTTCAGAATCAACCCCTCGGTATATCGGAAGTATTTGTATCATGCTCGCATTTATTTCAAAAAGGTTATCGGTCTGGGATAAGACAATACGATGACAAACTTATTCTTTTGGGATACATGTACTCCTGAAGAGTAGGGAGTTTATTCATCACGGCAGCCATCATTTCTACCTGGATAGGTAGATCAACAGCTAAAATGGAAATTTCGATGGGCAGCTTATCAGTCCTAAACATGGATCCAAGTTTTAATGATAAGATGCTTTGAAGCTTGACAACATACGGTAAACCTTCCTAGTCAGAAACAAGTGACAAGACCATCAAACGCATGCACAAGTCAGACAAGATATGCTTATGATAATGAGATCTTAAGTAACAAATGTGCACACGTACACAGAGTTTACAAGGGTACTTACCTGCGAGAACAACCGAGAGTATGAACACATAAAATGATCTGCCTTCCTTTTCCTCTTTCTCTTTGGCCAGTGTCGTGATTTAATCCCGAACACCCTATAACAGTGAACACTCGGAACTTTTAGCACCAAAATGAATAAGATAATGTGTAAACAAAATCTCTATAATCAAAAGATCCCAGTGGTGCTAAATGCTGCAGTAGTGGTCTTATAGGATGAAGGCAACTTAACGTTTTCAAGACCTGCAGACTCAAGCGGAAAAATGACGAGATGCAAATGTATGCAACTATTGAGGTGAAAACAAAATAGAAAAAAATGACAGAAACTTCAAGCTACAAATTAAAATAGACTAATATATGCTACCCTAAAAACAAAAGAAGTAAACAACTAAACTCACGGAGTGCTGGTGCTCTCGAACTACGACTAACTAACAATGGAACA
This sequence comes from Papaver somniferum, assembly GCF_003573695.1. Classification (NCBI taxonomy): domain Eukaryota; kingdom Viridiplantae; phylum Streptophyta; class Magnoliopsida; order Ranunculales; family Papaveraceae; genus Papaver; species Papaver somniferum. Next base: position 98,321,025 of record NC_039358.1, read on the forward strand.
ATGACACACTAAAGCAGTTATAGTCTGTACAGAAACTATGCCATAGCTACAGGACAAAACTCAAAACAATAACTAATCTTGATCTGGTATATATTCAAATGCAGACAAGCTATAAATGGGACTGAAAACTAATTAGATTCTATGTGCAGAGAAAAACAATATAAAATGAAATGACTAAAAGCTATTTACAAATAAAATACCAAACTTGATTATGTGAACACCAACGGGACAAAAACAACTTCAACTATATTACAAATGCTATAAGACAAAAGGCTAAAAATACTGGACTAGGAAAACTTGTGACTAAAAATTAAGATATAATATGAAACACCAAAGAGAGCTACACTGTTATTACGGATAGGGACACCACAAAACGAAATGCAAAATCCGAAAGCTACAAATTCCTAACTAAAATGCAATGTGCGGACGCTACAGAACATAATGTAATTAGGACCCTATAAGTGCAAATTATGGATGCAACAGAGGATATATACAGGCTGTGAAGTACCACTACCAGAGGAAACAGACTTCCAAATGTAACTAAAATGCAAAATGAAGACACTACGGAACGATGAAATCTGTACTAACACACAAACTATGCACCTAGAAGCCTAACATGTTAAGAGAAATCAAAAGCTACAGGACACAATCAAATTAGGACCTACAGATGCAAATGAAAATTATATGAATGAAATAAAAACAAAACAAGAATAACTAAGTGGAAGACAACTCTATACTACCGAAACTGGACAAAAATCCAAAATGTGCTAACTATGACAGTGAGATGTTCTTATGATACCAAAAATGGAAGACAACTCTATACTAACAAAATATGAAACAATATACTACAAAGATGATTTATGGCTTACAAAATTATTACTAACATAACTATGAGATCCTAAACGAAAAGAACATAACTAAAATAAAAATAAGAAAACAAATTTAACAAAAAAAAAATTGCACTATTTACAAGGCTAATTACAAACTAGCAAAAACAGAACCTATCAATCTAACTACAACGCTTGCCAACTCCCCGGCAGCGGTGCCAAAAACTTGGTAGGTTTATAAAGAGTACCTACAATGACTGCAAGCGCACAGTGTCTATAACATAGATATGACAAATACAGGTCGATCCCACAAAGAGTTGTTACGATGCGAAACTAGACTTCTAAGTTCTACTATTACTAATTTAGAAACGAAAGGGTTGTCGATACGACTGGATGATGACTGATTATTGTTAGAGCATTACTCGGTCGAACTTGCATGCGTTGCTATCTCAAGCATGTTTATCAATGTTAGTGATCAAAACTATAAGTCTTGATTTCTAGTCTACTATAGCGAAGTCTCGGACTAGGATAGAAACTGTAGTTGAGCTCAAGGACTTCATGGCGATTCATCATAAAAGTAGAAGAACTACTCAAGGAACCGGTGGAACTTCTCGACAAAAAGGTATGTGGAGACTTGAACTTATATGTCACTCAAAAGTCTATCTACTCTATCTCCTACTTCTTGAGACAAAAAGTCGTATGCTATATATAGACTTAGATTATACACATTTGGTATTTCGAGCCGAGTATACCTCGCCTATCTATATCTCGAAATATGTGTTGGTAAGCTTTTCGCTTCGACCAAGTTTATCTTTACCTAGTGACGAAAGTCATGATATGTTTCAATCAGTTTGAAAATTGCTTTGACGAGAAATGGTGTAACAACTGTATAACATCCTCTAAGAATGTTTCAATGATTGGAATGAGAGTTTACATAACCAATGATGGACATAAGCATTGTTGTGGAAACACATTTATGTATAAGTCCTATTCCTTGAACTAAAGTTTTCGAACTTTGTTGATCAAGAGAACATGGAAAGTTCCAAGTCCGCGAACTCAGTCCGCGAACTGCCGAAGTTCTCAAACCCGAGAATTTCTGCTGGAGCTGACAAACTACTTGCGTGAGCCAAGTCCGCGAACCGGCGAAGTTCTCATCCCGAGAATTTCTGCTGGAGTTTGTAAACTCTGTCCGATGTCTTAAGTCCGCAAACCTAGTCTGCGAACTTGAGAAGGTTATATATCTGAAGATGATTTTTGAACTTAAACTTTAAAAAGACTAAGGAATGCAGTTTGCAAACCGTGGCTATAAAAGTTCATGAACCGATTATAGTGAATCAAATCATCTTTGCTTCAATTGTGTCATGTGTAGTTACATAAGATATCCTTGCAATTGAACAACTCTCTAACTAGTTCATTTGAGTCAGTTGAACTAGTTATGGTGAAGAAGAACATGGTTGATATGAAATGCTCATATGGCTAACCTTTTGGTTAACTATTGTTGAACCAACAATGTACACGTTTGGGTACGGTTAACAAACCTAGTAGCGTGCATTTCATGTGTGTATAACAAGCTAAGTTTTCGATCTAACGATTGACAAATATTATCTTGAATCTAAATCAGGTTTTCATCTAACGGTGAATATTGATTGCTTTGTTACCAAGACAAAATCCTGATTTGAAAGACTATATAAAGGAGACATCTAGTATTGTGAAAAACTACTCCCCATAACCTTACGTGTGATACTAGTTTGCGTACTAGAGTCGGTTTTCCTTTAACCTTTGGTTTTCTTCTTCTAAAACCAGGTTAACGACTTAAAGACTTCATTGGGATTGTGAAGCCAGGCCGATACTACTTTTATCGTAGTTGTGTGATCTGATCTTGATCTTATATCGTACGAGTACAATCAGGCTTGAAATTTGATATCTCCGATAGGCAAGATATAAAAAGTAATCACAAATATCTTCGTTTCATTGTTTGTGATTCCACAACATCTTGTTCCGCTACCATACGATTAAGATTTTTGTGAGGTGATTGATTAATCTAGGCTGTTCTTCGGGAATATAAGACCGGATTATCAATTGGTTCCTGTTCACCTTGAATACTATCAAAATACGGAACAAAAACTTTAGGGTTTTTCTATGGAAGACAGATTGATCCTTTGATAGACTTGCCTGTGTGAGACAGATTTGTTTATTGTCAAAGCCTGCAATTTCTGGTCGTAGCAACTCTTAGGTGTGGGTGAGATCATATAAGGGAATCAAGTGCGCAGTATCCTGCTAGGATCAGAGGCGTTGGGAGTACAACTGTACCTTGGATCAGTGGGAGACTGATTGGGGTTCAACTACAATCCAGTCCGAAGTTAGCTTGGAGTAGGCTGTGTCTGTAGAGGCTTAATACAGTGTGTGTTCAATCTGGACTAGGTCCCGGGGTTTTTCTGCATTTGCGGTTTCCTCGTTAACAAAATTTCCGGTGTCTGTGTTATTTCAATTTCCGCATTATATTTTTTTATCTTCATAATTTAAATAATACATGTTGTGTGTTAGATCATCAATTAGTATAATCCAACCTTTGGTTGTTGATTAACATTGATTGATCCTTGGACATTGGTCTTTGGTACCGTCCAAGTTATTCCTTGTTTTTGATTAAAGACTCGCTGATTTCTATTATCTTGAGTAAATCAAAACAAGAGAGAGTTATTAACTCCTTGAGATAATTTTACCTAGATTGAGTCTGACTGTCTAGTTGATTCTCTAGAAAGTGTTTCGGAGTTAGTCCATACAGATTGCTAAGCGAAATATTGGGTGGTGTTGTTAGACCCCCGCTTTTTCAATTGGTATCAGAGCCAGCAAACACCTTAAACCTAATAATTTTGTGTTTGTCCGTTCCTTAAAAATTGTACCATGGGAAATTTATTTGGAAAACTTGCTCTTGGTATCTGTAGCGCACGCCAGATTTCCTTAAAGATTGTTCAAAGATTATTATGGATAAAACCTTTGGGTTCTCATGATAATCTTACTTCATCTAAAAGGGAAGATTTAGATGTTAAGAATCAATCAGAAGGAAAAAAATCAAAAGAAGGAAAGATTGAGAAAACGCTCGACACGCTCAAGGATATGGAACCTCACTAGATTAACTCTTGATCTCTTTGAGGAATACTATCGTGGTGGATCAATTGATAAAGATCTATTCAAGGCTTTCGAAGGTGTTTTTAAATTCTTAGAAAAACTTAAATCTGTTAAGTCTAAGAATCGTTCCGAAAAGGGTTCTGTATGTGTTTAATCTGTTAATACTATGCAACCCAGAAATCAGAGGTATCCTCCTTCTAGCCAGAACAAACGAAGGATAGAAAGCTCTAACTGCCTTGACTATCATCATTACTTTGATTATACTACAGGGATTGTTCACATATATCAAACAGAAATGTCGCATGAGAATCCCTCTGCGCATTATGCCTCTTGGTAACAATGATGGCAATTCCCCATTTGTATATATCTTGGAATGGGGTAAGAAAATGGTTTGAGTTGTGTACAGTTTTGTTATTGTGTTTAAACATCATTTTTAGCTTTCTATTGTATTTGTTGTCGTTCACATGTGTGTTGTCACAGAAAGCATAACCTTTAATGTGCAAATGGCTAAGGAAATCCCATCCTTCTTATATGGGTCTCGGTTCATGAACGGGTCCAAGCCCATTTGTGGCCTTATAAAGAAGAAGTTCGCGCACCCTAGTCTTCTTCATCACCGTCCGCGTACGTGAACCTCTAGGGTTTTGTGTGTTTCCTCCATTGGAGCTTCATTGGAAAAATTGAAAGAAAGGGTGTTCAAGATTCAATCCAAGTAAGTATTTTTCTCTTGATCCTTTCATTTTTCTAGTCCCATAATGAATTCTAGAAGCAATAAAAGGAGCTCTAAAAACCCAAAAACCTCTAGCTTGAATTCTTCTTGTGACCAAAACTCTCTTAGAATTAGGTTTGTGGATGATTCTTGTGTTAGAGTGTTTGATAAGATTGCTTCAAAAGGTTTCATCCTAGAAAAGACATTGGATTTTTCTAGTGGGCATGAAGAGGATTTGGTATACTTTAAAAAATTCAAGCGTGGAAATATCTTTGATAGTCTTGGTCAAGGATTTGATTCTCTTACAAGGATTTTGTATGCCAATATTCATGATGTTGATTAAAACAATATGTAATTCAAATCCATGATTGGTAGAGAAAGGTTTCTTGTTGATAGAGAATTAATTTCAAGGATACCAAAATCCCGTTGGGGAACGTACGGCTTCCTATACCAAGTGATGAACGTCCATCTTGTGATGATATCTCGGTTGGGCTTTGTAGTAAGAAGGTCGTTTGGAGTCAAGGAAAGTTCCCTACTAATGATCTTAGTATTGCTTTGATGGCTTTTGGAAAACTTGGTATCCCCAATCTTTGTCCCTCCACAATTGAAAATTCTTGGTGGAGTCACGAGTTTGCGGGATTGGTCTATTTCCTTGATTCAGGTATTTCAAGTCTCGATATTTGTGGTTTCATTATCTCTCAAATGATTTCGATGACTTCACCCGTCAAGATGTTGGGTTACCCTTGCTTGATTAGTCAAATTTGTCGTGATCGTGGATGTGATTCAATTGGCAACTCTCTTGGGGTCCCCAAACCGGTTCGTCCGTGTACCTTTAGGTGCATAAGGGAAAATGCTTGCAAGTGACAAAGAATCGCTTCTCTTGATTTTAGTGACCCTACTACCATGAGCCTTCTTCAAAAAATTCATAAAGGTGTGTGTAAGGTTGATTCAAGAGTGAAGTGTGTTCAAGAACAATTTTCTTTGATTGCAATGAAGTTTCCCGAGCTCGAGAAAGAATTGAACACAATTAAAGCATCTTGGAGTATCTCCGATGAGGAAGAAGATGAGTAACATGTGTTTTTGTTGTCTAGTATGTCTTCTTTTGGGCTTAGTTGGAAGAATAACTAGTGCGTGCATAGCAATGATTGTGACTACACATAACTATTATTTTTCATCTTCTTGTATTATTTTTTAGGTTTATTGGTTTTAAATTCAAAAAATATTTGGAGGATGATGTTTTTGCAGTATTAATCTTTATGATTTGTGATATTGCAACTTGTTATGAGATATGTATGGTTGCGTCCGTGAACTTGAAGGTCCCATACTTTGTCAAAAGTAAAGTCGTTCGTGTTCGGTATTCACGTACTGGTAAAAGGATGAATGGACTTTTGACAAATACAAAAGTAAGCCTATATTGTCAATTTTGTTGATGGAAGATAGGTTAAAATCTTTTGTTTTCAAGGGTTATGTCTATTATTGTTATTATGCAAATAATGATTGAAGATATAATGAATCCTTATGTATTCCGCAGTATTGATCATCCATGATCCATATTCGTATGTATTACTGTGAGGCTCTGTCATGTGTCTTATGTTGAGCACGATAAAACCAAGTTGATTATTTTTGATTAGCTTTATTGGTTGTTCCGTAGGGTACTTTATGTTGAGCATTTTGAACTAAATTAATCATCTTATTTGGTTATTTAGTTATTGCTCCGTAAATTTTCTTATGTCGAGCAAAACAATTGACAATTAAATTGATTACCCTCGTAACTAGTTTGGTTGTGTATTCCAATTAGATTAATTATGGGTTCTCTTGTAATTAATCTAGTTGAGTATTTTTGTGTCTCCATGAGTTTTCTTATGTTGAGCACAAACAATTGAATTGATCACTTTTTGTGTTTAATTTTATTACGTATTCCGATTAAATTAATCATGGGTTTACTTATGATTAATTTGATTAATTTTTTGGATATAAAAAATCATTCTTATGGTTTTGGTGTCCAATAAAATCCTTCTTTTCTTTCGAAATTAAGGTCGCTTTTGTTGTTCTTTCGGGAATGACATCAAATGGGGGAGAGTTCTTTTGAACTTGTGCTTAATGGTCATTTCTTGAGGGGTGTGCGACTGTGAAATTTTATAGGGGTTATCTTGTATCTTTAAACTCCTTGATGAATGTTATTAGCTTCGGCTATATGATTGCATATAAACAAGATGATGTGTGTTCTTTCTTTTTAGTCATGAAATGTCTCTTACGGAAATTTCATTATGATCCCGTTCTTGTACCTTTTCCAATTTTATTGATAAAAAGGGGGAGAATTAATATGTAATTCACACTACCAATACATATGGTCTTCGGGTAATTATGTAAGGGGGAGTGGTTTCCATGTGAAATGGAGTATTGACTAAGGGGGAGTGATACATATCACCATAGTATTATTGTGGAAGTTGTGATACAATTGAACTTTGACGCTGTGTAAATAATACTATGACACTGTATAACAATGATCGAGACCGATGCTTTCTCATTGTTATAGCTACGGATCTTCAATAGCGGTGATGCTAAACTTACAACCTTTGGGATCATTGGAGTACTTGGAAGTGACGAAGATTTTGAGGAATGTTGAAGATTAGACATGTGGAATAGGAGCTACTTAACTTTCTTTATCTTTTTTGTATTCCATATGTATTGATATTTTTGTCACTAAAATTGACAAAGAGGGAGATCGTTAGAGCATTGCTCGGTCGACCTCGCATGCGTTGTTATCTCAAGCATGTTTGTCAATGTTAGTGATCAAAACTATAAGTCTTGATTTCTAGTCTACTATAGCTAAGTCTCGTACTAGGATAGAAAGTGTAGTTGAGCTCAAGGACTTCATGGCGATTCATCATACAAGTAGAAGAACTACTCAAGGAACCGGTGGAACTTCTCGACAAAAAGGTATGTGAAGACTTGAACTTATCTGTCACTCAAAAGTCTATCTACTCTATCTCCTACTTCTTGAGACAAAAAGTCGTATGCTATATAGACTTAGATTATACACATTTGGAATTTCGAGCCGAGTATACCTCGCCTATCTATATCTCGAAATATGTGTTGGTAAGCTTTTCGTTTCGACCAAGTTTATCTTTACCTAGTGATGAAAGTCATGATATGTTTCAATCAGTTTGAAAATTGCTTTGCCGAGAAATGGTGTAACAACTGTATAACGTCCTCTAAGAATGTTTCAAAGATTGGAATGAGAGTTTAGATTACATAACCAATGATGGACATAAGAATTGTTGTGGAAACACATTTATGTGTAAGTCCTATTCCTTGAACAAAAGTTTTCGAACTTTATTGATCAAGAGAATCGGAAGAATGGAAAGTACCAAGTCCGCGAACTCAGTCCGCGAACTGCCGAAGTTCTCAAACCCGAGAATTTCTGCTGGAGTTGACAAACTACTTTAGTGAGCCAAGTCCGCAAACCCAGTCCGTGAACCGGTGAAGTTCTCATCCCGAGAATTTCTGCTGGAGTTTGTAAACTCTTTCCGGTGTCTTAAGTCCGCGAACATAGTCTACGAACTTGAGAAGGTTATATATCTAAAGATGATTTCTGAACTTAAACTTTAAAAATACTAAGGAATGCAGTTTGCAAACCGTGGCTATAAAAGTTCATAAACCGATTCAAGTGAATCAAATCATCTTTGCTTCAATTGTGTCTTGTGTAGTTACATAAGATTTCCTTGCAATTGAACAACTCTCTAACTATTTCATTTGAGTCAGTTATGGTGACTAAGAACATGGTTGATATGAAATGCTCATATGGCTAACCTTTTGGTTAACTATTGTTGAACCAACAATATACATGTTTGGGTACGGTTAACAAACCTAGAAGCGTGCATTTCATGTGTGTATAACAAGCTAAGTTTTCGATCTAATGGTTGAGAAATATTAGCTTGAATCTAAATCAGGTTTTCATCTAACGGTGAATATTGATTGCTTTGTTACCAAGGTAAAACCTGATTTGAAAGACTATATAAAGGAGACATCTAGTATTGTGCAAAAGTAATCCCCACACCTTACCTGTGATACTAGTTTGCGTACTAGAGTCGGTTCTCCTTTAACCTTTGGTTTTCTTCTTTTAAAACCAGGTTAACGACTTAAAGGCTTCATTGGGATTGTGAAGCCAGACCGATACTACTTTTATCGTAGTTGTGTCATCTGATCTTGCATCTTCTATCGTACGAGTACAATCAGATTGATTGGCTTGAGATTTGATATCTCCGATAGGAAAGATATAAAAAGTAATCACAAACATCTTTGTTTCATTGTTTGTGATTCCATAACATCTTGTTTCGCTACCATACGATTTATATTTTTGTGAGGTGATTGATTAATCTAGGATGTTCTTCGGGAATATAAGACCGGATTATCAATTGGTTCCTGTTCACCTTGATTATAATCAAAAGACGGAACAAAAACTTTAGGGTTTTTCTGTGGGAGACAGATTCATCCTTTGATAGACTTGTCTGTGTGAGACAGATTTGTTTATTGTCAAATCCTACGATTTTGGGTCGTAGCAACTCTTAGGTGTAGGTGAGATCATCTAAGGGAATCAAGTGCGTAGTATCCTGCTGGGATCAGAGGAGTAGGGATTGCAATTGTACCTTGGATCAGTGGGAGACTGATTGGGGTTAAACTACAATCCATTCTGAAGTTAGCTTGGAGTAGGCTAGTGTCTGTAGTGGCTTAATACAGTGTGTGTTCAATCTGGACTAGGTCCCAGGGTTTTTCTGCATTTGCGGTTTCCTCGTTAACAAAATTTCTGGTGTCTGTGTTATATTAATTTCCGCATTATATTGTTTTATCTTTATATAATTGAAATAATACAGGTTGTGCGTTAGATCATCAATTAGTATAATCTAACCTTTTGTTGTTGATTAACATTGATTGATCCTTGGACATTCCGTCCAAGTTATTCCTTGTGTTTGATTAAAGACTCGTTGATTTCTATTAGCTTGAGTAAATCAAAACAAGAAAGAGATATTAACTCCTTGAGATACTTTTACCTAGATTGAGTCTCACTGTCTAGTTGATTCTCTAGATAGTGTTTCGGAGTTAGTCCATACAGATTGCTAAGCGAAATATTGGGTGTTGTTGTTAAATCCCCGCATTTTCAGTTATGCTAAACAAACAAGATTAAAACAAACACAAAGATAAACAGGGGTACTAGGGTAGTTGAATCCACCTCCTAACCTTTGCTAAGTCAGTTTAGTCTCAATATTATTCTTGTCCCTTGTAATGGACACCGGTCAAGATGCAAGTCTGCCGTTTATCCAGGGAGGTCTCAAATGGAGGGTTTAATGTCAACTAAGGTCACTAAATAATCCCTAGTATTAGATGTATTCTTACAGTACAACTAATCACAGACCAATTTGATTACTTAGATAATTAAACCTTCCCTAAGATGAATGGCATAATATCAACTAAGGTAACTAATACCTAGCATAATCTGTCTTCTTACAGCACAACTCATCACAGATTAGATTGGTCTCTTAAGCATGAGTTGAAGCACAATATAAGGTTATTTTATCTACCTAAGTTGCATAACAAACAAAAGGTGAAAGCAATATATTGTGACACAATGATTAAACCATTCATATATCAGTTTAAGCTCAACAAGAATAATAATCAAAACATAAAAATAAAACTACCAGTAGATTAAGGGCTTCTTCTAAACCCTAGTTATGAAATTAGAACATGATAAAGAAATACTGAAAATAAACTACTACAGCTTGGTGCACCGGGTAATCCGGCGTGAGTTTTATATCACAATTCTCATCCCTATTTATACACAAATTTCCCCTCAATCAATTTAATTCGATAATTAAAGAATACCCACTCACCCAAACACGTATTCTGACAGTTCCCTTCTTCAATTCATCTCTGCAAACCTAATTTTCCAGCTCTGAAGATAACCCTAATCTTATCTCTCTCAATCTTAGATTCAAGGGTTACTGTTATTGATGAGGGAGAAGATAAGATGGATATAGATAGAGATTAGAAGTTTTGATTGTGTTTATGGAGGCGGCTGCGAGCAGAGATGGTCGGGGGACATGGGTTTGGAGGAGGAATTGATGGTTCCGGTGCTGGTACTGTAGAAGAAGGGAAGAAATGGAGAAGATATTTGCTTCCGTCGATTTTGGGGAGAAAGAGAGGATGTTACGGTGTTGGCGGATGCTTAAGGTGTTGATGAACCGGGTTTGAAAATGGGTGAGGCTTTTGGTTAGGGTTCTTTCACTTCTTTCAGGCCCAATGCTAGTGTGGTTCTTGCAAGCGGCTTGCAGAATGAGTGCAAGCAGATTTTTGCACGATATTTGTTCTACACTCCTCACAACCTTTATGCCTCTGGCCACCAATTTCCTGCTCTTTTGGATTCTCAATTCATTCAAGCTTTATTTAGTACCTAAAAACACAAAATTAATTAGTACAAGAATTTATTCTTGAAAACAATAAAAATACAGAATTTGAGATATTATATGACTTTAAAGCGCGAAAGATGAGTTAATTGCCAATAAAAAGGTGTGAAATATGCAATATTTGGCACTCATCAATAGTACGGTGATATATATCACTCCCCATTAGTCAATACTTCATCTCACAATGAAAACCACTCCCCCTTACATAATGATACGTAAAACATATGTATTTGTAGTGTGAACTACACAATAATTCTCCCCTTTTTTGTTAATATAATTGGCAAAGCTACGAAAACTAGTGGGATCATAATGAAATTCTCATAGAGATACTTTATTACTAAAAGAGAACATATCAACTTTGTTTCGATGATTTCACATAGTCGAGACTTAGTATACTCATCAAGGAGTTTATAAAGATACAAGAAAACTCCTAGAATATTCCACAGCCGCACTCCCCACAAATATTTGGCAATTAAGTACAAGTTCAATTAAGAACTCTCCCCCATAAAATGTCATTCCCGAAAGAACAACAAGAGCGACCTTACTTTCACAAGAAACTAAGGATTTCTTTGGACATTAACAAATCACATGAAACATGAATTTGTATCAAGAAATTAACCACAAGAGAACCCATGATTACTTTAATCGGAAATGCTTAACATAAGAAAACTTACGGAGCCATAAAGTACTTTCACATAGAAGTGAATCAGGGAAAGATCAATACTGCGGAATATAAAGATTCATTCTATTTTTCATCAATATTTTGCATAATGATACCATATACTTAATCTTTGCAATTCAAAAGTTCATTCTATTTTCCATCACTATTTGCATAATGACACGATAGACTTAATTTTTGACATGTATGGGACAATCGCAGTTCACGGACCCAAATACACATATCCCATAACATAATTTGCAATATATAAAACCAATAAAGATTAATACTGCAAAATCATCTTCCAAATAAACTTTAAAATTTAAATAAATAAATCTAAAAACATTGCAAGATGAAAATCGTTGGCAATCGCAATGTGTAATCACAATACAAGCTATTCCAAACCCTATATATCCTTCTTAAAACACAAGAATAAAATCTCATAAGAAGTTTCCTAGATAAAACAAAAATCAACAAGCTAAAAACAAAAAGACTCCTAAGCCAGCAAAATCGATCATAAACTGAAATCAAAGAGATTTTCCGGAACCCTCACGAGTCTTGAGACCTTTGAGCTTATGATTGACATCATCCACTGCTTCTTCAGAGAAGATATCCTCATTGAGAAGATCTTTAACATGTGTGTTCATGAGAAAAAGGTCATAGTTAACCTTTTTCAACGCATTTCTTAACACATCGAGACCCTTCATAGTATCAACGAGTTGCAGTTTTGCTTCCTCAAAGTATTTAAGAAAATCATGAACCACTTCGGCCGAAACCATCTTCTCATTCTCAACATTTTGATGAGAACAGGCATAGTAGCATGAAGCTTCAGGATTTTGACCATCAACATCTACGAAGGTTCTTTTCTTCCTCCCTTTGGACTCGAAACCAATACCTTTATCAATAAAACCTCTTGCAAAATCACAAGTGCGAGAAGGTGAAGAAATTCTTGACAAGAAAGAAAATATCCTAGAGTACGCGTACGTGACTCAATAGGTTTGGTATTTAAATGGTTTCTTAGGGACGGTAACTTTTATGGTTTCTAAAGACATTTCGTGACAAGTAAGTCATGGGTACCCGAATGAACACAACCCGAACCCAAAAGAAAAACAAAACTAAAACCATAACGTATCCTTTTACAAGGTAAAACAAAACAGTATAATTTTGCTACGTGAAGATTTTCTTTCACAATTTTTGGCTCAATAAATTTTATATTTCTACAGAGAGAAAAAACTTTAGAGCACAATAGTAGCCTGCAACTTAGTTGTAACAATTTTTTTATAAAATAATAAAAAAAACGAAGAGATTCTCGAGACACAACCAATACTTAGGCAAAGTTGTATGTAAACAATAGTTTAGCTATGGACGATAAGAAAATAGCTCGACTAATCAGAAAGAATTTTACAAATAAGTATAAGAAAATCTTGCTCAACAGGATTTTTATGAGTACGCATTCAACCCTTGTGGTTAATTAGCACAAGTATGAGATTTATGCATGGTTAATCCTCTTTTTCCTTCTAATTTTTGGAGGAAACCCTTTGTGATGTGAGAAAGCATCATAAAACTTACTATCATCAAAGTATGAGACAAAGTTCGAATCCTTACCAGAAGAAGTTTGTATAGAGGATTTTGACAGCCTGTTGATAAGATCCATGTATCCTTCAATTATCAGATCAAGGTTGTCCTTCATTTATCCACTGTTGCTTCCACCAACTGGTACCTTTTTCACATCTTGAACATCATTCTTCACATTAGGTTGAGAAGAACCTTTCTGAAATCTCCTTGAACGATTTGTATTAATGCTACAATTGGTTCGAACGTTTGATGCGCATATTGAACTGACCTTCCTAGAAGAATTCACAAGGAGAGTACTAAAACCAATAGGTCTAGCATCCGAATGTTAGTTACACCTTTGAGTATTAAATTTAAGGTGTGCTGAAGTCGACCAAAGTAATTGTCATTCATCTTCAGTTTGCTCTTCCGTTGAACATGTCCTTTTGAATCACAAAAAAGACATACTTTCTGATCACCGGAGTGATTAGAGTATGTAGCATTAGAAACATCGTTAGAAGATTTCTTCCTTCCGTGAGACGTGGTAAATCCATGATCATTGGAAGAACCAAGCACTTCTTCAGCAATAGGAAGGGTTTGCAGTTTAGCTTTTGAAGTTGTTTTCATTAGAGAAACATGATTAGAACTAGCCACGTTTTCTAATATCACAGCAGAGTCAGAAGTGATTGGTATGATGGAATCCACAGAACGACCTTTGTCTTGAATATAGAGATTACTCAATAGTCTTTCTATTTCAAGGGCATCTTCTTTAAGTTTAGCCTCGAGTAAGGTTCTGGAAGAACAACCAACAACATTTTCCTCACGAAGAACCTTTAATTGGGAATCACGATCTTTTACCATACCAACCATAGTTTTGACCTTGTGTTTCAGCATATTGATTTCAAATTCCTGGATTCTAACAAGTTTTAGAATCGCTGCACTTTCTTGGGATGCTTCCCTTTCTACTTCAGAGTCAGACTCGTCAGTAAGATAATCAGAGTAGATTATATCAATACTTGTCCGTTTCGTGTGAACTGCATGTTCATTTGTATGTGAGATCGAAAAATCTTTCTCTTTCATAGATTTTATAGAAACATAACTTTTATTTCTGGTGATGCGTTTATCAGAGATAGTGTTTCTGCCCATAGAGTTAGATTACTACAAACACAGACGTATGAGATCTTAAACGTGTTTGCCTACTCTGAAACCAATTGAAAAGGCGGGAGTCTAACAACCACACCCAATATTTCGTTTAGGAAATATGTATGGACTAACTCCAATATATTTCCAATGGAATCAACTAGACAGTCAGACACAATCAAGGAAAATACATCCAAGAGTTATATCTCAATTTATCAAATCAATCTGCAATCGAACAGATAGAAATCTGTAAGCCGGATTAATATGAGAAATAACTTGGATGGTACCAAAGACCAATATCCAAGTGTCAATCAATTTCAATCAACAACCAAAGGTTGGATTCACCAATTGATTGAACAACGCACAACCTGTGATATTTCAATTATATAAAAATATGATGCGGAAAAGAAATAACACAGACACCAGAAATTTTGTTAACGAGGAAACCGCAAATGCAGAAAAACCCCGGGAACTAGTCCAGATTTAAACAACACACTGTATTAAGCCGCTACAGACTCTAGCCTACTACAAGTTAACTTCGGACTGGAATGTGGTGGAGCCCTAACCAATCTCACACTGATTAAGGTACAGCCGCGTTCCTTACGCCTCTTGAACCACGTCGGATATTGCGCACTTGATTCCCTTAGTTGATCTCACCCACAACTAAGAGTTGATACGACCCAAAGTCGAAGACTTGATAAACAAATCTGTCTCACACAGAAAAGTCTATTGAATAGATAAATCTGTCTCCCACAGAAATACCTACGAGTTTTTGTTCCGTCTTTTGATAAATCAAGGTGAACATGAACCCATTGATACACCAGACTTATATTCCCAAAGAACAACCTAGTAATATCAATCACCTCACAATAATCTTAATCGTATGGTAGCGAAACAAGATATCGTGGAATCACAAACGATGAGACAAAGATGTTTGTGACTATTTTTTTATCTTACCTATCGGAGATTGAATCTCGAGAAAATCTTAGAGAAGATAGTACTCAATACGATAGAAGAAAGTAAGATCATAACACGCAACTACAGAGAAAATAGTTGGGTCTAGCTTCAGAATCCCAATGAAGTCTTTAAGTCGTTAACCTATAATGGTTTTAGGAAAAAACTAGGTTAAAGAAGAATCGAATCTAGTCGCAACTAGTTGTAGATGGAGGATTTTCGACAAAGGCTAAAATCGTAAGCTCATAATTATACGAAGCTCTGATTCAGCAATCAGACGTGAGTATCTAGACATGGGTCTCTCATCGAATCCTCAACGGAGAGTACTTTCTCTCAGAGTACATGTAGATATGTAGTCTCACGACTGGACAACGACATATCTCATGAATACTGAACACTTTCAGTGATTATTTCTATATAGTATCACGACATGGACGGCTCCTAGACAGCTTGCTCTGCTAGTATAGAGCGATAACATCTTCAGGAACAAACAACGAGTTTACCCTGGCTATATAAAGGATATGACTTATTGAAAAGATCATATCGGGATAATTAATGCTCCTAGACAGCTTGCTCTGCTAGTATAAAGCCACAAAGTTAATTATTCCTAATTAAAATTGCTCTTATTCCATGGTCGAATCCACGACTGGTCCCATGGAATGGCAATAAACACTTGTTTTGATTCTATGATCGAATCCACAGCTTGATCTCATAGAATAGCAATAACTATATTATCTCATTAATCCGATTTCATGATCGAATCCACAACTGGTCTCATAAATGGTAATAGATAAATCTTAATTACTCTGATTCTATGGTCGAATCTACGATCCCGTGGAATGGTAATGCCCACTTTATTATTATGAATTCGTAGTCGATTCCTCAGCTGATCCTATGAATTAATAATAAACATCTTATTGCTCAGTTTTGTGAATTATTCTCCGCCGAATTCCACAATTAGTAATAAATAATCAACAATCGGGCATCTGAGCTACCTCTAAGTAAGCCCCGATTCAAATGGTGAAGGTGTATTCAACAACGATACATTAACAGTCACCGCATGAACGAGTATTTCAAAAATACAACGAAACGATGAACCTATGCGAAATAGAGAAGAAAATAATAAATAATTAAAAATATTGACCAGGGTGCTGGGAGCACGGACACACGACCAACCGACCGTGTCGTGGTCAATCCCACGCCAGTTTTATATTTTTAATGCATTTTTATTATTTTCCATGATTTGATGAAAATTCTCTCATTTTATCAAATCTCCTTCGTCACGAGGAAACTCCTCGGTTTCATGGTACTTCCATAAATCCATAAAAAATAATATAAAATTAAGGAAAGGAGTGTGGGGCGTGACCATTGGCCAACCGGCCATGCCTTGGTACCAACCGGCCCCACACCCCACGATTTCTTATTATTATTTTATTATTATTATTATTATTTCTCTAATTTCATGAAAAAACTCCTTGATTTCATGGTATTTTTGCACAAATCATCAAATAATAATAAAATAAAATAAATTATGAAAACTTGTGGGACCGGACCTTGGCCGGCCGGCCATGCCCTAGCCGGTCCCACACGCCCCTTTGTCTTATTATTTTATTATTAGTTTTCCTCGAATTCATCAAATTCCTTGATTTCATGGTATTTCTCTCAAATTAGGAAAAATGCCCTCAATTCATCAAAAATACATAAAAAATACACAAAAATTAGGGAAACTCATGGGACCGGGCCCAAGCCGGTCGGCCATGCCTCCCACGGTCCCACACGCCCTTGTTTTTATTATTTTAATATTTCTTGCTTCCCTGAACTCATGAAAACTCCTTCAATTCATGGAAACTCCATAAATTCATCAAATTTCTCAAAATTCATGAATTTTTCATAAAATCATCAAAATATTATAAAATTAAGGAAAAGGCACCACGAGACCGTGGTCATGACCGGCCGACCATGCCTTGACCACGGCGGTCCCACGCCTCCTCATTCCTTATTTTATAATTATTTTTCATCATCTCATGGTGTTTTCCTCAGTTTCGTCGAAACCCTAATTTTGACATATTTTCTCGAATGGATGCTCAATTGCACGCCAGAAAATATCAAAATTCTCAGGACTGAGATGCGGATGCCTTGGGGACACGAGCACGCTATCTTGACCGGCCAAGATTGTCTCTTTGGCTCACGGAATCCGGTCCCATCAATTTTCACAGTTTTGACCTAATTTGCACAATTGCTCGTATTAGGTCCAAAACTCTCCCAAAAACTTTGGATTTTCATGAAGTGATCGTCAGGCGGTCACGGGACAACCCAGGGTCGATTTCATGACTCCATGGTCGGTCCCTCGCCTCGTCATAATTAATTAGGTTTTCTCACCTAAGGCTCAGACGAGCATTTTCGAATAAATGATTAAGCCAGCATTTAATCATTCTTCCACCAACAAATCGTCAACTCTTCAGGAGTTATTCGTATTTGCTCACGTGAGCATATGGACACTACATGGTTGATCCACGGTCCCATGTAGTCTCTCCCTCCTTCGTCCCATGATTGAAATTCTGACGAACCATGAATTGATCATCTAGGGTTTCTGAATCCAAGGATCATCATTCCAGATTCTAACCTTAATAATTTTACGACGACCTCATGGTCATTAATTTTATTAATTATGCTCAGTTCAACGACCAGTATTCTAATTAATATTTTTGGTACGCTTCTAATAATCCATCAGACGAGCAACACATGCTCAGACGATCAAATATCCAACAATTCATCACATGAGCAACACTTGCTCAGATGATAAATATTTGTTCAAACCAAGGAATATTGGTTCAACAATCAATATTCAACGATCGACCGAATGAGCAATACTTGCTCACTTCATCGTAAGAACTATACCTCTGTCTCATGACATGTTCAATTCATGAGTTTCAGAATATCATGTTCGACACTCAACAACTACATGGACTCATCGTCCCATCAGACCACGAAGTCATCAATTGAATAATTTACCACGAGACGTCAATCGTGTCACTTTGGGGGGATATCCCTTAGGGTTTTGGTCTGGCGGTCTACGGCACGTGTGTTCAAACCCACGATGGAATGTGAGCAAGTCGTCCAATTAGTTGAAGGAATTCACGAGGTAGTGGGTGGAAAATCGACCAAGTCTCCACACGTTGAGCAACTGGTTTCAAACACGATCTCCACTTCTCCACTCCTTCAACTGTCACATTCATGGAATCATGGTGTCTAAAATTCCAGCAATATAAATAAGTCTCTGAATCATGATTGAATCATCATCAACAGTATCATCAATCTCACGTCTCATCGATAACACGAGATCATCAACTCATCAATTGAGCAACTACTCTCAATTGAGCAATTTCAATCATTCATAGCTTATCATATTCAGAATTCGCACACCCACAATCTTTGATTACCATTGATTCCACACATTTCTCAGATTCCCTCCTACAGATCAACCCATCCTCTCTTGTGACCGAATTTACTCTGGAACGGTCATTGTCTTGATTTAGGACGGAGTACTACAGATTGATCTCTCGAATCTAAAGCACCCTCTTTACAGTGGTGAATCTGTGTGAGGTTTAACATTTCACTCGGTTCGAGGAGTCTCCTCCGTACGGTCGTCTCCTCAATTCCTCAAAAACCAGCAAATCGTTTTTCCCCATCTACACTAGTATCACACAGGAGGTGTGGGGATTAGGTTTCCCAGTTGATAGAGTTCGCCCTTATATAATCTTCAAATCAGGGTTTTCAATCAATGCTACCTTGGTAACAAAGCATTCAATATTCACTGTTAGATGAAAACCTGATTAGAAAGCTAATATCTTTCAACCGTTAGATCGAGCTTAGCTTGTTATACACAATGAAATGTGACTTTATTTAGATATAGGTAACCGTACCTAAACGTGTACACTTAGTTGGCTCAAAAAAAGTTAACTGAAGTTAGCCATATGAACACTT
The DNA here is from genome assembly GCF_003573695.1 of Papaver somniferum. Lineage (NCBI taxonomy): Eukaryota > Viridiplantae > Streptophyta > Magnoliopsida > Ranunculales > Papaveraceae > Papaver > Papaver somniferum. The sequence continues at coordinate 98,340,432 of NC_039358.1, forward strand.
TCATATCAACCTTGTTCATCTTAATCACATCCAGCTCAAATGACTCAAGTGAAACTAGTTATAGATTTGTTCAATTGTTTATACTCTCATAGAAGTATACAAGACACAATTGAAGAAAAATCAATTATGATTCACTCGAATCAATCCATGAACATTATAGCCACGGTTTGAAAAAGATTGCATTCTTTATTATATAATGGATTTGTTCATGAACAAACTGATTTTAGAACTTAACCTACCATACCTAAGTAGCCGGACTTGGTATGGGTTCGCCATTATGCGAACTGGTTCGCATACTGTAATACACAACCAAACTCAGTTGAATTCCCGGACTTGAAATTTTAAGTCGGTACACATACGGGTATGCACACTAAGTTCCCGGACTTCAACTATCAAACCAGTACGCATACAAGTACGCATACTATGCTATATCAGATCAATGGTTAATCGTTCTAAACTCCAGTTTAATCATTGAAACATTCTTGGAAGACGGGAATATATGTCTCACACAAACTATTAGCTTCAAAGTAATTTTCAAGTGATTAATAGATCAATACGAAATATTCCGAGTCTACATCAAATGACTGTCTCACACAAATCATGTAAGATGTTACCAGGCGATTTTCACATGATCATCTTTTGACTTTCGTCAAGAATAAAGATGAACTTGGTTAAAGAGAAATCTTACTAACACATATTTCGAGAAATTGTTAGAGAATTGCTCGGTCAAACTGGCATGCGTTGCTATCTCAAGCATGTTTGTCAATGTTAGTGATCAAAACTATAAGTCTTGATTTCTAGTCTCTTATAGCTAAGTCTTGGACTAGGATAGTAAGTGTAGTTGAGCTCAAGGAATTCATGGCGATTCATCATACAAGTAGAAGATCTACTCAAGGAAGCGGTGGAACTTCTCGACAAAAAGGTATGTGGAGACTTGAACTTATCTGTCACTTAAAATTCTATCTATTTTATCTTCTACTCTTTGAGACAAAATTCGTATGCTATACATATAAACTAGATCATACACATTTGGTATTTCGAGCCGAGTATACCTCGCGTATCTATATCTCGAAATATGTGCTGGTAAGATTTTCGCTTCGACCAAGTTTATCTTTACCTAGTGACTAAAGTCATGAATGTTTCAATCACTTTGAAAATTGCTTTGACGAGAAATAGTGTAACAACTATATAACGTCCTCTAAGAATGTTTCAATGATTGGAATGAGAGCTTAGATTACATAACCAATGGATTCCTTGAACCGAAGTTTTCGAACTTTGTTGATCAAGAGAACCGGAAGTATGGCAAGTGCCTAGTCCGCGAACTCAGTCCGTGAACTGCCGAAGTTCTCAAACCCGAGAATTTCTGCTGGAGTTGACAAACTACTTGCGTGAGCCAAGTCCGCAAACCCAGTCCGCGAAACGGCGTAGTTCTCGAACCCGAGAATTTCTGCTGGAGTTTGTAAACTCTATCCGGTGTCTTAAGTCCGTGAACCTAGTCTGTGAACTTGAGAAGGTTGTATATCTAAAGATGATTTCTGAACTTAATCTTAAAAGACTAAGGAATGCATTAGCAAACCATGGCTATTAAAGTTCATGAACCGATTCTAGTGAATCAAATCATCTTTGCTTCAATTGTGTCTTGTGTAGTTACATAAGATTTCCTTGCAATTGAACAACTCTCTTAACTAGTTCATTTGAGTCAATTGAACTAGTTAACCTCTTTGGGTAGACTATTGTTGAACCAACAATGTACATGTTTGGGTGTGGTTAACAAACCTACAAGCGTACAATCATTTGTGTATAACGAGCTGAGTTTTCGATCTAACGGTTGAGAAATATTAGCTTGAATTTAAATCAGGTTTTCATCTAACGGTGAATATTGATTGCTTTGTAACTAAGAAAAAACCCTGATTTGAAAGGCTATATAAAGGAGACATCTAGTATTGTGCAATACGAATCCCCACACCTTACGTGTGATACTAGTTTGCGTGCTAGAGTCGTTTCTCCTTTAACCTTTGGTTTTCTTCCTCTAAAACCAGGTTAACGACTTAAAGACTTCATTGATATTGTGAAACTAGACCGATAGTACTTTTATCGTAGTTGTGTGATCTGATCTTGCATCTTCTATCGTAACAGTACAATCATATTGATTGTCTTGAGATCGTGAGATTTATCCGATAGGCAAGATATAAAAAGTAATGACAAACACCTTCGTCTCATCGTTTGTGATTCCACGATATCTTGTTTCGCTACCATACGATTAATATTGTTGTGAGGTGATTGATTAATCTAGGCTGTTCTTAGGGAATATAAGACCGGATTATCAATTGGTTCCTGTTCACCTTGATTATTATCAAAAGACGAAACAAAAACTTTTAGGATTTTTCTGTGGGAGACAGATTGATCCTTTGATAGACTTGTCTGTGTGAGACAGATTTATTTATTGTTAAAGCATGCGATTTTGGGTCGTAGGAACTCTTAGTTGTGGGTGAGATCAGCTAAGGGAATCAAGTGCGCACTATCCTGCTGGGATCAGAGGCATAGGGAGTACAACTGTACCTTGGATCAGTGGGAGACTGATTGGGGTTCAACTATAGTCCAGTCCGAAGTTAACTTGGAGTAGGATAGTGTCTGTAGCGGCTTAATACAGTGTGTATTTAATCTGGGATAGGTTCCGAGGTTTTTCTGCATTTGCGGTTTCCTCGTTAACAAAATTCTGGTGTCTGTGTTATTTATATTTCCGTATTATATTTGTTTATATAATTGAAATAATACAGGTTGTGCGTTTGAATCAATCAATTAGAAATCCGACCTTTGGTTGTTGATTGATATTGATTGATCCTTGGACATTGGTCTTTGGTACCGTCCAAGTTATTCCTTGTGTTTGATTAGGGCTCGCTGATTTCTATTAGCTTGAGTAAATCAAAACAACAGAGAGAGATATTCACTCGTTGATATACTTTTAATTGATTGAGTCTTGTTGATTCTCTTGAAAGTATATTCGAGTTTGTCCATACAGATTGCTAAGCGAATTATTGGGTGGTGTTGTTAGACCCCCCGCTTTTTCAATTAGTATCAGAGCAGGCAAACACGTTATTACCTCACTAGTTTGTGTTTGTAGCAATCTGACTATATGGACCATAAAGTCTCAATTGACGCTTCACCAGGATTAAAAAACAACCGTAGAAAAAGGTCTGATAAACTGGTCACTCTTCAAAAAGAGTTGGATGAACAAATCCAGATCTACTCTGGTCTTGTTGCAGAAATTGCAATTCTTAAGGATTTGCTATCCAATAAGAGTCTCTCAGTGAATCTGAGAAAATCCAGTTGTTCCTCTCCAAAGAATAGTCACTATTCAGATAATAATCAACGATCGGTTGATAAGAAAACTGATATGACTAAGAACCACTCAGACAAACATCAAGGTTCTCTCCCATATTGTTGTTCGTCAAATCAACCTCAACAAGTTTGTACGTCAATTTTGAAAAGTCTGAAGATTGCGAGTAATCCTTGTAAGAAAACTAAACGATCTTTTGCTACTCTAAAAAGACGTACAAAACTATCAGAAATTCTAAACAGAAAAGTACTGATGGTATGGGTAATCTTGTTTCTAGTCCTACATCTTCCGTCCAATGGTGTCGTGACAGTAGTTGTAGCCTTTTCTATATGTGATAGGCGACTCTCCATTGTGTGTATCATCTATCAACTTTAAAAGTAGAAGAGATCCTATATCCAGAACAAAAGGACGTCTTCAGATTGGTGGTTATTCTCCACAAATTGAACCAGGAAATCCTGATAAAACTCTGAATATTTCTTTTTGGGAAAAAGCAATGCATGAAGAGTTGGATCAATTTCACAGACAAACCGTGTGGGATCTTGTACCATGTCAGTTCAATATCAATGCTATTGGTTCTGATAATTCCAGCATTGTTGATCAAGGATCCTCATGAACTAAAGCTTTTGTGTGTGACGAACCGTTAGTTTCAGTAGAATGTCTTGTGTTGTTGAATCATAATCCCTTGAAAATAGGTTTTTCCAGAATCAAAAAGGGGAGGATCTCTACTCACGTAACAAACCTTGAAATTTCACAACGTGATAAACAAGGGGAGATTTTTGCTCACAACGTCTCCTACTAATCCTAGACGTTCGCATCCTCATTCTTAACTTGAGAAGATGGGGTTTGTTGCGTCCTTTTGACTCAAGAAGTTTTTTTCTTTCTTTTTTTTTTGGTAAGTCTTGATTAAATATAAATAAGGATTCTTTAAAACTAAAGGAACCTTTGTCTAGGGTTTGGAGAAGTTCGTAAAAAAAACGTTGTGATTTTCCAAAGGAATATTGTTTCATGGCTCCTGTGACTAGAGGTAGCGCAAGCAGGAATGCAGTTGAAGCAGCTAACGTACGACGGTGTACAGGAATCTCATCCACAAGGGTGAAGAAAGTGAAGATTGTAATCAATGGTAAAAATCCTTCCTCAAACTGGTTTGTATCCTTTTATCAGTGTGATGATAGTTTTAGGAACCTGGTAAAAGAGTTCATCAAAAAAAAGAAACGACTTAAAATCTCAAATCGCTTCATCTTTGGAAGAGATCATTCACTATGAACAGATGCTGTCTTTAACAACGAACACCATACGTAAACTGAAAAGAGAACTCAGTATGTTGACGGTTATTCCCAAAGAGTTGGAAGAATTGAACGATCCCATTATCAATGGATTTTTCAATAATGAGAAGGAGTTTTCTGTAGATGTCTTGAGGAAAATATACAATTCCTAGTAAGTCTTCTTTTTGGTTTAGTTGGAAGAATAACTAGTGCTTTGAATAGCGATGATTGTGACTACACATAGCTATTATTTTCATCTTCTTGTTTTCAGGTTTTTTGGTTTAAAATTCTAAAACTATTTGGAGGATGATGTTTTGCAATATTTTTGATTTTGTTATATTGCAACTTGTTATGGGATATTTGTGTTTACGTCCGTGAACTTTGTTGTCCCATATTTTGTCAAAAGTAAAGTCGTTCACGATCGGTATTCATGTATTGGTTTAAGAATGAATAGACTTTTGACATATACAAAAGTTAAGCCTATATTGTCAACCCTTGACGGAAGATAGGTTAAAATCTTTTGTATTCAGGGATAATTGCTATTGTATATGCTTGTGCAAAAGAATGAATCCTTGTGTATTCCACGGTATAGATCTTCATTGATCCATCTTTTTGTATTACCGTAAGACTCCGTGTTGTGTCTTATGTTGAGCACGATACAACTAAGTTAATTATTCTTGATTAGATTTGTTGGTTGTTCCGTAAGGTACGTTACGTTGAGCATTTAGAACTAAATTAATCATCTTCTTTGTTATTTAGTTATTACTCCACAAGTTCTCTTGTGTTGAGTACATGAACGATTAAGCCAATCACTCTCTTGTATGATTAACTTAGTCGTTGCTCCGTAAGTTTACTTATGTTGAGCACATTGAATTAAATTGATCACTTTTGTGGTTAATTTGATAATGTATTCCGATTAGATTATTCATGGGTTTACTTATGAATAATTTGATTGAGTGTTGGATATAAAAATCATTCTCATGGTTTTGGTGTCCAAAAAAATCCTTATTTTCTCTTGAAATTAAGGTTGCTCATTGTTGTTCTTTCGGGAATGACATCGAATGGGGGACAGTTCTTTTGAACTTGTGCTTAATGGTCATATCTTGAGGGGTGTGCGGCTGTTGAATTTTAGAGGGGTTATCTTGTATCTTTAAACTCCTTGATGAATGTTGTTAGCTTCGGCTATATGATTGCATCTAAATAAGATGATGTGTGAATCTTTCTCTCAGTCATGAAATGTCTCTTACGGAAATTTCATTATGATCCCGTTCTTGTACCTTTGCCAATTTTATTGACAAAAATGGGAAGAATTAATATGTAAGTGTAATTGAGCTCAAGGACTTCATGGCGATTTACCATACAAGTAGAAGATCTACTCAAGGAACCGGTGGAACTTCTCGACAAAAAGGTATGTGGAGACTTGAACTTATCTGTCACTCAAAAGTCTATCTATTCTATCTCCTACTCTTTGAGACAAAAGTCGTATGCTATACATATAGACTAGATCATACACATTTGGTATTTAGATCCGAGTATACCTTGCCTATGTATATCTCGAAATATGTGTTGGTAAGCTTTTCGCTTCGATCAAGTTTATCTTTACCTAGTGACGAAAGTCATGAATGTTTCAATCACTTTGAAAATTGCTTTGACGAGAAATAGTGTAACAACTGTATAACGTCCTCTAAGAATGTTTCAATGATTCGAATGAGAGTTTAGATTACATAACCAATGGTTTCCTTGAACCAAAGTTTTCGAACTTTGTTGATCAAGAGAACCGGAAGTATGGCAAGTGCCAAGTACGCGAACTCAGTCCGCGAACTTCCGAAGTTCTCAAACCCGAGAATTTCTACTGGAGTTGACAAACTACTTGCGTTAGCCAAGTCCGCGAACCCAGTCCGCGAACCGGCGTAGTTCTCGAACCCGAGAATTTCTGCTGGAGTTTGTAAACTCTATCCGGTGTCTTAAGTCCGCGAACTTGAAAAGGTTATATATCTAAAGATGATTTCTGAACTTAATCTTAAAAGACTAAGGAATGCATTAGAAAACCATGGCTATTAAAGTTCATGAACCGATTCGAGTGAATCAAATCATCTTTGCTTCAATTGTGTCTTGTGTAGTTACATAAGATTTCTTTGCAATTGAACAACTCTCTTAACTAGTTCATTTGAGTCAATTGAACTAGTTAACCTCTTTGGGTAGACTATTGTTGAACCAACAATGTACACGTTTGGGTTCGGTTAACAAATCTAGAAGCGTACAATCATTTGTGTATTACAAGCTGAGTTTTCAATCTAAAGGTTGAGAAATATTAGCTTAAATCTAAATCAGGTTTTCATCTAACGGTGAATAGTAATTGCTTTGTAACTAAGGCAAAACCCTGATTTGAAAGGCTATATAAAGGAGACATCTAGTATTGTGCAAAACTAAACCCCACACCTTACGTGTGATACTAGTTTGTGTGATAGAGTCGTTTCTCCTTTAAACTTTGGTTTTCTTCTTCTAAAACCAGGTTAACGACTTAAAGACTTTATTGGGATTGTGAAGTCAGACCGATACTACTTTTATCGTAGTTGTGTGATTTGATCTTGCATCTTCTATCGTAATAATACATTCATATTGATTGGCTTGAGATCGTGAGAGTTCTCCGATAGGCAAGATATAAAAATTAATCACAAACACCTTCGTCTCATCGTTTGTGATTCCACGACATCTTGTTTCGCTACTATACGATCAATTTTGTTGTGAGGTGATTGATTAATCTAGGTTGTTCTTCGGGAATATAAGACCGAATTATCAATTGGTTCATGTTCACCTTGATTATTATCGAAAGGCGGAACAAAAACTTTTAGGGTTTTTCTGTGGGAGACAGATTGATTCTTTGATAGACTTGTTTGTGCGAGACAAATTTGTTTATTGTTAAAGCCTACGATTTTGGGTCGTAGCAACTCTTACTTGTGGGTGAGATCATCTAAGGGAATCAAGTGTGCAGTATCCTACTGGGATCAGATTCATAGGGAGTACAACTGTACCTTGGATCAGTGGGAGACTGATTAGGGTTAAACTATAGACCAGTCCGAAGTTAGCATGGAGTAGGCTAGTGTCTGTAGCGGCTTAATACAGTGTGTATTCAATTTGGACTAGGTCCCGGGGGTTTTCTGCATTTGCGTTTTCCTCGTTAACAAAATTCTGGTGTCTGTGTTATTTCTATTTCCGCATTATATTTGTTTATATAATTGAAATAATACAGGTTGTGCGTTTGAATCAATCAATTGGAAATCCGACCTTTCGTTGTTGATTGATATTGATTGATCCTTGGACATTGGTCTTTGGTACCGTCCAAGTTATTCCTTGTGTTTGATTAGGACTCGCTAATTTCTATTAGCTTGAGTAAATCAAAACAAGAGAGAGATATTCACTCGTTGATATACTTTTAATTGATCGAGTCTTGTTGATTCTCGTGAAAGTATATTCGAGTTTGTCCATACATATTGCTAAGCGAAATATTGGGTGGTGTTGTTAGACCCCGCCTTTTCAGATATATGCAAGCGAGTTAAACTCAGCTCGAAATATCAAATGTGTATAAAGTAAAGTCTATATAGTTATACGAATTTTGTCTCAATAGGAGATAGAATAGAAATAGACTTCTGAGTGATAGATGAGTTTAAATATCCACATACCTTTTGTTGATGAAGTATCACAAGCTCCCTTAGTAGTTCTTCGTCTTCAATCGATGAATGTCGTGAAGTCTAAATCTCAACTACACATTCTATCCTAATCCGAGATATATATATAAGTAGACTAGAAATCAAGACTTATAGTTTTGGCAACTAAACTTGACAAACAAGCTTGAGATAGCAACGCTTGCGAGTTCGACCGAGCAGTGCTCTAACAGAATCTCCATTAATTAAAGGTATGAATCTTGGAGGATGTATGATAATGGAGAAAACAAACCGGGAGTTAAACAAGAGAGAGAAAATATTTTTTTATTATTTTTCAAAAGTACTAAACCATCACCGGTTTTGTCTAAAATATCTACACAAAAACCCTCCAATAGGAAGAGCCAGAATATGCACCTCGGTTCTTAAAAGGTGCACAAATTTGGACTCCTTAATGAGTGTTCATTGGGAAAATAAAATATTTAATGTATTTAACTAAAACGTGTTTAGTTTTTGGCATAAAGAACATTTAAGATTTTGGTGAAACTTTAAAACGTGTATGTTTTTTATTTATTATTCCTAAAAAATCTCAACAAGACTAATAATTTTCGTTATTTATTTACAAAAAATTAACAAATCTTTAGATTCTTATTTCTTTTATAAAATCTTAATAAATCCCTTTGTTTACGCCTACACATATTGATAAACTACTAATGCTTAGGGTTTTCCTTACTGATAGTTAAAAATAAAATAAAAAACCAACCATTGAAAAATATCCTAACCGTAAATCCAGGTTTTTTACGGTTAAGTATTATTACACTCGAACCCAACTGTAAATCCGTCTACGGTTACAAACCTAATCGTAATGACCATTTTTTTTATTTACGGTTAAGAGTTTTTAGTTTCCTAACCGTAACAGCTTCAGATAACAAGTTTACGGTTAAGTATTCTTAATTTTTAACTATAAACAGTTCTGTAAACCTACTTTAATCTAGTGATTTCAATCGATTTAACCATTTCAAACATAATTAGTTTGTTGATTACCATCAATCTTGTCAATTTGGTTCTTCCGTATCTTTAGTAGAAATTTCAATCAACGATTTTAAGTTTTTCGAATCGATCGAAGATGATGAAAAGATTTCAATTGAAGAAAAGGGGAAAAGATTTACAGTTGATGAAGAAGAGGAAATTTAGAAGAAGAACATGAGCGGATTTTTGAATTAGAATTAGGTTTTGATTTTAGTTTTTTACTTTAGATGGAGGTTTATTTAGGATTTTTCTATTGCATCAAAACACTCCATAACCTATCTTTTAGTTACTAGGAATCCATGTGAAGCCTCTCTATTGGAATGTGAAGCTCCTATATTAGGTTTCGAAAAACAAAAAGGTGAAAAAACTGGCCGGATTGAGGTATACGCAGATTAATTGGGGTATACTTAATGAGACAAAATAGGATCATTTTGAAATAAAACCCAAAACCCCTTAGCCACATATTTTCAAAAATGATTAAATTGTCCTTGTTTAGTTAGCACTAATCAACCTGTTTAGTCTTAATTAACCTAACTAAATTAATAAGTTCAATTAAAAGTTATGAAATCTTGTTTTGGTTAGATTGAAATTATGGATTTTGTTGGAAGATTTTTGAGATTTTTTTTTTAATAACGGAAATGAAGTCACACTAGCCAAATTTTTTAATAAGGGATTTGCACAGGTGTTTAATGGTTTCATTCTCCAAATCAACACTTTCTGAAATCACGGTATGAAAAGTCAACATGCTCGACTAAAAAAAAGCATGCCGACTATAGAAAAGAATAAATCTCCCTAAAGATGTTAATTAGTCATATAATAACCGAGAGATCATGTGCTCAGTTTCAGATGCTTCCTCACCCTTCATAAGATTAAGCACAAAGGTGAGCATGCACATTCCAACACAACTAGGTTGTGTTGAGTTGATCCTTGTCTTGTTCGTCACGAGTGACTAAGACAGAATCACCATTCTTTGACCTCTTGTTTGGTTTGTTTTCTCTTGTTCCATCTCTTATTTTTCTTCTTTGACTTGTGATGAAGAGTGTCATTATCATAACGTTCACTAGTACAAGAGATTTCAGACATGATGTCTTTCTTTAGTCTTTCAAGAAAACTCTTGTAATTATTGTCACCAACAATTAACAGCTGAGAGTCATTCTTGTGACTAGATTTTGGTCCCTTTTTGGCTATGGAGGATTTTGGGACCCATTTAGAGGAGGGTTTCGCAGGAGCAGCTTTCTCCTTCATACAATTATGATCACTTCCCTTTTGGATATTTTGTGAAACATTCTTTCTCCAATTTGGAACATCGGATCTTGTCTTCGTATTTGCAAAGTCATCTCTTTTCCTATAGTAGGGTCTTTTATGATATGTCCTTGATGAGCGATGGGCAAAACTTGAACTATCATTATAATAATTCTTTTGCCTAAACTTTGGACAATAGCGATCCGAGTTCCTTTGGGGATCAATCTTAGCCAATTCGTTTGATACAAAAGAAAGTGCATCTTGCATCTTACGAACTTTGCATCCCCATTGAAAATGCCATTTATTACCACAATAATAACAATGTTTCGTAACATATGAAGACTGGGTTTTATTGTTACCTTTTTTGTGGATCCTTTTGCATTGGATCTCGACGAGTTTTCTTCTTCTTCTTCTTCTTCTTCTTCTTCTTCTTCTTATTCTTCTTCTTATCTTTGTTCAACATTGTTGCTTTCTTGACATTAGCATAAATGCCTTCTTTGATTACTGATGGTTAAACACTATTCTTAGGATTGACAAACTTTTCTTCTCTACAAGAAATAGGAGCATCTTTTTCATCAGTGGAATCCTCTGGTTGAGAAGAATTTGTAGCTTTAACAAATTATATCTCATTGTTATCGTTGGAAGCATCTGATTCCTTATATCCTAATTCCCGTGTATCACCATGGTATCTTTCTTCTTTTTACAATGAGGATAAATTTTTTTTGCTATCATTGGATTTTTTTCAAGTACAAATTCTCTTTTTCCAACATCTTGATTTTATCAAGAGCACCAGCTAGATTAGCCTCAAGGTATTTTTCTCGTGAGAGATATACACCTTCTTTCTCTTCAAAACTCTTTTGTTGAGAGTTAATCCTTGCATCGGATTCAACAAGTTTCTCTTCCAACAAGTGAATTTTTTTAAGAGCAACATTATGCTCTTTCTCTAACAATTTTGTTTGAGAGAGACTAGCACTGGCTTTTTCTTCAAGACCCTGTATTTATCGAGAATTAAACATTGTTTCTGATTCAGCACGTTTCTTTTCTGACAAAAACAGTTCTCTTCGAATATTTTCACATTCTAATTTCTTAAAATTTAGATCGTGTGTACGATCTGTAAGAAGATATTCAGCGGTGCGAGAACCACAATATTACCCTTGAAAAACTTTTCTCAACTTCTTGTTCTGTCGACATAGAGGAGTTAAGAGATCAATGACATCAGAAGTTTTGAGTTTACTCTTTCCCAAAGGCTTCAGTATTTTGGAGTATTTTGAGATATCATCATCCACATATCGATCAATATCTGAGTCACCATCATCGGATATTTCATCCAACAGATTTTCTAGGCATGATTCCCAGTTATTACCAGTTTCTACATCATTAACAAGATGAACTTGTCTAGTAGATTCCCTTTCATGAAGATCTTCAGATATTGAATCGTAGATGCCATCATCAAGTGTTAATTCAAAACTCTCGATGTCTTACTTTACGTTAACTGAATCATTATCAGGCTCTACAAAAACCATTTCTAGATTCCAGTCTTATAGGTTGGATCGCACCAAGCACAGATTGTTAGATCTTTTTCGTGTTTGCCTGCTTTGATACCAATTGAAAAGACGAGGGTACCCAAATATACCTTAATCTAAAACTTTTCCACATATAAGTCCTATATCCGCAAGTGATTGTCTATGGACTGAGTCGAGACAATACAACTAATCGGTTCACACTTCGTGTGATCGTCTATGTATACGAGATCGAGACAATACGACAACAAGACAACTTGTGTGATTGACTATGGATACAAGATCGAGACAATACAACAGCGAAGTATGTTTACTTGATAATAGGATCGGAATTAACCAAACACAATAGGATTGCTATCAAGTAAATAGGAATTAACGTTTGTGTATTTTACTTCTAATTATAATAAAAACAATTATAATTACGGAAATAGAAAAGTAAAAGACACAACAAGATTTTGTTAACGAGGAAACCGCAATGCAGAAAAAACCCCGGGACCTTGTCCAGAATTGAATACTCTCAGGGTTAAGCCGCTATACAAAATCTAAACCAACTTCGTATAGTTGAGACCAAGCAACTAAACCTATAGTTCACCTAGTTTTGTCTGTATCCCTGCGCCTCTAACTTGCAATAAGTCACGCACTTGGAACGATTCCTTTGGTTCGCATTCCAAACATTAAAGGAACAACAAATTTGTTCGGTAACAACTCTTTTCAAACAAGTGATATGAGTTTGACAAAAGGCTCTTCCGTTTATCCCAATAAACTCCTTTGTCAGGTTTGTTAGATCTATCCAATAAAAACTACCAAAGTAATTGCCAAGACTTTGTAATCAATACTTCAAATCACAAAGAAACGTATTGATGACGATCTACTCAACTAATCAATCAAGGTTATCACAAAAACCGATTATAGTTGGATCCCTTTCCAGCCGAAACAAGTTTTGTGCACACCAAAGATTATGAACCCAAATATCTTCTTTGTCTTCAAATCTTCTTTGATCTTCAATAAACACCTGAACACAATCAACTTGAATCTCTTGTGATCATTCACATGCAGAACATGGTCTGTTAATGATGGATTATCACAAGACGTCTTTAGATCTACAAACAGTTATAAAGATCCCCGTCGACACTTCGATCTAGTTTGAGTGAATCTTATATCAGAAGAGAAGATTCTCAAACATGAACAAACTAGGTGCAATCAAAGTTGAACAACTGTTAATCAATCAAATTAATCGAAAACTAATAATAAACTGCAATTATCTAGTTTCCCACCAATGGTACTCGTAGGGCTTCCCAATCCCAAAGAAGTCTTTAAAACAAACGGTCGTAAGAGATTTCGCCTAATTAGGGTACTTTCCTTTCCGAATAGACGGCTCCACCAGTAACAACACAACTAGGCAGTTTTGCTGGCTCTGAGGATTAGTTTGCTTGAAATGCAAACTTCAGTATTTATAGACAAGGAAGTTTGGACACCAAGGAATTTCCAAAATCGAATATTCTCAAAGATATGCAATAAGGACAAAAATGGTTTTCATAATTCCTGGAAATGCTTTGTCCAAATATTGAGCGAAATCTCTGTAGAAAATCTCCAACTAGTAAATGCACATTACTAAGTTTTATTTTCTAAAGATATGTATTTTAATTGCTGGAAATTAAAAGCATATAAAACTAAAAACCTTAATTAAAAGATTATCAATTTATTTCGATCCGGGATTCTCCTTTATCTATTAAGGAATTCCTTTGAACAATAAAAGATAAGAGTTACTGCACATGTTCAAAGTATGTCGACATCTTTACTTTGTAAATCCTTCTTTATATCTATAATCTTGGAACCGATTTGCCACACTTCCAAACAAGTTTAGAATTAGTTCATCTAACTTCCAAGAAATATGTGATTGATTATCCTATAAAATCACCATTAATGGGTTTCATGGTTCTACCTCAACATAAAGTTTCGGTTCTACCTCCAAGTGGGTACTAGGATCGGTTACACTAATTACCATAAAATGGATAACTAAGTACTAGGATCGGTAACCACTTATTATGGTAAAACTTGTGATCGGTTGACCAAGTTATAGGATCGGTTACACCAACTTACTAAAACTTGTTAAACCTCTTATAAGGATCGATTACACTCTCTCTTGTGATCGGTCACACCTCTTACTAGGATCGGTTAACCAATGGCTAGTATTTAGTCAAATATCGATCTTACCATCTTAGGTGATTACTTATGATCGGTGTCACTAATAAAAGTCATACCAATACAAAAGTCAGGCCTTGTGAATAGTTTTACCAAGATACATAAACAAGTTATGAGCAGTTAAACTAAACACACATATTGGTAATTCAAAAGATTTGCAATGAATAACAATACCAATAATCCTAGCGATTTGCCTTTCGATTCACAAAACAAGTTTATGAATTTACTTCCTTTAAACGAATGTAAAACATTGTATCCTAGGACGAAATATCCACCCATACACATACATAATCACAATAGCATTCATACGATTATGTCGATGTCTTATATACGAAGTTCAATAGATAGACGTAATACTTCGTATTGTAATTCCTTAATACTATATCTAACTAGAATATAATATTCACAGCTTCGAAGTTATGTTTTCAATATGCACGACTTGAAATATACGTTAGGGAATAAAACAGTTCAAGTCAAATATTATTAACCTCAAGTGGAAGGATGATGTCGTCGTTGTAGCTCCTTACTTCTTCACATTCTTCAAGTCTTCACGTAATACTTGTAATGTCTCATATCCTAATACTTTCAAGCTAACCTATACGAAGTTGACTCTAGTAAATAATCAAGCGACTCTTTAAATGAGTTTTGATTCAGTAAAATATGACAGCCAATCTTGACATACCAACGCTTGGTGGGTTCAACCGAGTTATGCTCTAACAAGCATATTTGTCAATGTTAGTGATCAAAACTATAAGTCTTGATTTCTAGTCTACTTATAGATGTCTCGGACTAGGACCTATATTGAGAGATAAGTCGTTTTACGATATAGTTTTCTATTATACACATTTGAGATTTCGAGCTGAGTTTAACTCGCTTACATATTTCTCGAAATATGTGTTGGCATGCTTTCGCTTCGACCAAGTTCATCTTATATTCTTGACGCAAGTCAAAAGATGATTATGTGAAAATTACCGAGTAACATCTTACATGGTTTGTGTGATACAATCATTTGGTGTCGACTTGGAATGTTTCGTTATGATTATTTCAATAACTTGAAAATAGAACGGCTATTGTCATCCTCTAAGAAAGTTTCAATGATTGGAAAAAGAGTTTTGAACACTTAACCATTATTGGATATGACATGTTGTGTACTCTTGCACATATGTAATCCATGTCCGGGAACCATAGTATGCGTACCCGTACGCGTACCTGTTGGCTTGAGAAATCTGGGAACCTAAGTATGCGCACCCGTTAACGTACTGGCGTAAGGTTCATGTCCGAATATTTCTGCTGGGATGTACCCGTTTGCGTACTGGCGAAACCCAATCTTGGTCCGGATATTTCAAGTATGCGTACCCGTTTGCATACTTGAAGGTTAAAGTTCAAAAATCGGTTGTGTACATGATCTTAAACATTTATATAATAAGGAATGTAATCTTTGCAAACCGTGGCTATAATGTTCATGAATTGATTCGAGTGAATCAAACCGATTTTGCTTCAATTGTGTTTTTGTATACTTTTATGAGAATATAGCAATTGAACAACTCTTTAACTAGTTTTATTTGAGTCATTTGAACTAGTTATGGTTAAGATGAATAAGGCTGATGTGAGAGTGATCATATGGATAACTTCGGTTAATTATTGTTGAGCCAACATGGTGTACACGTTTAGGTACGGTTACATAAACCTAAATTAGGGTACATTTCATTTGCGTGTAACAAGCTAAGTTCGATCTAACGGTTGAAAGATATTAGCTTGGTTGAATCAGGTTTTTCATCTAACGGTGAAGATTGAATGCTTTGTTACCAAGGTAACTCATATAGCAAACCTGATTTGAAAAACTATATAAAGGATAACTCTAGCAACTGGGAAACCTAATCCCCACACTCCTATGTGTTACTAGTTGCATAGCTAGAGCTGATTCTCCTTTAACCTTAGGTTTCTCATGAGACCTTGTAGGTTAACGACTTAAAGTTTTCATTGTGATTGTGAAGCCAGACCCAACTATTTTACCTGTAGTTGCGTGATGTGATCTTGATGTTTCTATCGTGATTGAGTGCAATCGTAAGATTGGCTTGATATTTATATATCTGATATGCAAGATAGAAAAGTAATCACAAACACCTTCGTCTCATCGTTTGTGATTCCGCAATATCTTGTTCCGTTAATCGATTAAGATTATTATGAGGTGATTGATAATACTAGGTTGTTCTTCGGGAATATAAGACTGGTTTATCAATTGGTTCCTGTTCACCTTGATTTATCAAAAGACGGAACAAAACTCATAGGTATTTCTGTGGGAGACAGATTTATCTATTCCAATAGACTTTTATGTGTGAGACAAATTTGTTTATCAAGTCTTCGACTTTGGGTCGTAGCAACTCTTGGTTGTGGGTGAGATCAGCTAAGGGAATCAAGTGTGTAGTATCCTGCTGGGATCAGAAACGTAAGGAACGCAACTATACCTTGAATCAGTGTGAGATTGATTAGGGTTCAACTACAGTCCAGTCCGAAGTTCATTGGTAGTAGGCTAGTGTCTATAACGGCTTAATACAGTGTGGTGTTCAAAGATGGACTAGGTCCCGGGGTTTTTCTGCATTTGCGGTTTTTGTCGTTAACAAAATTCTTGTGTCTGTGTTATTTCTTTTCCGCATTATATTTTGTTATATAATCGAAATATCACAGGTTGTGCGTTGTATCGATCAATTAGGAAATCCAACCTTTGGTTGTTGATTGAAATTGATTGATCCTTGAACATTGGTATTTGGTACCATTCAAGTTACTTCTCTTATATTCAATCGGGCTCACAAATTTCTATTTGCTGATTGCAGATTGAATTCAAAGTTAGAGATGTAAACTCTTGTATATACTTTTCTCTAGATTGAGTCTGACTGTATAGTTGATTCTCTAGAAAGCATATTGGAGTAAGTTCTCTCAGATTGCCAAACGAATTGTTGGGTGTGGTTGTTGTACCCCCCTATTTTCAACTGGTATCAGAGCAGGAAAACATGTTAAAGACCTTATAAGTCTATTTTTGTAGCGATCTGATATGGACATAAGTGCTATCTCTATAAATGTACCACCAGTCTTCGATGACTCAAATTACTTATGGTGGAAAATTGCTATGCGTGCCTTTCTTCAAGCGCGTGATTTTTAATCATGGGTTTAAGTAGTTAGTGGCTAAGATGCTCTCGTTGTTGCAGTAGGAGATGCGACCGTTCCAAAGGATATTGGTGCATATGACCCTGCTGAGATTCTTGCAGCAAAGCAAAATTAGGACGGTTTGAATGCAATCATTCATGACATTACCTAAGTCTCTTTGATCACAAGACAGTTTAGAGATCTTCTATTGAAGAGAAGTAAACGGTTTTCCAGAGATAAACCTAAGTCGTCAGTGAAACCTCACAATCGTGCTCCTTCTAAAAACAAGGATGCTGACGAGTGATGTAGTTTTTACAGTGGTAAGAAAGGGTTTGATTCTCGGACTTTCGAAGTTGTTGATTTTAGACTTAAATAAAATAAATCTAGAAAATATAAGAAAAGATAATGACAATTTTGAGAGATTACTGGGAATCAGGATTTCACCAAACTCTAGTTCTATGGTTTCAATATTAATTCTTAGACAATTATAGTTCCAAAAACAACAATTATTGACTTTAAATCTTTTCCAAGGTAGATTTTATAAAGCATTAATTGTAAATGGTAAGTATGGGTTATCAAAACACTAAAGCTAAGCATAACCCATCAAACTAAATGACAACTAATTAATTTAAGATCATAATTCATTTTATATTAATGCAAAAGTCATAAAAAGAATTAAGTAAAGTTACCACAGTGATGAGGATTGGCTTCCTTTGTCATCCCAATGATGGGGTTTAGCTCCACATGGTGAAAACTTTCTCAAAATATTTTTCCATTACTCAAAAAGGTGATTACAAAGGTGAAAAGAGATAAAACAGTAATTTTCCAACAAATATGAGTGTTGCAGAACCCACTGTTACAAAGAAAGGGTTGCAGAAAGAATGAAAATAATGACTAATGGTCTATGGAAAGCACTGTTAATAAATGATACATAACTACTGTTGTGGAATATGCGACAGACTCTGTATGTCTTATGTTCTTCAGCTTCTTCTTCTTCTTCTTCGCAGCAGAACTTCTCTGCAATTTTCTTCCCAAGCCTCTGCAACCTCCAAAACTTTCAAACTCTCGATACCCTCCTTATGTGTCCCGAACACCCTATATATATACACAGCAACAAATAAATCTCCCCACAACATCTCTTTTCTTTCTCCAGAGGTCATGGACTTTCCTTTCACGGTATGCTGTTTACGTGTCTTCTTTTTGTTCCAAAACTCTCTAAACTCGAGAACAAATCCTAAGAAGATATTATTTCCCATCTCTCATATATCTTCTACCAATCAAAACTTTCCATAACGAACCCGTGAACCAACTCCTCCATGTTTTAACAAACTACCAAATATAAAGAAGATTTCATACCTTCTTTTTGATTCCAACACGTCGTTCATCCCTTCTTTGTCGCAACAGACTTAAACCGATCGGTATGCACGAATAACTTGCGCAAAGTCATCACAGAATCTTCGTATATTCTCCTCCCTTTTTAACAGAGATAAAGAAGGAAATATTCCTCTCTTTTTTCGAAACAAACCCTACTACCTACCCTGTTAAGACAAAACAGGGCCTAAGCAATCGAACCGCGTGACAAAATCCGAGTAAATCTCTGCCAAAATCAACACAGGAAACTCGTAGGTGAACTGAAATTTCTCGCTGAAAATTCAGTTTGGATTGGAGAAGAAAGGGTGTCCCCTATCTAGCGCTGGACTCCCTTTAGCCACTGGGTGCAAATATTATAATTTTTGGGGTGCCCTTATCCAATTAAGGTGCCCCTTATCCATTTTGGGGGTGCCTTTATCATTTCTCTTGGGTGAAAATAATAATTCTTCGGGGGTGTTTCCAACATATTTCCGGGGTGCCTTTAATGCATACTTTGGGTGCCTTTAGTAATTCCTCCCGGGGTGCAAATATCACTTTTAGAGCCAATTTTGCCGCAAAAGTCTATTTCTCCAAAAACACCTATAAAAACATAAAATAATCAAATAAATACAAAATCGAGCACTAACAATACACATAATTGAGAATAAAAATGCGTCTATCAACGAGGATGTGCCACAGTGCTTTAAGTGTAAAGGTTTTGGTCATTTTGCAAATGAGTGACCGGACCGCAGAAAATACACTGGGAACAAAGGTCTTGCTGCAACTCTTGATGAGATGTCTGATCACTATGATTCTAATGAAGACGAAAAATCAAGTGTTGTGCTTCTTTGTGAAAATATTGATTTTGATAATTGTAGCAATACATACATCAATCTTGATATTCTTTCAGAAGAGAACTCAACCAATCTGGAAGAAAAAGTTGACATTTCTGTTGGAAACTCTCTGTCAAATTTTTCAGGTTCCACTATGTATGTGTCTAGAAGCTTGCACATCTCGGGCGTCTAAATTAAATTCCAGAATGGCATGCTCTTATTTTTCACTCAAAGGTCATGAACTTTCAAAGTGTTTCAAGTACAAACACAAAATAAGGTATGTCAACAAACTTCAACGAAGAGAAAATCGATTAGCAAACAAGCTCAAACTTGTTCAAAAAACCTTTGAGGTATGTAAGATTTTATCTTCTTCGAAGAAGTTAGTTTCCAAGGATAAGATAAGACCACTAGAGAAGAAAGTATGGTCTAAACATTCTGAGAGACATGGTTCTATGAATTCCTTTCAAAAAGGTTATGGTGGACAGATTGTTGTTCACCGTAGCACTACTTGATTGTGTTGGTTGGTGCATCTTGTCTCATGTGCCTGACCAAAAGAGACAAGATTGTGCACACCTCAGTATGATTGTTAAGCCATCAATCATGAAGGAAAAAGAAAAAGAAGGAATGCGAGGAAGCCAAGAGTTGTTCCTTCAAACTCTCAGAAGTTTTCTGGTGTTCTTGAAGAGTTGAAGGAAACAATGAAGGAGATTCAACAAATAAAGGCTATTGTTTTGAGAAATCTTGAAATTCAAAAGTCCCTGGTTCGACATCATCAGCCTAGAAGGTTTGTTGGAATTGACTCCCATCTTCATGAACCGTATGTTCCCATGGCTGTTGACGACAAGGAGTTCGGGGACGATAAAGAATTATTCAGAGGTCTCAATGTCTAGGAAACTTCTTATGAGAATTTTATTCTTGTGTTTTTAAGAAGGATAAGGGTTTGGAATAGCCATTATCGTGATTACACATAGCTATGTCCAACGTTTGCATCTTCAATATTTTTAGATTTATTTATTTATATTCTAAGTTATTTGGAAGATGATTTTTGCGGTATTAATCTTTATGATTTCATATATTGCAAATTGTTATGGGATATATTGTTTACGTCCGTGAACCTTGATTGTCCCATACTTGTTCAAAAGTTATCTCTATTATATGTCGATAAGAATGTATTGATAAAAGATATAATAAACTTTTGAATACAAAAGTTAAGCCTTTTGTATCATTACGCAAATATTCATGGAAGAAAGGATGAATTTTTGTTTACAAAGATTAAGTCTATTATACGTCATTGTGCAAATAGTGATAAAAAATAGGATGAATCTTTGTTTATTCCGCAGTATTGGTCTTTCCCTGATCCACATCTTTGTGCATATACTGTGTTGCTCTGTAAGTTCTGTTATGTTGAGCATGGCCAATTGAATTGATCATTTTTATGGTAATTCGATTGTGATTTTTGGATACAAATTAATGTTCTCATGTGATTTGTCCCAAAAAATCCTTATTTTCTAGTAAAACTAAGGTCGCACTTGTTGTTCTTTCGGGAATGACATTTTATGGGGGAGAGTTCTTTTTGAACATGTGCTTAATTGCCAAATCTTTGTGGGGAGTGCCGTTGTGGAAAATTATAGGAGTTATCTGGTATCTTTATAAACTCCTTGATGAATGCATTTAGCTTCGGATATATGATTGCATCTAAGTAAATTAGTATGTTATTCTCTTTTGTTCATGAAGTATCTCTATGAAAATCTCATGAGCATCCCACTAGTTTTCGTACCTTTGCCAATTTATATTGACAAAAAGGGGGGGAATTAATGTATAGTTTCATACTACAAATACATATGGTTTACGGATCATTATGTAAACGGGAGTAGTTTTCATGTCGAGATGAAGTATTGACTAAGGGGGAGTGATATATATCACCATAGTATTGTTGTCAAAGTTGTGATAAAATTGAACTTTGATGTTGTGTAATGATATTATGACACTGTATAACAATGATTGAGAGCATTTGTTTTCTCAGTGTTATCTCTACGGATCTTCAACAACTATGATGCTGAGTTGAACACGTTTAGAATCATGGAGTACTTGGAAGTGACGAAGATTTCGAGTCGTGTTGAAGATGCCAAGGAGATCAAGCATTTGGATGGGAAGCTATAAAGTTTTATTTATTTTGTAACCATATGTATTGTTAGTTTTGTCACTAAAATTGACAAAGGGGGAGATTGTTAGAGCACTGCTCGGTCGAACTCGCATGCGTTGCTATCTCAAGCATGTTTTTCAATGTTAGTGATCAAAACTATAAGTCTTGATTTCTAGTCTACTTATAGATGTCCGGACTAGGACCTAGATTGTGTAGTTGAGCCTTAGACTTCACGGCGTTCATCATTTGAAGACGAATAACTACTAAGGAGAGCTTGTGGAACTACATCAACAAAAGGTATGTGGAGACTGAAACTCATCTATCACTTGGAAAGTCTATTTATACTCTATCTCCTATATTGAAACATAAGTCGTGTTACGATATAGTTTTCTATTATACACATTTGAGATTTCGAGCTGAGTTTAACTCGCTTACATATTTCTCGAAATAGGTGTTGCCAAGCTTTCGCTTCGACCAAGTTCATCTTATATTCTTGACGCAAGTCAAAAGATGATCATGTCAAAATTGCCGAGTAACATCTTACATGGTTTGTGTGATACAATCATTTGGTGTAGATTTGGAATGTTTCGTTATGATTATTTCAATAACTTGAAAATTTCTTTGATGCTAATAGTGTGTGAAAACGGCTATTGTCATCCTCTAAGAAAGTTTCAATGATTGAAATAAGAGTTTAGAACACTTAACCATTATTGGATATGACATGTTTTATACTCTTGCACATATGTAATCCATATCCGGGAACCATAGTATGGCTGAGAAATCCGAGAACCTAAGTATGCGCACCCATTCACGTACTGGCGTAAGGTTCATGCCCGAATATTTCTGATGGGATTGGAAGTACGCGTACCCGTTTGCATATTAGCGAAACCCAATCTTGGTCCGGGTATTTCAAGTATGCGTACCCGTTTGCATACTTGAAGGTTAAAGTTCTAAAATCGGTTGTGTACATGAACTTAAACATTTATATAATAAGGAATGAAATCTTTGCAAAAGGTGGCTATAACGTTCATGAATTGATTCGAATGAATCAAACCGATTTTGCTTTGATTGTGTTCTTGTATACTTCTATGAGAATATAGCAATTGAACAACTCTTTAACCAGTTTCATTTGAGTCATTTGAACTAGTTATGATTAAGATGAATAAGGTTGAGTATGAGAGTGATCATATGGCTAACTTCGGTTAACTATTGTTGAGCCAACACGGTGTACACGTTTAGGTACGGTTCCATAAACCTAAATGAGGGTACATTTCATTTATGTGTAACAAGCTAAGTTTGATCTAACGGTTGATACATATGAACTTGGTTGAATAAGGTTTTTCATTTAAGAATGAATATTGAATGCTTTGTTACCAAGGTAACTTAGATTACAAACCCTGATTTGAAAAACTATATAAAGGAGAACTCTAGCAACTGGGAAACCTAATCCCTACACTCCTGTGTGTTACTAGTTGCATAGCTAGAGTCGATTCTCCTTTAACCTTAGGTTTCTCACGAGACCCTGTAGGTTAACGACTTAAAGACTTCATTGGGATTGTGAATCCAGATCCAACTATTTTCCATGTAGTTGCGTGATGTGATCTTGATGTTTCTATCGTGATTGAGTGTAATCGTATGATTGGATTGAGATTTATATCTCCGATAGGAAAGATACAAAAGTAATCACAAACACCTTCATCTCGTCGTTTGTGATTCCACAATATCTTGTTTCGTTAATCGATTAAGATTATTGTGAGGTGATTGATAATACTAAGTTGTTCTTTGGGAATATAAGACCGGTTTATCAATTGGTTCATGTTCAGCTTGATTTATCAAAAGACGGAACAAAACTCATACGTATTTCTGTGGGAGACAGATTTATCTATTCCAATAGGCTTTTCTCTATGAGACAGATTTGTTTATCAAGTCTTAGACTTTGGGTAGTAGCAACTCTTGGTTGTGGGTGAGATCAGCTAAGGGAATCAAGTGTGTAGTATCCTGCTGGGATCAGAGACATAAGGAACACAACTGTACCTTGAATCAGTGTGAGATTAATCAGGGTTCAACTGCAATCCACTCCGAAGTTCATTGGTAGTAGGCTAGTGTCTGTAGCGGCTTAATACATTGTAGTGTTCAAAGTTGGACTAGGTCCCGGGGTTTTTATGCATTCGCGGTTTTGCTCGTTAACAAAATTATGGTGTCTGTGTTATTTCTTTTCCGCATTATATTTTCTTATATAATTGAAATATCACAGGTTGCACGTTGTATCTATCAATTAGGAAATCCAACCTTTGGTTGTTGATTGAAATTGATTCATCCTTGAACATTGGTCTTTGGTACCGTTCAAGTTACTTCTCTTATATTCAATCGGGCTCGCAAATTTCTGTTTGTTGATTGCAGATTCAATTAAGAGTTAGAGATATAAACTATTGTATATAATTTTCTCTAGATTGATTCTGACTGTCTAGTTGATTCTCTAGAAAGTATATTTCCTCTCATATTGCAAAACGAATTGTTGGGTATGGTTGTTGTACCCACGCATTTTCACCCGGACTTCAACTATCAAACCAGTATGCACACTATGGTTCTCGGACTAGGAATAACTTGCATTAATTATCATACAAGTACGCATATTGTGCTATATCCAATCAATGGTTAATCGTTCTAAACTCCATTTTAATCATTGAAACATTCTTGGAAGACGGGAATAGCTGTCTCAAACAAACTACTATCTTCAAAGCAATTCTCAAGTGATTAATTGATCAATACGAAACATTCTGAGTCTACATCAAATGAATGTCTAACACAAATCATGTAAGATATTACCAGGAGATTTTCATATGATCATCTTTAATGAACTTGGTTAAAGCAAAAGCTTACCGACACATATTTCGAGAAATATGTAAGCGGGTTAAACTCAGCTCGAAATATCAAATGTGTATAAAATAAAGTCTATATAGTTATACGACTTTTGTCGTAATAGGAGATAGAATATAAATAGACTTCTGAGTGATAAATGAGTTCAAGTTTCCACATACCTTTTGTTGATCAAGTTCCACAATCTCCCCTTAGTAGTCCTTCGTCTTCAATATATGAACGCCTTGAAGTCTAAAGCTCAACTACA
The DNA here is from genome assembly GCF_003573695.1 of Papaver somniferum. Lineage (NCBI taxonomy): Eukaryota > Viridiplantae > Streptophyta > Magnoliopsida > Ranunculales > Papaveraceae > Papaver > Papaver somniferum. The sequence continues at coordinate 98,365,274 of NC_039358.1, forward strand.
CATTCTATCCTAATCCGAGACATAGGTATAAGTAGACTAGAAATCAAGACTTATAGTTTTGGCAACTAAACTTGACAAACAAGCTTGAGATAGCAACGCTTGTGAGTTCGACCGAGCAGTTCTCTAACAATCTCCCCCTTTGTGAATTTTAGTGACAGAACTATTAATACATATGGATTACAAAATAAATAAACTTTGTAGATTCTCATCCAAATACTTGATTTCCTTGGTTCTTCAACATTACTCGAAATCTTCGTCACTTCCAAGTACTCCAGTGATTCTGAACGTGTTCAACTCAACATCATAGTTGTTAAAGATCCGTAGCCATAACAATAAGAAAACCATTTTTCTCAGTTATTGTTATACAGTGTCATAGTATTATTACACAAAATCAAAGTCCAATTGTATCACAACTTTGACAATAATAGTATGGTGATATATATCACTCCCCGTTAGTCAATACTTTATCTCACAGTGAAAACCACCCCCCCTACATAATGATCCGTAAAACATATGTATTTGTAGTGTGAACTACACAATAATTCTCCCCCCTTTTGTCAATATAATTGGCAAAGGTACGAAAACTAGTGGGATCATAATGAAATTCTCATAGAGATACTTCATGATTAAAAGAGAACATATCAACTTTGTTTCGATGATTTCACATAGTCGAGACTTAGTGTACTCATCAAGGAGCTTATAAAGATACAAGAAAAATCCTAGAATATTCCACAGCCGCACTCCCCACAAAGATTTGGCAATTAAGCACAAGTTCAATTAAGAACTCTCCCCCATTAAATGTCATTCCCGAAAGAACAACAAGAGCGACCTTACTTTCACAAGAAAATAAGGATTTCTTTGGACATTAACAAATCACATGAAACATGAATTTGTATCAAGAAATTAACCACAGGAGAACCCATGATTACTTTAATCGGAAATGCTTAACATAACAAAACTTACGGAGCCATACGGTACTTTCACTTAGAAGTGAATCAGGGAAAGATCAATACTGCTGAATATAAAGATTCATTCTATTTTTCATCAATATTTTTCATAATGATACCATAGACTTTGCAATTCAAAAGTTTATTCTATTTTCCATCACTATTTGCATAATGACACAATAAACTTAACTTTTGACATGTATGGGACAATCACAGTTCACGGACCTAAATACACATATCCTATAACATAATTTGCAATATATAAAACCAATAAAGATTAATCCTGCAAAATCATCTTCCAAATTTAAATAAATAAATCTAAAAACATTGCAAGATGAAAATCGTTGGCAACCTCAATGTGTAATCAGAATACAGGCTATTCCAAACCCTAGATATCCTTCTTAAAACACAAGAATAAAATCTCATAAGAAGTTTCCTAAATAAAATAAAAATCAACAAGCTAAAAACAAAAAAGACTCCTAAGCCAGCAAAACCGATCGTAAACTGAAATCAAAGAGCTTTTCCGGAACCCTCACGAGTCTTGAGACCTTTGAGCTTATGATTGACATCATCCACTGCTTCTTCAGAGAAGATATCCTCATTGAGAAGATCTTTAACATGTGTTTTCATGAGAACAAGGTCATAGTTAACCTTTTTCAACTCAAATCTTAACACATCGAGACCCTTCATAGTATCAACGAGCTGCAGTTTTTCTTCCTCAAAGTATTTAAGAAAATAATGAACCACTTTGGCCGAAACCATCTTCTCATTCTCAATATTTTGATGAGATTTTGACTATCAACATCTATGAAGGTTCTTTTCTTCCTCTCTTTGGACTCGAAACCAATATCTTTATCAATAAAACCTCTTGCAAAATCACAAGTGCGAGAAGGTGAAGAAATTCTTGACAAGAAAGAAAATATCCTAGAGTACGCGTATGTGACTCAATAGGTTTGGTATTTAAATGGTTTCTTAGGGATGATAACTTTTGTGGTTTCTAAAGACAGTTCGTGACAAGTAAGTCATGGGTACCCGTACGAACACAACCCGAACCCAAAAGAAAAACAAAACTAAAACGATAACGTATCCTTTTACAAGGTAAAACAAAACAGTAAAATTTTGCTACGTGAAGATTTTCTTTCACAATTTTTGGGTCAATAAATTTTATATTTCTACAGAGAGAAATTTTTTTTAGAGCATAATAGTAGCAGGCAACTTAGTTGCAACAATTTTTTTTTAAATAATAAAAAAACGAAGAGATTCTCGAGACACAACCAATACTTAGGAAAGTTGTATGTAGACAATAGTTTAGCTATGGACGATAAGAAAATAGCTCGACTAATCAGAAAGAATTTTACAAATAAGTATACTTGATTATTAGCAAATCTTGCTCAACAGGATTTTTATGAGTAAGCATTCAACCCTTGTGATTAATTAGCACAAGTATGAGATTTATGCATGGTTAATCCTCTTTTTCCTTCTAATTTTTGGAGGAAACCCTTTGTGATGTGAGAAAGCATCATAAAACTTACTATCATCAAAGTATGAGACAAAGTTCGAATCCTTACCAGAAGAAGTTTGTATAAAGGATTTTGAAAACCTGTTGATAAGATCCATGTATCCTTCAATTATCAGATCAAGGTTGTCCTTCATTTCTCCACTGTTGCTTCCACCAACTGGTACCTTTTTCACATCTTGAACATCATTCTTCACATTAGGTTCAGAAGAACCTTTCTGAAATCTCCTTGAACGATTTGTATTAATGCTACAATTGGTTCGAACGTTTGATGAGCATATTGAACTGACTTTCCTGGAAGAATTCACAAGGAGAGTACTAAAACCAATAGGTCTAGCATCCGAATGTCAGTTACACCTTTGAGTATTAAATTTAAGGTGTGCTGAAGTCGACCAAAGTAATTGTCATTCAGCTTCAGTTTGCTCTTCCGTTGAACATGTCCTTTTGAATCACAAAAAAAAACATACTTTCTGATTACCGGAGTGATTAGAGTGTCTAGCATTAGTGTTAAGTGCATATTTTGCATATATTTAGTGTCGAATCCATGCTAGTAATTGCTTATATTCTTGCAAATTATTGTATATTACGTTTCTTTTTCTGTCTTTGTGTTTTATTAGGTGAATCATCCAAAAGAAGTGAACTTTCACTTTATTGTGCAATAAAAGAAGCTAGCTACAAATGGAGAAAGGACAAAGACCAAGTGGAACTCATCCACTTGGTCTTTGTCGAAGAGGAGTTCTTGATATCATCTCGAAGAGGACGAAAATACGAAGCAAACGACAAAATAATTGAGTCATTCCGACGTCGTATGAAGAAATGACGAGCGATTGAAGTGAGTTAAAGTTGAGGAATTTCTGAATGCACAGAATTACTAAAGGCATTCATTGAAATTATTTGGGGGTAGCCGCATTTCAAAATGTGTTAACAGCACCTGCAGTTTTACTCGGGGCGCCACCATCCTCATTACCATTTTCACGCAAAATGCAGGGAGCTTTTTTATTGTCCAATTTTCACGATGATAGTTTTGGCTCGCTGTTATCACCAAAGAAGCTCTTGGGATTGAGCAGAGATCGTGGAAAACATATAATGGTAGGAAGAGCTGGAGTTTGGTGTTTCCATCGAGAATGGAGATGGAGTTTGCTGTCACGGTGTTGGTAGTTTAGCCGAGGAAACAAGAGAAGATGGATCTCAGTTGCCATGTGTTGATGGTGGTTTTTAGTTTAGGGATAAATTTGTAAAAGTCTATCTACCTGACCCGGCATCAGATATAATAGACATTGATATGTCTATATTCCGTAGGGAATTTGGAGAATATATGCCTATGTCTCTCTTCATATTTTATTGAAACTCAAGCTCCTAGATGAATTGTTCACTAGTATAGAGCCTAATGAGTGTATAAGCTCCTAACTGCATTACTCACAAAATGTCGGAGCCTACTGAGTACTTTTCTTGTGTTTATATTCCCCGGAAGAACCCTTGATATTGGTATGGCATGAAGGATTTGTGTTCACTCGCAGCAGAGTAGCACAGACCTCCAAGTACCATGATATTGGTATGGCATGACGGATTTGTGTTCACTCGCAACAGAGTAGCATGGACCTCCAAGTACCATGATATTGGTATGGCATGACGGATTTGTTTTCACTCGCAGCAGAGTAGCACGGACCTCCAAGTACCAAGGTTAAGTCCCTTGCACAAAATACTCAGCCAGAAAGAAAAGAATAAACAGATCCACTGAGTAAGAGCAACAACGAGGGAAGCGTGGCCATGCCATAGGCTAGCCGGCGCCACTTGGCCATGCCCCATGCTACCCAACCGACCCTTGTTCCTTTGTCAACCAACCAGGTCGCTTTAAACCGGTCACGCGCACCAAAAAGGGGAGCCACGCCCATGCTTGGATGGTCCCCTACTATCACTGACCAATCAGGTTGCTCAAAACCTGCCACCGCCTTAAAAGGCTGGAAATTGCTTCAAGTGGTCACCATGCCAAATAGGCTTCCCAAAGATTGTACAAACAACTGGAAACGTTTGGTAAACAATTTTAGTATGAGCTACAAGCCAAAAGTTTCGTATGTATGTCTAGCATAACATACTAAAAATTCAAATCAATCGGAGTAACGAGCTAAAAGATACAGCATAAAAGGTGAGCTAGGTCATGGCTGAAAACTGACAGAATCCCTCCTGAATTCTTCCTGAGTTTTACTGTCGGGGTGTTTTCACCTCCTAAACGAGCTCAAAACCTATATATTCCCACAATGGGAGATAGTAAATTCTTTTCCGATCAGAATGGATGGGCGGACCATCAAAATCCGAGTTCGTAAGAGAATTCTACAACGATTTTAGTGAGGGTCCCACATCTGAATTTTCTGATTACGAAATTTCATGAGTTAACACAAAACAGAAGGTAGCCATAATCAACGGCTACCTTTCCTCCTAAGATGCTATCTCAGCCATCCAAGTTCTCCACTAAACTAACAATCTTGTGGCAACTTTTGAGCGACCATGCCGCCAAACCCTAAACTTTGGTCATTGCCGCCAAGCCCTAAACTTGGCCATGCCGCCAAGCCCTAGCCTTGGCCATGCCGCCAAACCCTAAACTTTGGCCACGACATCAAACCCTAACCTTGGCCATGCCGCCAAGCCTTAACTTTAGTCACGGAGCCAAATCTTAACTTTGGCCATGCTACAACACTACAGGCGTGGCCATGCCATAGCTACTAGCATGCCACCATGCCACGGCCACTGGCATGCCACCATGCCACAACTACTAGCATGTCGCTATGCCACGGTCACTGGCATGCCATCATGCCACGGCCACAGACATGCCACCACGCCACAACTACTAGCATGTGGATATGCCACGACCACTAGCATGCCACCATGCCACATCTACTAGCATGTCGCTATGCAACGGCCACTGGCATGGGCTACTAGCATGCTGCTATGTCGCGGCTACGCCATTGGCATGCCACTATGCCATGGCTCCACTAGGTGCTACTATGCCAATGGCGCCACTTCACTATACTATAAGATGCGGCCATAATCAACAGCTACCCTTCCTCATGAGATGTAATCTCAGCCATTCAAGTTCGCCACCAAACTGACGGACTTGTGGCAAGTTTTAGGCGTCCAACCAAGGAAAGCCTAATAACATCATATGCTATTTTCCTATGGCAAAGTCTCTAGACTTTGACTTGCCACACATAGCAACCTGCTACACGTTTTCCACGAAAACACTTGAGACATCAAACATGTCACAAATTGGGGGATACTCATCAGGGTATTGGTCTGGCGGTTCACAGCGCGCGGCGTGCAATGCGTCCGTTACAAGAGAGTGTCATGAAGTATGACAGTTAGTGGTGGTAAAAGTAACAATGTAAACAATTCATTTCCTTCATCATGGAATCGTAATGACTGATGGTTACACGAATTCAGTTCCCTCATCATGGAAGCATAACGTCTGACGGTTACACGTTACTCCATTCTTCCACCACTCAATTGTTTCCACTTCCTACGAGACCAGGGTACGTTTCAATATGACTTGTATAAATAGGCTTCATCTATTTTCACCAAACAACAAGTTTTGTTCGGCAACAACACAATATCTAGAAATCACCTGGTAGCTTTCCATTCTGCTCGCCAGTTCTACTTTCAGATACAAGTCATAAACAAACACACCTTTAGAATCAACTATTCTGGTCTCAACACTCTCTTTGCTTCCCTCCCTAATACCAACCCTTCTCCTTCACTTTGTGACCGAAGCAAGCCTGGAACGGCCATTTCTTGGTTTAGGCCAGGATTGTACAGATTGATCTCTCGAATCAAAAGTACTCCCGAGCAATGCATTGTTTAGGGTTTAGATTCGTTTCTCATCCACACACCCAAAATTACCAAAATCAGCAGAAACAGTTTTCACCCACTAATCTCTCGGTTACAATATCAATTTTCAATTCCCAATTCCTTTTCCATTCCAATTGGTCTTAGGCCAAATTCAAACCCATTTTCAATTTCCTAAATTTCTCAAGATGTTTGATCTTAGGAATGCTTCAAAAACCATCTATACCAATTTTACTTCTCCTAGCTGTTTATGGGTGAAAACTGTTTCTGCGGTTTTTGGTAAATTTGGGTGTGTGTGGATGAGAAACGAATCTAAACCATAAACAAATGCACTGCACGGGAGTGATTTTGATTCGAGAGATCAATCTATACAATTTTGGCCTAAACCAAGAAATGGACGTTCCAGACTTGCTTCGGTCACAAAGTGAAGGAGATGGGGTTGATCTTAGGGAGGGAAGCGAAGAAGGTGTTGGCTGTTTATGACTTTTATCAGAAAGATGAACTGGCTTGCAATAATGGAAACTATCGGTTATGGTGTTTTCTGGATACGTTGTATCAACATTGGTTTCTCTTTCTTTTAAAATAGGTGAAGGACCTATTTATACAAGTCATTGAGCGCAAACCTTCATCTCGTAGGAAGTGGAGGAAGTTGAGTGATGGAATAGTGGGGTCGTGTATGTGGTTATACGATCACGTCTTGGCCCACTTCCTCATCACCTTAACCGTCCATGCCTCCTGACACGTTCTTGTAAATGGGCGCGTTACACGCCGCACGCTGTAAACCGCCATACCAATACCCCGGTAAATATCCCCCAGTTTGTGACATGCTTGATGTCTCGAATGAGTGGATCGTGGGACCCACAGGAAGTAGCATACGGTGCTAGGTTAAATAACTGAGTCATTTAGGAAATCGATATTCATGAAATGTCGTGTATACTTTATGCATGTAATGCATCGACTATAATCAATATGTATGAAGCATCGCTGTCTTAAAGTTTAACGGAGTAAGTCGTAGATTAAGCGTCTTAAAATAGTTGCATGCCCAATCATCTTCGAGTGAACGTTTGGAGGTCGCGTGGGCTGTCCATCCCTTGGACGATCACTCCTTGTATTAGAGTGACAGAAGGTGATCACCAAGGTGACTCATTGGCCATTTAACTCTTAGCCTAGGATGTCCGACCAAGCTGGCAAAGTTGGACGGACGAGATGATCTGCGGCACATGTTTGTGACCATTGATGGATTTTAGGGTTTTAAAGAGGTGCGCAAGCATCACTCTTTAGCTTGACCGAAATCAAGCATGGACAAAGTTTTTGGTGGGACCGATCGGGCATGCGTGTAGACGGCTTGTCGGTATACAATTCCATGCCACTCTGTCTCGCGGAGGTGCGATCTAGGCCACTCAACTTTTCTGGCAAAGATGAGTGGTCGTGATCGATTTGAGACAGAAATCCTTTGCCGCAAAGGATTTTAGGGGGCCACGGTATGCCATCTTTGGGCGCACGTTTCGAGGCGCCTGGCCATGGTCCACCTTGGTCGACCGGTTACATGTGCCGGTGGGCCCATGTTGATCATGTTGATGCTCTCTGGACCTCCTTAGTCTATATATATACCCTCCATCCGAGCTGGTGAAGATGGATGGTCATGATCAAACTGCGACATATATGTAATGCCGCAAACCCTAATTAAGGTTTTGGATCATTCACTCGTGCCCAACTTTGGACAAACGGTTTGGCAGGCTGTGCTCCTCCTTTGGGGAGACCGACCGTGTGGGGCCCATTTTGGGCCGACAGTGAACTTATCTGTTCCTGCCCGATGGTCCTAGGCGTGATCTAAGCCATCCAAACATGCTGGCGAAGTTGGATGGCTGTGAGCGATTTAAGACACTAGTGGGATTTCCGCGACCCTTTAAGCATCACGTCAACCACACTTCGAGCAAGCGTTCATTTCTCTAGGGCTAGGTCGTGAGAAAACCGACCAGGTGGGTGAGGAGTGGGTCCCGCTAATGTGCATTAGTGCTTCACTGATCAATCGTGGGATGATCTAATCCGTCCAACCAGGCTGGTGAAGTTGGATGGTCATGATGATTTTAGGACTGCTTTGAGCAGTCTTGCTCGTTTGAGCCTTCCCCAAAGCAACGCGGCCATCCCCTTTGGGGCCGGCGTTTGACAGGCGTTAGGGGTATAGCGTGGTGTTCGACCAGCTAGGGCATAGGCGGTCCCGCCGGTGAACATCACGGTGATTTCCTGCTCCTGTTAGGGTTCGTCTAGGCTAGTTAAATTATGCGGTCAACTTGCATGGCCGTGATCGTTTCTGAGACTGATACGGATAATTCAGATTTACCTTAGGAAATTAAATATTCCCGATCATGCTAATTAAAGTACGCCGATACGAGATTCTCATTGTTAGAGAATGGTGTAGCCTGTACGGGTATTTCATGCATATCTCAATATCGACACATGGAGATTCATGTTACTCTGCTGAGAGTAAACACTCAGTCGTCATGATGCGCCAATAATGAGAGTTCTACTGAGAACATAACAGGAAATACTAGAAAAATCATGCATTAATTAATAATGCTATAAATTCACAGAATATTTGGGATTGTTGCTACATGCATTATTCTAGGTGAATTTTTGTATATTTATTGAATTGCTTCAAATAAATAAAGCGGAGAGGTTTTCTGCGCTCATCGCTTATCAAATGGATTTATCCTTTGTAGGATGTCAACATATTAAATTTGGTTTTAAAATTTTAGCCCTGAACTAAAATCCACCATCAACATTAAGTCCCCTGCCTAGCACGTAATGGTTGCACTATTAGGGGGTAGGTATTAGATGGTGACAAATAAAAATAAAACTTATGAGACAAAGTTAGATGTTACCAGGAGAGATGGGTCGGACTGTCCTTGGAACATGTCACGTTCAAGAGGCGTCCAGGTAAGCGTTCCCCTAGCATGATGTCGGTTTATGTCATAATCCTCGACTCTGATGTGGACGAGCCCTATCATGAGGAATATCCTTAAAAGGATGCTGATGTAATTTCTGAAAAGATGTTGAAGCATCTCCCAAAGAGAACGTTGATGTAGCTTCCGGAAGGCATGTTGAAGCATCTTCTGGAGAGAGCGTTGAAGCGGCTTATGGAGCGAACATCAGACCGGATCCCAGAGAGAGCGTTAAAGAAGTTTCTGAAGCGAACGTCGAAGAGGATCCTGGAGAGAGCGTTGAAGCGGATTCCTCTGGAGAGAATTGAAGCGGATTCCTCTGAAGAGAGCATTGAAAAGGCTTCTTATGGGGAGAGCGTTGAAGCGGCTTCCTCTGGCGAGCGTTGAAGCGGCTTCCTATGAAGAGAGCGTTGAAAAGGCTTCTTCTGAAGAGATCATTGAAGAGGCTTGTTATTTAGTTTAATTTTCCCTTGCGAATTACATGCTCCTTGATCGACCATCTCTCTTGTGTTGAAGAAGTCCTTGACTGACGGCGAAGGAATTTCATGCTGAGCCTCAATCCCCAAGCGTGATTTATATGGTCTATCTTGTATGGTCGGTGGGTTTACCATAATAAAAGTATCGCCATCTCCCCTCCGTGACTCTATTACTTCTCTATGGGAAAATAAAATATGCAGAAGTTCGGATTACCTCTGTCCGTAGTGGTTGTTGCTATGGTGAAGCTCGTGCACGGGTATTGACGAACGAAAAAAGGTTCTTAGCAGCAGCTGTGATCAGAAGAGACTGGCAGGAAGAGGCGTGATAGCTACGGGCACGAACTTGGCAGTCTTCATATAGTGGTAGAGCTTGTATCGTTATTAAAAAGAAAAGCTAATGATGGAACTGATAGCTCCCTTGATGTTGCCTCATGGAATGAAAAATAGGGAGACAGTCCCCTGCCCACGAGCATCCACTAATCCTTTGACTTGATAGACGTTGTCACGCTAGGTTCATGAGGTCGTCCTTTCGTCTGCGTTGCGTTTCATATACGTCCAGGAATATCACTGGTATTTGACAATACGTATGCTCTCTTGAGTATATCCTCGAACATCTTGGAATCATAATGATAGCGTTCTTGCATCTCTTTAAATTCACCATCTTTGAGATGGGCAGTGCTAAGCAGTCCCCAATCACACTCCTTTGCCATTATTATCTTTGGATCGTGTGTTTGAGGAGTAGGGAAGTTCCTTCATGCGAATGACTTAACTAATAGGTTCTGCAAATATGATGAAGCTCTTGACATGGAGAGTCTGTATGCACCTCTTAAGTCCTAGGTGCAATCTCCTTTGGTAACGCAACTACTTCTCCTACGAGAGACGAAATTCTGAAAGCGTCTCCCATTGATGTTGTTGCCGTCGAGCCATAATATCTTGGATGTTGTTTCATCATTGTGGAAGTCGTGCATGTGGTACTGGGGTTGGAGTTGGCGATTTTGGACGCGTAGGATGTTGTATCTCGGTGGCTTTCCTCTTGCTGCTTCAGCGAAACTACTTACGGAAAGCTGAACGTTGTATTGCATGTTGGTGTGATGTATGCTTCCACGAACATCATGAGGCTCTTCATTACTGGCATGCCTAGTTCTTTCTAGCAGGGCAGATGCTTTTATAGATGAGCATTCAACAGCTTCACGAAGTCCAGAGAATGACCAAAAGCACAGATTCTCCAACATAGCACGATAGACATGCACTATTGTCTGACAGAGTGATTCGTCCGGATTCTTTCTCGACATGATGCGAGGACACGTTATCTTCTTGAGGATGCTCCCTTAAGGCGTCGGCTCTAGTACATCTGAAGATGTCCTGGGATTTCTCTTGTTTGGGTTGACATAATGGGTGAACCCTTTATGATGATTTAAAGATGCGCCAATCCTCCTTTGTTATTGTAGATGTACAGATCCTCAGAATTACGCCATGTTCTGGATATTTTCTTGTGCGATCTCTGCAGGTGTATTTCTAGGACTCCATTGGTGTTGTTTGCTGTCGTCTACCTCCATACTGGAATAACGGCTACGTGAATCTTCACTTCGTCTTTCTCGATGTGGACCCTTTGAGGCATTTCTGAATTGCTCCATACAACACTTGTGACGTCGCAGAAAAGGCGGTTGTTCCATCCGAATCTCGAGAGAAGACGTTGTGTTCTTCTAAGTAGTAGTCGCGTCTCATTTTCTATGACTGCGAATTTCACCTTTGATTTGACAGGCCCTACAGATAAATTCAGATTGACATACTCGTACGTGCTGGTTTGGTTTCCTTCGAAGTCTGTCATCGTGGTAGGCTGCCGCATGATCTTGCTTGTGCGAATCTTGGTCGTCCTGAGTGTCTTGAGAGTAATCACATTCGAAGATGCTCCCGGGTCGATGAGGGCCCTTTTGAAATCTAAATCCTTGATGCATCCAGTAACGTTTAGGGCCCGGTTATGACCTTCTTCCGTATCATTTCTTCTTTTGTAAATGTGATATTATTCACAGATATCTCTGGTGTTTTCGAGGCTTCCGGACGCAAAGGAGTTAAATGCACGTCTAGGGCTATCTGGTTGATTGCAGCAAACGTCTCCGCTCGATGATTCTTCGATAGGTGTAAAAGTTCGCATAAACTTTCCACTAGAGAAGCCGCTTCCTGATCTACCGGCCTCTGGTGACGGCTGGAGGCGTTACACTTGAAGAAATGCCTGGGTTTGCAGCTGCTCTGGCTCCGGTGATAGGAGGTGTCACGCCCAATGGAATATCTCCTGCTCCGCTGGTGTTGGTGGTAGAGGACGTGATTCCACGAGATACATTGATTGTATCGACAAGCTGCACGGTCACACCAGTGACTTGGATATCAACACCAAGAGTGTTGTCAGCGCTAGTTCCATCGGAATTGGTTGCTGCTCCAGACCTAAGATCCACCATTTTGAAATCGGTAAAATTGAATTGGGTACTGAAGAAATTGACTTAACAACCGAGAGATTAATCTCCCACTGTGGTCGCCAATTGTTTATGGGTGAAAACTGTTTCTGCGGTTTTTGGTAAATTTGGGTGTGTGTGGATGAGAAACGAATCTAAACCCTAAACAAATACACTGCACCGGAGTGCTTTTGATTCGAGAGATCAATCTATACAATTTTGGCCTAAACCAAGAAATGGTCGTTCCATACTTGCTTCGGTTACAAAGTGAAGGAGATGGGGTTGATCTTAGGGAGGGAAGCAAAGAAGGTGTTGAGATTGTGAAGGTGTTGGCTGTTTATGACTTGTATCAGAAAGATGAACTGGCTTGCAATAATGAAAGCTATCAGTTCTGGTGTTTTCTGGAAACGTTGTATCAACACTTGGTTTCTCTTTCTTTTAAAATAGGTGAAGGACCTATTTATTCAAGTCATTGAGCGCAAACCTTCATCTCGTAGGAAGTGGAGGAAGTTGAGTGATGGAGTAGTGGGGTTGTGTAGTTGGTTATATGATCACGTCTTGACCCACTTCCCTCATCGCCTTAACCGTCCATGCCTCCTGACACGTTCTTGTAAATGGGGGCGTTGCACGCCGCACGCTATAAACCGCCAGACCAATACCCCAGTAAGTATCCCCCAGTTTGTGACATGCTTGATGTCTCGAACGAGTGGATCGTGGGACCCACAGGAAGTAGCATACGGTGCTAGGTTAAATAACTGAGTTATTTAGGAAATCGATATTCATGAAATATCGTGTATACTTTATGCATGTAATGCATCGAATGCAATCAATATGTATGAAGCATCGCTGTTTTAAAGCTTAACGGAGTAAGTCGCGGATTAAGCATCTTAAAATAGCTGCATGCCCAACCATCTTTGAGTGATCGTGCACAATTTGCAATATATGAAATCATAAAGATTGATACTGCAAAAATCATCTTCCAAATAACTTAGAATTTAAATAAATAAATCTAAAAATATTGAAGATGCAAACGTTGGACATAGATATGTGTACTCACAATAATGGCTATTCCAAACCCTAGTTATCCTTCTTAAAAACACAAGAATAAAATTCTTATAAGAAGTTTCCTACACATTGAGACCTCTGAATAATTCTTTATCGTCCCCGAACTCCTTGTCGTCAACAGCCATGGGAACATACGATTCATGATGATAGGAGTCAATTCCAACAAACCTTCTAGGCTGATGACGTCGAACCAGGGCCTTCTGAATTTCAAGATTTCTCAAAACAAAAGCCTTTATTTATTGAATCTCCTTCCTTGTTTCCTTCAACTCTTCAAGAACACCAGAAAACTTCTGAGAGTTTGAAGGAACAACTCTTGGCTTCCTCACATTCCTTCTTTTTCTTTTCAAAGTTGGAGGTATCAGAGATCTTTCTTTTTCCTTCATGATTGATGGCTTAACAATCATATTGACATCTTTTCCATCAGAAGACGTGATGCTTGGAGTATCCATATGCGTACGGGTTTGTGAGAGGAATTCAAAATTCAAACTCCACAAGCAGTCTTAAGATAAAAAGAGTTTCAGTGAAGGAAAAAGGAATGTAGGGTTACGAAACCTTTAAACACAGGTTCATGCACACACAACTCACAACCCTAAGAAGGGTATATTTGTCGAGAATAAACCTCTTTTATTGATTGACCAGGGAATTCCTTTCTAATATCAATTAGATATGGAAGAATTCTAAACCTGCAAAACTCAGCAAAGCTAAGAAGAGAAAAAAAACAATTAAAAAAAAATTCTCTTTTCCTAAAGCCTGAGGTGTGCCAATCTTGTCTCTTTTGATCAGGCACATGAGACAAGATGCACCAAACACCACAATCAAGTTGTGATGCGGTGAACAACAATCTGTCCACCATAACCTTTTTGAAAGGAATTCATAGAACCATGTCTCTCAGAATGTTTAGACCATATTTTTTCTCTAGTGGTCTTATCTTATCCTTGTTTGTTAATCGATTTTCTATTCGTTGAAGTTTGTTGACATACCTTATTTTGTGTTTGTACTTGAAACACTTTAAAAGTTCATGACCTTTGAGTGAACAACTGGAATATAATTCAGACGCCCGAGATGTGCAAGCTTCTAGACACATAGTGGAACCTGAAAAATTTGACAGAGAGTTTCCAACAGATATGTCAACTTTTTCTTCCAGATTGGTTGAGTTCTCTTCTGAAAGAATATCAAGATTGATGTATGTATTGCTACAATTATCAAAATCAATTTTTTCACAAAGAAGCGCAACACTTGATTTTTCGTCTTCATTAGAATCATAGTGATCAGACATCTCATCAAGAGTTGCAGCAAGACCTTTGTTCCCAGTGTATTTTCTGCGGTCCGGACACTCATTTGCAAAATGACCAAAACCTTTACACTTAAAGCACTGTGGCACATCCTCGTTGATAGACGCATTTATTCTCAATTATGTGTATTGTTAGTGCTCGATTTTGTATTTATTTGATTATTTTATGTTTTTATAGGTGTTTTTGGAGAAATAGACTTTTGCGGCAAAATTGGTTCGAAAAGTGATATTTGCACCCCCTGGAGGAATTACTAAAGGCACCCAGAATACGCATTAAAGGCACCCCGGAAATATGTTGGAAACACCCCCGAAGAATTGTTATTTTCATCCAAGAGAATGATAAAGACACCCCCCAAATGGATAAGGTGCACCTCAATCGGATAAGGGCACCCCAAAAATTATACTATTTGTACCCAGTGGCTAAAGGGAATCCAGTGCTAGATAGGAGACACCCTTTCTTCTCCAATTCAAACTGAATTTTCAGCGGGAAATTTCAGTTCACCTGCGAGTTTCCTGTGTTGATTTTTGGCAGAGTTTTACTTGGATTTTGTCACGCGGTTCGATTGCTTAGGCCCTGTTTTGTCTTAACAGGGAAGGTAGTAGAGTTTGTTTCGAAAAAAAGAGAGGAATATTTCTTTCTTTATCTCGGTTAAAAAGGGAAGAGAATATAAGAAGATTCTGTGATGACATTGTGCAAGTTATATTCGTGCATACCGATCGGTTTGAGTCTGTTGCGACAAGGAAGGGATGAGTGACGTGTTGGAATCAAAAAAAAGGTATGAAATATTCTTTATATTTGGTAGTTTGTTAAAACAGGGAGGAGTTGGTTCACAGGTTCGTTGTGGAAGTTTTGATTGGTAGAAGATATGTGAGAGATGGGAAATAATATCTTCTTAGGATTTGTTCTCGAGTTTAGAGAGTTTTGGAACAAAAGGAAGACGCTAAACAACATACCGTGAAAGGAAAGTCCATGACCTCCGGAGAAAGAAAAGAGATGATGTGGGGAGATTTATTTGTTGTTGTATATATATATAGGGTGTTCGGGACACATAAGGTGGGTATCGAGAGTTTGAAAGTTTCGGAGGTTGCAGAGGCTTAGGAAGAGGATTGCAGAGAATGTCTGCTTCGAAGAAGAACAAGCTGAAGAACATAAGTCTTACAGAGTCTGTCGCATATTCCACAAAAACAGTTATGTATCATTTATTAACAGTGCTTTCCATAGACCTTTATCCACCGTTTTCATTCTTTCAGCAACTCTTTTTCTGTAACAGTGGGTTCTGCAACACTCATATTTATTGCAAAATTACTGTTTTATCCCTTTTCACCTTTGTAAACACCTTTTTGAGTAATGTAAAGATATTTTGAGCAAGTTTTGACCATGTGGAGCTAAACCCCATCGTTGGGATGACGGAGGAAGCCAATTCTCATCATTGTGGTAACTTTACTTATTTCTTTTTATGACTTTTGCATTAATATAAAATGAATTATGATCTTAAATTAATTAGTTGTCATTTAGTTTGATGGGTTATGCTTAGCTTTAGTGTTTTGATAACCCATGCTTACCATTTACAATTAATGTTTTATAAAATCTATCTTGGCAAAGATTAAGAGTCAATAATTGTTGTTTTTGGAGCTATAATTGTCTAAGAATTAATATTGAAACCATAGAATTAGAGTTTGGTGAAATCCTGGTTCCCAGTAATCTCTCAAAATTGTCATTATCTTTTCTTATATTTGCTAGATTTATTTTATTTAAGTCTAAAATCAACAACTTCACAAGTCCGAGAATCAAACCCTTTCTTACCACTGTAAAAACTACATCACTCGTCAGCATCCTTGTTTTTAGAAGGAGCACGATTGTGAGGTTTCACTGACGACTTAGGTTTATCTCTGGAAAACCGTTTACTTCTCTTCAATAGAAGATCTCTAAACTGTCTTGTGATCAAAGAGACTGACTTGCCAAGATTTTCATCTGATGAATCATCCTCAGAAAGATCATCTTCAGAGATGCAAACAGTTTTACTTTTGTCAAGTAATTTGGTGTTCTTTTGTGCTTTGAAAGCA
Organism: Papaver somniferum; assembly: GCF_003573695.1. Taxonomy (NCBI): domain Eukaryota; kingdom Viridiplantae; phylum Streptophyta; class Magnoliopsida; order Ranunculales; family Papaveraceae; genus Papaver; species Papaver somniferum. Next base: position 98,381,859 of record NC_039358.1, read on the forward strand.
ACATCCTTTACGGATTTGGATGTATGCTCATGATCAAATATCTTTAATTTTCCAACCAGCGTATTTCTGGAGAGAGCATCAAGGTTATTTCCCTCAACGATGGCATGCTTCTTAGAGTCGTATCTAGATGGCAGCGATCTGAGAATTTTCATCACAATGTCCTTTTCAGGAATAGTCTTACCCAATGAAAAAGATGCATTAACAATTTCAGACACTTTGTGATTAAAATCATCAAATGAATCTTCATCTGCCATACGAAGGTTTTCCCAATCAGAATTTAGGTTTTGAAGCCTGGCTTCCTTTTCACCGGTATTCCCTTCAAATACTGTTTCTAAGATATCCCAAGCATCTTTAGACTGAGTGCACGTAGTCACACGGTGCTGAAGATATGGGGTAATGACATGAATGATTGCATTCAAACCGTCAGAATTTTGCTTTGCAGCAAGAATCTCAGCAGGGTCATATGCACCAGTATCCTTTGGAACGGTCGCATCTCCTACTGCAACAACGGGAGCATCATAGCCATTAACTACTTAAACCCATGATTGAAAATCACACGCTTGAAGAAAGGCACCCATAGCAATTTTCCACCATAAGTAATTTGAGTCATTGAAGACTGGTGGTACGTTTATAGAGATAACACTTATGTCCATATCAGATCGCTACAAACACAGACTTATAAGGTATTTAACGTGTTTGCCTGCTCTGATACCAATTGAAAATACGGGGGTACAACAACCACACCCAAAAATTCGTTTGGCAATCTGAGAGAACTTACTCCAATATACTTTCTAGAGAATCAACTAGACAGTCTGACTCAATTTAAAGAAAAGTATATACAAGAGTTTATATCTCTAACTCTGAATTCAATCTGCAATCAACAAATAGAAATTTGTGAGCCCGATTGAATATAAGACAAGTAACTTGAATGGTACAAAAGACCAATGTCAAGGATCAATCAATTTCAATCAACAACCAAAGGTTGGATTTCCTAATTGATCGATACAACGTACAACCTGTGATATTTCGATTATATAACAAAATATAATGCGGAAAAGAAATAACACAGACACCAGAATTTTGTTAACGAGAAAAACCGCAAATGCAGAAAAACCCCGGGACCGAGTCCAGCTTTGAACACCACATTGTATTAAGTCGGTAAAGACACTAGCCTACTACCAATGAACTTCGGACTGGACTGTAGTTGAACCCTAATCAATCTCACACTGATTCAAGGTACAGTTGCGTTCCTTACGTCTCTGATCCCAGCAGGATACTACGCACTTGATTCCCTTAGCTGATCTCACCCACAACCAAGAGTTGCTACGACCCAAAGTCGAAGACTTGATAAACAAATCTGTCTCACACAGAAAAGTCTATTGAAATAGATAAATGTGTCTCACACAAAAATACCTATGAGCTTTGTTCCGTCTCTTGATAAATCAAGGTGAACAGGAACCAGTTGATAAACCAGTCTTATATTCCCGAAAAACAACCTAGTATTACCAATCACCTTATAATATTATTAATCGATTAACGAAACAAGATATTGTGGAATCACAAACGATGAGACGAAGGTGTTTGTGATTACTTTTCTATCTTGCCTATCGGAGATATAAATCTCAAGCAAATCTTACGATTGCACTCAATCACGATAGAAACATCAAGATTATCACGCAACTACAGGGAAAATAGTTGGGTCTGGCTTCACAATCCCAATGAAAACTTTTAGTCGTTAATCTACAGGGTCTCTTGAGAAACCTAAGGTTAAAAGAGAATCGACTCTAGCTATGCAACTAGTAAAACACAAGAGTGTGGGGATTAGGTTTCCCAGTTGCTAGAGTTCTCCTTCATATAGTTTTTCAAATCAAGTTTGCAATCCGAGTTACCTTGGAAACAAAGCATTCAATATTCACCGTTAGATGAAAAACCTGATTCAACCAAGCTAATATCTTTCAACCGTTAGATCGAACTTAGCTTGTTACACACAAATGAAATGTATCCTCATTTAGGATTATGTAACCGTACCTAAACGTGTACACCATGTTGGCTCAACAATAGTTAACCGAAGTTATCCATATGGTCACTCTCATATCAACTTATTCATCTTAACCATAACTTGTTCAAATGACTCAAATGAAACTAGTTAAAGAGTTGTTCAATTGCTATATTCTCATAGAAGTATACAAGAACACAATTGAAGCAAAATCGGTTGGATTCACTCGAATCAATTCATGAACATTATAGCCCCGGTTTGCAAAGATTGCATTTCTTATTATATAAATGTTTAATTTCATGTACACAACCGATTTTAGAACTTTAACCATCAAGTATGCAAACGGGTACGCATACTTGAAATATCCGGACCAAGATTTGGTTTCGCCAGTACGCAAACGGGTACGCGTACTTCCGATGCCAGGAGAAATATTCGTACATGAAACTTACGCCAGTACGCAAACGTGTGTGCATACTTAGGTTCCCGGATTTCTCAAGCCAACAGGTACGTGTACGGGTACGCATACCATGGTTCCCGAATATGGATTACATATGTGCAAGAGTACACAACATGTCATATCCAATAATGGTTAAGTGTTCTAGACTCTTATTTCAATCATTGAAACTTTCTTAGAGGATGGAAATAGCCGTTTTCACACACTATTAGTATCTAAGCAATTTTCAAGTTATTGAAATAATCATAACGAAACATTCCAAGTAGAAACCAAATGATTGTATTACACATACCATGTAAGATGTTACTCGGTAATTTTCACATGATCATCTTTTGACTTGCGTCAAGAATATAAGATGAACTTGGTCGAAGCGAAAGCATGCCAACACATATTTCGAGAAATATGTAAGCGAGTTAAACTCAGCTCGAAATCTCAAATGTGTATAATAGAAAACTATATCGTAAAACGACTTATGTCTCAATATAGGAGATAGAGTAGAAATAGACTTTCCAAGTGATAGATGAGTTTCAGTCTCCACATACCTTTTGTTGATGAAGTTCCACAAGCTCTCCTTAGTAGTTCTTCGTCTTCAAATGATGAACGCCGTGAATTCTAAGGCTCAACTACACAATCTATTCCATAGTCCGAGACATATATAAGTATACTAGAAATCAAGACTTATAGTTTTGATCACTAACATTGACAAATATGCTTGTTAGAGCATAGCTCGGTTGAACCCACCAAGCGTTGGTATGTCAAGATTGGTTGTCATATTTTACTGAATCAAAATTCATTTAAAGAGTCGTTTTATTATTTAATAGAGTCAACTTCTTATAGGTTAGCTTGAAAGTATTAGGATATGAGACATTACAAGTATTACGTGAAGACTTGAAGAATGTGAAGAAGTAAGGAGCTACAACGACGATATCATCCTTCCACTTGAGGTTAGTAATATTTGACTTGAACTGTTTCATTCCCTAACGTATCTTTCAAGTCGTGCATATTAAAAACTTCACTGCGAAGCTGTGAATATTATACTCTAGTTAGACATAGTATTAAGGAATTACAATACGAAGTATAACGTCTATATTTTGAACTTCGTATATAAGACATCGACATAATCATATGAATGCTATTGTGATTATGTATGGGGATGGGTGAAGATTTCATCGTAGGATACAATGTTTTAAATTCGTTTAAAGCAAGAAATTCATAAACTTGTTTTGTGAATCGAAAGGAAAATCACTAGGCTTATTCTTATTGTTATTCATTGCAAATCTTTTGAATTACCAATATGTGTGTTTAGTATAACTAGCCATTGGGTAGCCGATCCTAGTAAGAGGTGTGAACGATCACAAGAAAGAGTGTAATCGATCCTTGTAAGAGGTTTAACAAGTTTTAGTAAGTTGGTGTAACCGATCCTATAACTTGGTCAACCGATCACAAGTTTTACCATAAGAAGTGGTATCCGATCCTAGTACTTAGTTAGCTATTTTATAGTAACTAGTATAACCGATCCTAGTACCCACTTGGAGGTAGAACCGAAACTTTATGTTGAGGTAGAACCGTGAAACCCATTAATGGTGATTTGATAGGATAATCAATCATATAGTTCTTGGAAGTCAGATGAACCAATTCTAAACTTGTTTGGAAGTGTGGCAAATCGGTTCCAAGATTGTAAATATAAAAAAGGATTTACAAAGCAAAGATGTCGACATACTTTGAACATGTGCAGTAACTCTTATCTTTTATTATTCAAAGATATTCCTTAATAGCTAAAGGAGAATCCCGAATCGAAATAAATTGAGAATCTTTTAATTAAGGTTTTTAGTTTTATATGCTTTTAATTTCCAGCAATTTAAATGCATATCTTTAGAAAATAAAAATTAGTAATGTGCATTTACTAGTTGGAGATTTTCTACTGAGATTTCGGTCAATATTTGGACAAAGCATTTCCAGGAATTATGAAAACCGTTTTTGCCCTTATTGCATATCTTTGAGAATATTCGGTTTTGGAAATTCCTTGGTGTCCAAACTTCCTTGTCTATAAATATTGAAGTTTGCATTTCAAGCAAACTAATCCTCAGAGCCAGCAAAACTGCCTAGTTGTGTTGTTACTGGTGGAGCCGTCTATTCGGAGAAAAAAATACCCTAATTAGGCGAAATATCTTACGACCGCTTGTTTTAAAGACTTCTTTGGGATTGGGAAGCTCTACGAGTACCGTTGGTGGGAAACTAGATAATTGTGGTTTATTATTAGTTTTTGATTGATTTGATTGACTAGCGGTTGTTGAACTTTGATTGCACCTAGTTTGTTTATGCTTGAGAATCTTCTCTTCTGATATAAGATTCACTCAAACTAGATCGAAGTGTCGACGGGGATCTTTCGAACTGTTTGTAGATCTAAATACGTCTTGTGATAATCCATCGTTGACAGACTCTGTTCTGTGTGTGATTGATCACAAGAGATTCAAGTTGATTGTGTGCAGGTGTTTATTGAAGATCAAAGAAGATTTGAAGACAAAGGAGATATTTGGGTTCACAATCTTTGGTGTGCACAAAACTTGTTTTGGATGGAAAGGGATCCAACTATAATCGGTTTATCTTTGTAATAACCTTGATTTATTAGTTGAGTAGATCATCATCAATACGTTTCTTTGTGATTTGAAGTATTGATTGTAAAGTCTTGACAATTACTTTGGTAGTTTTTATTGGATAGATCTAAGAACCAGACAAAGGAGTTTATTGGGATAAACAGAAGAGCCTTTTGCCAAACTCATATCACTTGTTTGAAAAGAGTTGTTACCGAACAGATTTGTTGTTCATATACTGTTTGGAATACGAACCAAAGGAATTGTTCCAAGTGTGTGACTTATTTCAAGTTGGAGGCGCAGGGATACAGACGGAACTAGGTGAACTATAGGTTTAGTTGTTTGGTCTCAACTATACGAAGTTGGTGTAGATTTTGTATAGCGGCTTAATCCTGAGAGTATTCAATTCTGGAAAGGTCCCGGGGTTTTTTCTGCATTGCGTTTTCCTCGTTAACAAAATCTTGTTGTGTCTTTTACTTTTCTATTTCTGCAATTATAATTATTTTTATTATAATTAGAAGTAAAATACACAAACGTTAATTCCTATTTACTTGATAGCAATCCTATTGTGTTTGGTTAATTCTGAACCTATTATCAAGTAAACATACTTCTTTGTTGTATTGTCTCGACCTTGTATCCATAGTCAATCACACAAGTTATTTTGTTATCGTATTGTCTCGATCTCGTATACATAGACGATCACACGAAGTGTGAACCGGTTTGTTGTATTTTCTCGACTCAATCCATAGACAATCATTGCGGAGAAAGAACTTCTATGTGGAAAAGTTTTAGTTTGAGGTATATTTGGGTACCCTCGTCTTTTCAATCGGTATCAGAGCAGGAAAACACGAAAAACATTTAACAATCTGTGTTTGGTGCGATCCAACCTATAAGACTGGAATCTAGAAATGGTTTTATAGAACCTGATAATGATTCAGTTAACGTAAAGCAAGACATCAAGAGTTTTGAATTAACACTTGATGATGGCATCTACGATTCAATACCTGAAGAGCTTCATGAAAGGGAGTCTACTAGACAAGTTCATCTTGTTAATGATGTAGAAACTGGTAATAACTGGGAATCATGCCTAGAAAAGCTGCTGGATGAAATATCCGATGATGGTGACTCAGATATTGATCGATATGTGGATGATGATATCTCAAAATACTCCAAAATACTGAAGCCTTTGGGAAAGAGTAAACTCAAAACTTCTGATGTCATTGATCTCTTAACTCCTCTATGTCGACAGAACAAGAAGTTGATAAAAGTTTTTCAAGGATAATATTGTGGTTCTCGGACCGCTGAATATCCTTTTAAAGATCGTACACACGATCTAAATTCTAAGAAATTAGAATGTAAAAATCTTCGAAGAGAACTGTTTTTGTCGGAAAAGAAACGTGTTGAATCAGAAGCAATGTTTAATTCTCGACAAATACAGGGTCTTGAAGAAAAAGCCAGCGCTAGTCTCTCTCAAACAAAATTTTTAGAGAAAGAGCGTGATGTTGCTCTTAAAAAAATTCACTTATTGGAAGAGAAACTTGTTGAATCCGATGCAAGGATTAACTCTCAACAAAAGAGTTTGGAAGAGAAAGAAGGTGTATATCTCTCATGAGAAAAACACCTTGAGGCTGATCTAGCTGGTGCTCTTGATAAAATCAAGATGTTGGAAGAAGAAAATTTGTACTTGAAAAAATTCCAATGATAGCACAAACAATTTATCCTCATTGTTATAAGCAGAAAGATATCATGGTGATACACGAGGATTAGGATATAAGGAATCAGATGCTTCCAATGATAACAATGAGATAAAAAAATTTAAAGCTACAAATTCTTCTCAACCAGAGGATTCCAGATGACAAAGATGCTCCTATTTCTTGTAGAGAAGAAAAGTCTGTCAATCCTAAGAATAGTGTTCAACCAGCAGTAATCAAAGAAGGCATTTATGCTAATGTCAAGAAAGCAACAACGTTGAACAAAGATAAGAAGAAGAAGAAGAAAACTCGTCGAGCTCCAATGAAAAAGGATCCACAAAAAGGTAACAATAAAACTCAGTCTTCGTATGTTACGAAGCATTGTTATTATTGTGGTAATAAATGGCATTTTCAATGGGGATGCAAAGTTCATAAAATGCAAGATGCGCTTTCTTTTGTATCAAACGAATTGGATAAGATTGCTCCTCAAAGGAACTCAGATCGCTATTGTCCAAAGTTTAGGCAAAAAAATTATTATAATGATAGTTCAAGTTTTGCCCATCGCTCGTCAAGGACATCTCATAAAACACCCTAATATAGGAAAAAAGATGACTTTGCAAATACGAAGACAAGATCTGATGTTCCAAATTGGAGAAAGAATGTTTCGCAAAATATCCAAAAGGGAAATGATAATAATTGTATGAAGGAGAAAGATGCTCCTGCGAAACCCTCCTCTAAATGGGTCCCAAAATCCTCCATAGCCAAAAAGGGACCAAAAGTTAGTCACAAGAATGACTCTCAGCTGTTAATTGTTGGTGACAATAATTACAAGAGTTTTCTTGAAAGACTAAAGAAAGACATCATGTTTGAAATATCTTGTACTAATCAACGTTGTGATAATGACACTCTTCATCACAAGTCAAAGAAGAAAAAAAAAGATATGGAACAAGAGAAAACAAACCAAGCAAGAGGTCAAGAATGATGATTCTGTCTTAGTCACTCGTGACGAACAAGACAAGGATCAACTCAACACAACCTAGTTGTGTTGGAATGTGATGCTCACCTTTGTGCTCAATCTTATGAAGGGTGAGGAAGCACGTGAAACTGAGCAGATGATCTCTCGGTTATTATATGACTAATTAACATCTTTAGGGAGATTTCTTCTTTTCTATACTCATACCTTCTCTATTTATATTTGAATTTTTGATAGATACGGTAATTTGGAATTTATGATGTTGATATCTACTGATCATATATGTGTACCTCTTGTTTACATGGTTAAAACGAGCCATAAATCAATGAATTCGGACGTCGTATGCAAAAGTTATGTCTAAAAAGGTTTCGTGTATGGATTCATGTTGTAACCAGTATTGGTGATTGGTATAACATGGTATCATAACCTAGTTGGTATATGTATCATAACCTAGTTGGGATAACTTGGTATCATAACCTAGTTGGTATCATAACCTAGTTGGGATAACCTGGTATCATAACCTAGTTGGTATCATAACGTAGTTGGTATAACCTGGTATCATAACCTAGTTGGTATAACCTGGTATCATGACCTGGTACGAAGAAGTGTAAAACTGTTTTACCTATAACTTCTTCGTCCGAACTCGGAATGACATCATTCTTTTTGCGTTGGTTTCGTAATTCAATTCCATACAAGATTGAGGTAACATAAATGCGTGATTTTCTGTTGAACATTTAGGGTGTATTGCAAATTGTATTTATGGGATGTTTGATTTCGGTTTTCATAACCTCAATATTCGGTCTCATATGGTGTGAACCATTATGGTTTGGGTGACTTTTTGATTTAGCGGGATTGAGTTAAAGCCCGTGTTGGTAGGATTTATCAAAGGATAATAAGGGGTTCCGATTGAAACTCATTTGTGAAAAATTCACAATATGTTGAATCGTTTTGGTTTAGCAAAAAACCATTTGTGTTTCGGGATTTCAACTTTTGCATCGCATTAGTTAAAACCGATTTTCAACCTTTCTCTGGTAAAGGTTGGTTTTTGTTGTTGTTCTTTTGTCTTGCAAGAGGATGAAAACACAGTGACATTCCTCCCCGGAAAGATGCAAAGAAAAGGAGAAGAGGATGCAGAACTTGAGGTAACGAATTTGTCAGTTAATCGTTTTCCTGTTTAATAAAAGCCTGATTTATTGCATATATTTATTGCTTTTGCTTAACAAAATTTCGGTACAATTGATGTTTATTCCATTATTTGTGTATGGATGTGTGTGCGATTCAATTGTTTCCGGTTAAGAAAAACTATTGTTATCTTGCTTTATTGTTTGGTATCAATTGTTTAGGCTTACGAAATTTCGGTACAATTGCGGTTGTTAGAGCATAGCTCGGTCGACCTCGCATGCGTTGCTATATCAAGCATGTTTGTCAATGTTAGTGATCAAAACTATGAGTCTTGATTTCTAGTCTATTATAGCTAAGTCTCGGACTAGGATAGAAAAGTGTAGTTGAGCTCAAGGACTTCATGGAGATTCATCATACAACGACGAAGATCTACTCAAGGAACCGTGGAACTTCATCAACAAAAAGGTATGTGGAGACTTGAACTTATCTATCACTCAAAATTCTATCTATTCTATCTCCTACTTCTTATGAGACAAAAAGTCGAATGCTATATAGACCGGATCATACACATTTGACATTTCGAGCTGAGTATTCACTACTTATCTTTTTCTCGAAATCGTGTGTTGGTAAAGCGTTTTGCTTTGATAAAGTTTATCTTCACCTAGTGACGAGAGTCATGAAAACTTTCAATTACTTTGAGAATTGCTCTGACGTGAAACGGTCTGTGGATAACGGCTATATAACGTACTCTGAGAATGTCTCAATGATTGGAATGAGAGTTTAGATTACATAACCATGTATTCCTTAATCCGAAGTTTTCGAACTTTGTTGATAGAGAGAAACCGGAGGAATTGGCTTTGCCAAGTCCGCGAACTCAGTTTGCGAACTCAGTCCGCGAACTGGCGGAAGTTCTCTTACCGAGAATTTCTGCTGGGATTTTCCAAAAACTCGTTTGTGTGTTTAGTCCGCGAACTCAGTCCGCGAACCTAGTCCGCGAACTGGCGGAAGTCTCTTTGCCGAGATTTTCTGCTGAGTTTGGAAAACTCTGTCGGTTTCCTTAAGTCCGCGAACTTGTTTGTGAGCTTAAGTGGTTATTATCTAAAGATGTTCTGTGAACATGAAACTTAAATTACTAAGGAATGCTTTATGCAAAACGTGGCTATAAAGTTCATGATCGATTCATCGAATCGAATCATCTATGTTTCAATTGTGTCTTGTGTAGTTACATAAGATCTCATAGCAATTGAACAACTCTCTAACTAGTTCATTTGAGTCGATTGAACTAGTTACGGTGAAGAAGAACTAGGTTTATATGAATTGCTCATATGATTAACCTTTTGGGTTACTATGTTGAACCAACATATACGTACACGTTTGGGCACGGTTTTCACAAACCCAGTAAACGTCTACCCAAGTGTGTGTGACAAGCTAAGTTTTCTATCTAACGGTTGAGAAATATTAGCTTGAATCTAAATCAGGTTTTCATCTAACGGTGAATATGGATTGCTTTATAACTAAGGAAAAACTCTGATTGGAAGGCTATATAAAGGAGACATCTAACATTGTACAAAACTAATCCCCACACGTCTGTGTGATACTAGTGCGTTCATTAGAGTCGATTCTCCTTTAACCTTTGGTTTTCTTCTCTAAAACCAGGTTAACGACTTAAAGACTTCATTGGGATTGTGAAGCCAGACCGATACTACTTTTATCGTAGTTGTGTGATCTGATCTTGCATCTTCTATCGTACGAGTACAATATATTGATTGTCTTGAGATGGTGAGAGTTCTCCGATAGGCAAGATAAAGAAGTCACAAACATCTTCGTCTCACTGTTTGTGATTCCTCGACAAACTGCTTGTGTAGTCAAGAAGGATTGTTGAGAGGTGATTGATTAATCTAGGATGTTCTTCGGGAATATAAGACCGGATTATCAATTGGTTCCTATTAACCTTAATTTTCTATCTTAAGACGGCACAAAACCTAGGGTTTTTCTGTGATAGACTTTTCTGTGTGAGACATATTTGTTTATTATCAAGTCTGCGATTTTGGGTTGTAGCAACTCTTAGTTGTGGGTGAGATCAGCTAAGGGAATCAAGTGCGATGTATCTTGCTGGGATCAGATGCGTAAGAGTAGAACTGTACCTTGAATTAGTGGGAGACTGATTGGGGTTCAACTATAGTCCAGTCCGAAGTTAGCTTGTAGTAGGCTAGTGTCTGTAGCAGCTTAATACAGTGTGTATTTAATCTGGACTAGGTCCCGGGGTTTATCTGCATTTGTGGTTTCCTCATTAACAAAATTTCTGGTGTCCGAGTTATTTATTTTCCCGCATTATATTGTTTATCTTTATAATTGAAATAATACAGGTTGTGCGTTTTTGATCATCAATTGGAAATCCGACCTTTGGTTGTTGATTGATATTGATTGATCCTTGGACATTGGTCTTTGGTACCGTCCAAGTTATTCCTTGTATTTGAATAGTACTCACAGTTTTTGTTTGAGGAAATCAAATCAAGAGAGAGATATAAACTCGTTGATATACTTTTAATTGATTGAGTCTTGTTGATTCTCTTAAAAGTATATTCGGGTTTGTCCATACAGATTGCTAAGCGAAATATTGGGTGGTTTTGTTAGACCCCCGCTTTTTCAATTGGTATCAGAGCAGGCAAACACGTTAAAGACCTTATAAGTCTGTGTTTGTAGCGATCTGATTATGGACGAGTCTATCTCTAATAACGTACCAGTTCAGAAATTACCAGATGATTCTAAAAGCTTGGATTCACCTGAGAGAACTGTCACATCTAAGTCAATATCCAAACATTCTCTTGATGTAAAAACTGTTGATTGGGAAACACTCCTAGAAGAACAGTTGGATGAACTTTCTGATGAAGGTGATTCAGATATTGATAGAGATGTTGATGAGGAAGTCTCAGAGTATGTTAAGTTTTCGGATTCGTGGAATATGAATAAGATTACAACTTCTCATGTCACACCTCTTCTGACTCCTCTCTGTCGAGAAAACAAGAAATTGAGAAGATGTTATGCAGGTGTTTATTTTTCGAATCGTTCTACCGAATCGATCCTCAAGGATTCTGAGGAAAACCTACGTATGAAGTCACTTGAATGTGATAATCTTTATCAAAAGTACTTTTTGTTGGAAGAGAAACTTGCAGAATCTGAAGCAAGGTTTAACTTCCAGCAAACAAGTTTTGACGACAGAGAAAGCGCTTATCTCACTCGAGAAAAACGCCTTGAAGCTGATTTAGCTGCTGCTCTTGATAAAATCAAGATGTTGGAAGATGACTTGAAAAAGTTCAATACTAGTTCAAGCAAATTAACCACTATGCTAGGAGCAAATAAAAATCATCGTGATACACGAGGATTGGGCTATAAGGGAATAGATGCTCCAAGTACTAGCAAAGAGGTAAAATTTGTCAAGGATAGTGATTCTTCTCAACAAAAGGTTTCCACTGATGGAAAAAGTGAAATACCTTCTCCGGCAGTTAAGGTTCAAAAGAGCAAAGTTTATCAACCTCCAAAGTTAGCACACACGGATCGTGGTAATAACATTCCTTATGTTTGCCACTATTGCGGAAATAAAGGTCACCTGGAAAGGAGATGTCGTTTCCGTGTAAGGAATGAGAAACTTCATGATGTTCTTGTTTGGGCATCACAAGAAGTTGTGAAACCAAGATCATACATTAATACTGATCCCCTTAACGTTACAGGTTGTAATTGTCCAACCTTTAGGCAAAGGAATCAGTGCTATGATAGACCTAGATTTGCTTATAAACGTTGTACGAATCCTTTTCATAATCGCAATGGTTATCAAAAGGATAACTTCGTAAAGACGAAGACAAGATCTGATGCTCCCAATTGGAGAAAGACTAACTTGCAAAAGAATATTCAATCCAATTCTCTTCCAAGAATTCTAGAAGAGAGTGATGGGAAGAAGGTTCTGACTGTTCCTAAACGCACTCAGAAGTGGATACCGAAGAAAGACAATGATGTTTTGAGTGTGAAAAGGAATGATCTTAAAGAAAACTCCATGACTATGGAAAAGGAAGTATCCATGATGTTGGAACTTAACAAGTTTTTTGGAAAAATGGAATTGGATGTGAAAGGTTCTAAAAGTGATCTCTTTCATGATAATCTAAAGGTCACTTGTGGTGAGCAAAACTTTTTTCACCCCAACGCAACTTGATTGTGTTGGAAGTGCATCCTCACCAAGGAATGCCCTGCTTTGTATACGGTGAGGGAAGCACAAGAATTGGGGAACACAGATTATATTTGGTAAGGCGGTAGAATTCGATTGGATTCATCTAAAAAGGTATGTCTATAGACTTGAGCAAGATTTGTACTTTTATTTGCTTAGAATACTTATAATAATTTTGCTTATCGTTCATTTCTACCTAACTTGATCTGTGTTTAAGGTTCTTAAATGTTTAGGTTTGAAAATAATAGTTCAGGATGTTTGGACTACATGGTACACATACCAAGTATGCATAACAACATTCAAAATCAAAATCCAGGGGTTTAAGTTCGCAAACCCGTATGCATACTTGACGTCGATATTCGGTAAACTTGTTTTGGCCGTAACTTCTTCGTCCTAACTTGGATTTACCTCACTCTTTTTGAATTCTCTTACTTATTGAATTCCCTTCAAAATGGAGATGAGAATTGTTGAATTTGGATGAGTTAATATTGTTCTTTGTCCCGTCTCTTGTTTTTTAGTGTTTGCTCCGTTTCGTTGTACTTGTTCTATTCTCTTGGACTTGGGCACTGGTATTCTTGGATAAATCCTATTCTAAGCTATTTTGTGGCTGTTACAAGAGTGATGTTGGTGAATCACAAAGAAGGAAGTTCGAGAATTGGTAGTAGTTCACATTTTTATATATTCTTGAGTGTTCACAATCATCTCATGTGAACTATGGTGCATAGTCGTCAATGACTTTGGATGTTCTTCTTTGTTAAGGAAATATTTTTATACGCTTTTGGTAACCACTCTTGGTATAAATCCATGCGAAAAAGATTGATTCTACCTTCTAAGGGCAAAGATTGTTATTGCAGTATTAATCTTTATGATTTTGTGATATTGCAATTGTTTATGGGATATGTATTGTTTGCATCCGTGAACTTGAAGGTCACATATGTTGTCAAAATTAAAGTCGTTCATAAATTGGTACTCGTATTGATGAAAAGACGAATGGGATTTTGACAAATACAAAAGTTATACCTATGCAGCCATTTATTTGATGGAAAATAGGGTAAAATCTTTTGTGTGACAAGGATAAAGTCTATTACGTCGTTATGAAAATTGTGATGGAAAGATAGAATAGATCCTTGTATGTATTCCGCGGTATTAATCTTCTTTGATCGATTCTTTTTGTATTACCGTGAAGGCTCCATTGTGTGTCTTATGTTGAACACGATACAACTAAGTCGATTATTCTTAGTGGCTTTGATGGTTGTTCCATAAGATGCTATATGTTGAGCATTATGAACTAAATTAATCATCTTGGTTGGTTATTTAGTTATTTGCTCCGAAAGTATTCTTTTGTCGAGCAAAACTTTTGACAATTAAATTGATTACCTTCGTGATTAGTTTGGTTGTTTGTATTCCAATTAGATTAATTATGGGTTCTCTTGTAATTAGTCTAGTTGAGTTTTCATATATTCCACAAGTTCTTGTGTTGAGTATATGAACGGCTATACTAACTATGTTCTATTGGTTGGTGTAGTCGTATATTCCTAAGGTTTTACTTATGTTGAGTATTTGAACGATTAAGATAGTCATCTCCTTGTGGTTATCTTAGTCGTAGCTCCGTGAGTTTTCTTATGTTGAGAACAATCAATTAAATTGATCACTTTTGTGGTTTGATTTAGTTGTGTATTCCGATTAAATTAATCATGGGTTTACTTGTGATTAATTTGGTTGAATTTTGGATATAGAAAATCATTTCCATGGTTTTTGGTGTCCAATTAAAAAATCCTTCTTTTCTTTCAAAATTAAGGTCGCTCTTGTTGTTCTTTCGGGAATGACATCAAATGGGGGAGAGTTCTTTTGAACTTGTGCTTAATGGTAATATCTTGTGGGATGTGCGGCTGTGGAATTTTATATGGGTTATCTTGTATCTTAAAACTCCTTGATGAATGCATTTATCTTCGGCTTTATGATTGCATCTAAATTAAGTTGGTATGTATTTCTTCTTTTAGTCTATGAAACGTTTCTTCTCGGAAATTTCCTTAGGAACCCGTTCTTGTACCTTTGCCAATTTTATTGACAAAAAGGGGGAGAATTAATGTGTAGTTATACTACATATACATATGGTTTTCGGATCATTGTGTAAGGGGGAGTGGTTTCCATGTGAGATGGAGTATTGACTAAGGGGGAGTGATACATATCACCGTAGTATTATTGTTAAAGTCGTGATGCAGTTGGACTTTGATGTTACATAATAATACTATGTCACTGTAAAATGATGATCGAGAATCTCGATTTCTCTCATTGTTATAGCTACGGATCTTCAATAACGGTGATGCTAAACTTACAACCTTTGGGATCATTGGAGTACTTGGAAGGACGAAGATTTCAGGGAACGTTGAAGATTAGACTATGGAATAGGAGCCACTAAAGTTTATCTTTTTTATATTCCATATGTATTAATAGTTTTGTCACTAAATTTGACAAAGGGGAAGATTGTTAGAGCATAGCTCTGTCGACCTCTCATGCGTTGATATATCAAGCATGTTTGTCAATGTTAGTGATCAAAACTATGAGTCTTGATTTCTAGTCTATTATAGCTAAGTCTCGGACTAGGATAAAAAAGTGTAGTTGAGCTCAAGGACTTCATGGCGATTTATCATACAACGACGAAGATCTACTCAAGGAACCGTGGAACTTCATCAACAAAAAGTTATGTGGATACTTGAACTTATCTATCACTCAAAAGTCTATCTATTCTATCTCCTACTTCTTATGAGACAAAAAGTTGTATGCTATATAGACCGCATCATACACATTTGACATTTCGAGCCGAGTATTCACTACTTATCTTTTTCTCGAAATCGTGTGTTGGTAAAGCGTTTCGCTTTGATCAAGTTTATCTTCACCTAGTGACAAAAGTCATGAAAAGTTTCAATTACTTTGAGAATTGCTCTGACGTGAAACGGTCTGTGAATAACGACTATTTAACGTCCTCTGAGAGTGTCTCAATGATTGGAATGAGAGTTTAGATTACACAACCATGTATTCCTTAATCCGAAGTTTTTGAACTTTGTTGATTGAGAGAAACCGGAGGAATTGTCTTTGCCAAGTCCACAAACTCAGTACGCGAACTGACGGAAGTTCTCTTGCCTAGAATTTCTGCTGGGATTTTACAAAAACTCATTTGCGTGTTTAGTCCGCGAACTGGCGGAAGTCTTTCTGCTGAGTTTGGAAAACTCTACCGGTTGCCTTAAGTCCGCGAACTTGTTTTTGAGCTTAAGTGGTTATGATCTAGAGATGTGCTCTGAACATGAAACTTAAATTACTAAGGAATGCTTTATGCAAACTGTGGCTATAAAGTTCATGAGCCAATTCATCGAACCGAATCATTTTTGTTTCAATTGTGTCTTGTGTAGTTACATAAGATCTCATAGCAATTGAACAACTCTCTAACTAGTTCATTTGAGTCAATTGAACTAGTTATGGTGAATAAGAACTAGGTTAATATGAATTGCTCATATGGTTAACCTTTTGGGTTACTATGTTGAACCAACATACACGTACACGTATGGGCACGGTTTTCACAAACCCAGTAAATGTCTACCCAAGTGTGTGTCACAAGCTAAGTTTTCGATCTAACGGTTGAGAAATATTAGCTTGAATCTAAATCAGGTTTTCATCTTACGGTGAATATGGATTGCTTTGTAACTAAGGAAAAACCCTGATTTGAAGGCTATATAAAGGAGACATCTAGCATTGTGCAAAACTAATCCCCACACGTCTGTGTGATACTAGTGCGTTCACTAGAGTCGATTCTCCTTTAACCTTTGGTTTTCTTCTCTAAAACCAGGTTAACGACTTAAGGACTTCATTGGGATTGTGAAGCCAGGCCGATACTACTTTTATCGTAGTTGTGTGATCTGATCTTGCATCTTCTATCGTACGAGTACAATATATTGATTGTCTTGATATCGTGAGAGTTCTTCGATAGGAAAAATAAAGAAGTCACAAACATCTTTGTCTCACTGTTTGTGATTCCTCGACAAACCGCTTGTGTAGTCAAGAAGGATTGTTGAGAGGTGATTGATTAATCTAGGTTGTTGTTCGAGAATATAAGATCGGATTATCAATTGGTTCTTGTTCATCTTAATTTTATATCTTAAGACGGAACAAAACCTAGGGTTTTTCTGTGGGAGACAGATTTATTCTTTGATTGACTTTTCTGTGTAAGACAGATTTGTTTATTATCAAGTCTGCGATTTTGGGTTGCAGCAACTCTTAGTTGTGGGTGAAATCAGCTAAGGGAATCAAGTGCGCAATATCTTGATGGGATCAGAGGCGTAGGAGTACAATTGTACCTTGAATTAGTAGGAGACTGATTGGGGTTCAACTATAGTCTAGTCTGAAGTTAGCTGGTAGTAGGCTAGTGTTTGTAGCGGCTTAATACAGTGTGTATTCAATCTGGACTAGGTCCCGGGGTTTTTCTGCATTTGCGGTTTCCTCGTTAACAAAATTTCTGGTGTCTGTATTGTTTAATTTACCGAATTATATTGTTTATCTTTATAATTGAAATAATACAGGTTGTGCGTTTGTGATCATCAATTGGAAATCCGACCTTTGGTTGTTGATTGATATTGATTGATCCTTGGACATTGGTCTTTGGTACCGTCCAAGTTATTCCTTGTATTTGATTAGTACTCACAGTTTCTGTTTGAGGAAATCAAATCAAGAGAGAGATATAAACTCGTTGATATACTTTTAATTGATTGAGCCTTGTTGATTCTCTTAAAAGTATATTCGGGTTTGTCCATACAGATTGCTAAGCGAAATATTGGGTGGTGTTGTTAGACCCCCGCTTTTTCAGCGGTACTTTAATGTCTATATTTGTCTCAATTGCTTCCGGTTGAGGTAAATAATTATGCAAGTTGATTTATTTGGTTCGTATGAATAGTTTATGGCTTAACAAAAAGGTTTTCGGGATGAATTGTTTAGTCCAATTCGATTCCGGATAAGAGAAACTAAGTTAATTCTGATCTTAGTTAGACTTATCAAAGTGGAGGTTTCGGTTATTCAAGTATAATCGAATGCCTTAACAAGAAATGCTAGTTAACTAACCTAGTACTTGTATTGTGTAAAAGTGAAAGGTCTAAGTTATTATTTAAATAATTAGAACCTGATGAGAAAAATAGAGTTAATTCTGATCTTTATTTTGGTCTTATCGAACAAGCGATTGTATTTGTGCAATTAGTTTAGCAAAGGAACTAAGGTTCTTGGTCGATTTTTGGTTTGCTAAACTATTAGGGAAAATTGCTTCGGGAAATTGTTTCCTTGGTAACATATCATAACAAAATTACTTGTAGTTTCGGTTTTGATATTGGTTATCAAAAATGGTGTGTGGAACCCTCATGATTAACTCTTATAGGTTGCAAGTCTCTTTGTAAGATTTGTAAGATCCTTTCAGTTTGTCCTTTATTTGCTCGTATCTTTGTCATTTTGTGACAAAAAGGGGGAGAAATATATGGAGTAAACAAGTGATTTGATATTGATTTGGTCACTAAGGGAAAGGACAATGGTGCTTAAACGTTATATCTAACGAAAGAGTAAAGCATAGACTAATGGGGAGTAGCATATCATATTGATACTTGTGGTTATCTTAACTACAAAGGGAATAACAAAGACGTGCGGATTGAAAATCTACCTATCTTACCTTTAGGGGGAATATTAGCTTTGTTATTATAATGTCAACAACAACATTTATGGATTGAATGTATACAGGTTATCGTGTTGTTGAAACTTGGAATCAAGTGTATGTGTAATGAATTCTTGTAATTTGTTTATCCATATGATGTCAGAGTTTTGTCATTAAAATTGACAAAGGGGGAGATTGTTAGAGCATAGCTCGGTTGAACCCACCAAGCGTTGGTATGTCAAGATTGGTTGTCATATTTTAGTGAACTAAAACTTATTTAAAGAGTCACTTGATTATTTACTAGACTCAACTTCGCATAGGTTAGCTTGAAAGTATTAGGATATGAGACATTACAAGTATTACGTGAATACTTGAAGAATATGAAGAAGTGAGGAGCTACAACGATGACATCATCCTTCCACTTGAGGTTAGTAATATTTGACTTGAACTGTATCATTCCTTAACGGATCTTTCATGTCGTGCATATTGAAACATAACTGCGAAGCTGCGAATATTATACTTTAGTTAGATATAATATTAAGGAATTACAATACGAAGTATAACGTCTATCTTTTGAACTTCGTATATAAGACATCGACATAATTGAATGAATTCTATTATGATTATGTATGGGTATGGGTGAAGATTTCGTCCTAGGAAACAATGTTCTACATTCATTTAAAAGAAGTAAATTTATAAACTTGTTTTGTGAATCTAAAGGCAAATCGCTAGGCTTATTGATATTGTTATTCATTGCAAATCTTTTGAATTACAAATATGTGTGTTTAGTATAACCGCTCATAACTTGTTTATGTATCTTGGTAAAACTATTCACAAGGCCTGACTTTTGTATTGGTATGACTTTTATTAGTGAAACCGATCTTAAGTAATCACCTATGATGGTAAGATCAATATCTTGAAATTGGTGTGAATAAATACTAGCCATTGGGTAACTGATCCTAGTAAGAGGTGTGACCGATCACAAGAGAGAGTGTAACAGATCCTTGTAAGAGGTTTAACAAGTTTTAGTAAGTTGGTGTAACCGATCCTATAACTTGGTCAACCGATATCAAGTTTTACCATAAAAAGTGGTAACCGATCCTAGTACTTAGTTAGCCATTTTATGGTAACTAGTGTAACCGATCCTAGTACCCACTTGGAGGTAGAACCGAAACTTTATGTTGAGGTAGAACCGTGAAACCCATTAATGGTGATTTGATAGGATAATAAATCACATAGTTCTTGGAAGTCAGATGAACCAATTCTAAACTTGTTTGGAAGTGTGGCAAATCGGTTCCATGATTGTAAATATGAAAAAAGGATTTACAAAGTAAAGATGTCGACATACTTTGAACATGTGCAGTAACTCTTATCTTTTATTGTTCAAAGATATTCCTTAATAGCTAAAGGAGAATCCCGGACCGAAATAAATTGAGAATCTTTTAATTAAGGTTTTTAGTTTTATATGCTTTTAATTTCCAGCAATTAAAATGCATATCTTTAGAAAATAAAAATTAGTAATGTGCATTTACTAGTTGGAGATTTTCTACTGAGATTTTAGTCAATATTTGGACAAAGCATTTCCAAGAATTATTAAAACTGTTTTTGCCCTTATTGCATATCTTTGAGAATATTCGGTTTTGGAAATTCCTTGGTGTCCAAACTTCCTTGTCTATAAATACTGAAGTTTGCATTTCAAGCAAACTAATCCTCAGAGCCGCCAAAACTGCCTAATTGTGTTGTTACTGGTGGAGCCGTCTATTCGGAGAGGAAATTACCCTAATTAGGCGAAATTTCTTACGACTGCTCGTTTTAAAGACTTCTTTGGGATTGGGAAGTTCCACGAGTACCGTTGGTGGGAAACTAGATAATTGAGTTTATTATTAGTTTTCGATTGATTTGATTGACTAGCGGTTGTTGAACTTTGATTGCACCTAGTTTGTTTATGCTTGAGAATCTTCTCTTCTGATATAAGATTCACTCAAACTAGATCGAAGTGTCGACGGGGATCTTTAGAACTGTTTGTAGATCTAAAGACGTCTTGTTATAATCCATCGTTAACAGACTCCGTTCTGTGTGTGATTGATCACAAGTGATTCAAGTTGATTGTGTGCAGGTGTTTATTGAAGATCAAAGAAGATTTGAAGACAAAGGAGATATTTGGGTTCATAATCTTTAGTGTGCACAAAACTTGTTTCGGCTGGAAAGGGATCCAAATATAATCGGTTTATCTTTGTGATAACCTTGATTGATTAGTTGAGTAGATCGGAATCAATACGTTTCTTTGTGATTTGAACTATTGATTGCAAAGTCTTGACAATTACTTTGGTAGTTGTTATTGGATAGATCTAAGAACCTGACAAAGGAGTTTATTGGGATAAACGGAAGAGCCTTTTGTCAAACTCATATCACTTGTTTGAAAAGAGTTGTTACCGAATAAATTTGTTGTTCCTTTACTGTTTGTAATAGGAACTAAAGGAATTGTTCCAAGTGCGTGACTTATTGCAAGTTGGAGGCGCAGGGGTACAGACGGAACTAGGTGAACTATAGGTTTAGTTGCTTGGTCTCAACTATACGAAGTTGGTTTAGATTTTGTATAGCGGCTTAATCCTGAGAGTATTCAATTCTGGACAAGGTCCCGGGGTTTTTTCTGCATTTGCGGTTTCCTCGTTAACAAACGTTAATTCTTATCTACTTGATAGCAATCCTATTGTGTTTTAATTCCGAACCTATTATCAAGTAAACATACTTCGTTGTTGTATTGTCTCGATCTTGTATCCATAGTTAATCACACAAGTTATCTTGTTGTCGTATTGTCTCCATCTCGTATCCATAGACGATCACACGAAGTGTGAACCAGTTAGTTGTATTGTCTCGACTCAGTCCATAGGCAATCACTTTAGGGGAAAGGACTTATAGGTGGAAAAGTTTTAGATTGAGGTATATTTGGGTACCCTCATCTTTTCAATGCTTGAGATAGCAACGCATGCGAGTTCGACCGAGCAGTGCTCTAACACCGGGAACTTAGTATGCATACTGTTGATGGTGGATTTTTGACAAAGGCTAAAATCGTAAAGTCATAACCTTGCATATTCCTGATCCAGTAATAAGACAAGTATTGAGACTCATGTCTCTCATTCAAGCATGAAAAATCATGCCACGATGATCTCTGACTGAGTGTATTGCCTCTCAGATCATCCATAGGAACCTCTGACTGAGTGTATTACCTCTCAGATCATTCATAGGAACCTCTGACTAAGTGCATTGCCTCTCAGAGCATACATGAATATGAAGTCTCTCAATTGAGACCATGACATATTTCATCAATACTGAACAATTTCAGTAATCACTTTTATATAGAATCGAACGATTGGACGGCTAGACAGCTTGCCTGCTAGTAGAGTGATAACGTCTTCAGGATGTAACAATGTTTTCCCTGACTATGTAAAAGACATATGTATAGAATCTTAACGATTGGACGGCTCCTAGACATCTTGCCTGCTAGTATAGAGCGATAACGTCTTCAGGATGTAACAATGTTTTCCCTGACTATACAAAATAAATATGACGCCTCAATTAGCTCATGTCGCTTAATTCTCGAATAATTGTAATGCTCCTAGACAAAGTGCTTGTATAGAGCCATCAATTGATTATTTCTAGTTGCTAGATTCATCAATTGAATTCCCAGAAAACTTTAAACGTTCTTTATAATATTTCGATTACTTCAATTCATGGCTTTTCCCGGCAGAATTCCATGGGTTAGTAATAAATATTCAACGTACCGACATCTGAGCAACCACCGAATAAGCCCCGAGAAAATGGTGCAAATGTACTTAATAATAATGTACGAACGAGCACACGAACGCATGAGCGAGCATTCAAAAATACGAACGAACGAGGAAACATATGCAAAATGGGTTAGTAATATTATTAATAACGGGCCCCTAGCTCAGCTGGTCATCCCCGTTCCCCAAAGTTTAATGCGCTCCAGGAGGTCACAGGTTCGAGTCCCCAATGGCGTAATATTGCAGGAATTAACATGGAAGGTAGTGTTAGTTTGCCCCCCTTGTGACACAATCTCAGCCCCCCCTCCCGCCGTTTCGGCTCCCTTGGCTAGGTTACCCATGAGGTTCGCTGGTAGATTAGCACAACAACCTGTTCAATTAATGTAATAGTATGTCGTTGGAGCTTAGCTTGTTAGGCTTCCAAGTAGTTTCATGTAATAATATCCATCCAATAATATAATAAAATTTTAAAAAATAATAATAATAATAAATATTAAAAAGGACACCTAGGGGACCGGGCCCACCGGCCGGCTGATCATGCCGCCATGGCCGGTCCCATGCCTCTTCCTTTATTTTATCTGATTTTATTATTTTTCCCTGATTTCATGAAAACTCCTTCATTCGAACAAACTTCCTCGATTCGAGCAAAACTTTAATTTCCTCACACGATGAAAAAAACATAAATTAAGAAGAGTGTCACGGGACCGGGCATACCGATCGGCCATGCTCGAGCCGCGGCCAGTCCCACAACCTCTCTTATTTCTTATTTTATTATTATTCCTTGTCTCATGAAAACTCCTTCATTTGAGCAAAACTCTTCGGTTTCATCATATTTCCTTCACATGATGAAAATAATATAAAATAGGGAAGGGTGTCACGAGACCGGGACTGCTAGCCGTCCGGCCATGCCCTAGCGGTGGCCGGTCCTACACCTTATAATCCCTAATATTATTATTATTATAATTTCCTTCATCTCATGAAACTCCTCTGTTTGAGGAAAGCCCTGATTTCTTTATATTTTCTCAAATATTGCCCAAACGTGCACAAAAAAATACCAAAATTCTCAGGACTGAGATACGGACACTATGGTGACGCGAGCATGTTACCTTGACCGACCAGGGTCGGCCCTTTGGCTTGCAAGATGCCGGTCCCACACATCTTCATGATTTGACCTAATTTGTTCACATTGGGTTCAAACTATTTCCAAATCACTTGGAATTTCATCAAACGAACGTCAGTTGGTCCCATGACCACCAGGGCCGGTTCCATGACTTCTTGGTTGGTCTCTCACTTCTTCATAATTATCTCTTATCACCTAATGCTCAAACTAGTACTATTTCAATAAATGATTAAAGCAGCATTTAATCATCCTTTCACCAACTAGTCTTCAAGGGACTTTGGTATTTTCTCACTCGAGCATCTGTAAACTACACGGTCGGCCCATCATCCCATGTAGTCGGTCCCTCTTTCACTCAATAAATTATCAATTGATCAACAGTTGATCAAAATTAGGGTTTCGGATCCAATGCTCCGCAAAGCATAATTCTGAGCAGGTTCAAACACTAATAATCTTATGTTGATCCTGCAGTCAACATTTTAATTGATTATACTAAGTCCAGTTGCCAGTATCTTAAGTTAATATTTTATTTGGTTCCGCTACCAATAATTCATTAAACGTGCAATATTTTCTCAAACTAGGAATGTTGATTCAATTACCAATATTTAATTCATTAGACGAGCAATATCAATATTTTCTAAGACTATGAATATTGATTCAACTATCAATATTCAGCAGTTCATCAAATGAGTGATATTTGCTCACACGAGCAATATTTGCTCAGGAATATTGGTTCAGCTATCAATATTCTACAATTCATTAAATGATCAATATTTTCTCATACGAGTAATATTTGCTCACTTTAACTATTAATATTCATTCGACAATTATACATCTGTCTCAACAGACATGTTCAATTCATGAATCCTAAAGCACTCGTAAACCATGCTCGACTCAGCAATATAAGGAGTCATCATCCAATCAAGTCAACAACTGACTAATTAAATGCACGTCTGCCTTACAGACTCCACAATCACGAGACATCCATCGTGTCACATGGGGGAAATTAAATAGGATTTTTTTTGTCTGGCGGCTTACGACACGTGTGTTCATCAACAATGAGAATGTGACTTAGTCGTGCAAGCGGTTAGAGGAGTTAGCAAAGTAGTGGGTGGACAGTCAACCAAGTCCCTACACGATGAGTAACTGGTTTTAACACGATTTCCCACTTTCCCACTCTTTCACTCCAACAACCGTCATACTTATTGGGATCAATGTGTCTACTATTTTTTCAATATAAATAAGTCTCTGAATCCATGATTAAAAGGACAAGGAACGCTCGTCTAAACAAAGATTTCTCATCACACGAGAATTCTCATCGTCTGAGCAATCACTCTCAAAATTCAATCAATCAGAACTTATTCACGCAGAATACACAACACATCCACAATACTTGATCATCATTGATCTCACACATTTCTCAGCTTCCCTCCTACAGATCTACCCATCCTCTCTTGTGACCGAATTAACTTTGGAACGGCCATTGTCTTGGTTTAGGCCGGAGTCCTACAGGTTAATCTCTCGAACTCAAAGCACTCCCGTGCAGTGCATCTGTTTGAAAAAAGTTAAAGAAATTTGCTCGGTCGAGAGTCTCCTCCGTACGATCGTCTCTCCACTCTCCTAAAAAACCAGCAACTCGTTTACTTCCATCAACAGTTTGGCGACCACAGTGGGAGATTAATCTCTCGGTTGCAATCCAAATTTTCTCAAGATGGTCGATTATGGGGAGTTTTCAGAAACATTCAATCGCAATTTATTATCTACCAATACCGGCGAATTTCTTCCAATTACTACTAAACTCGGCTGGCCTAGTCAAGCTCCCTTAGAAGCTGTGAATGCTCAAAGCTCAACCACTATTGCTGATCTGATGAAAATTCTAAATGATGTAGTAACAAATCAAGCAGAAATTGTCAAGATACAAAATGAGGTGTTCGCCCTTTTGAAAGTTCTTACAGATCAATTAACGAGGGAACCAACATATGATCGCTCCAAAAAGAATGTTGCTGATAATCCTTCTTATGTTATCACTGGTGTTGATTTTTCTTCTAAGATCCAAACCTCCACCAGTGTCGACGAAGACAAAGTCTACACTCATGCTAAGCGTAGAAGGCTCCACCAATCTAGCTTGGACGTTCGTGAAAGCTCAGAACAATTCTTACAAACTCATAAAGAAGACCCGTCCGTTTTAGCACGCTTCAATCAAGACTCTTATGATGAAAGGATAATGCCATTTTTATAAATCCCTTTTGGAGGATTTACATTCTCGGATCGTAGCCGAAGCAACTGACCGATCGGATGCTGCTCTACTAATCCAATCCAAGCCATTCCAGAATAAAGAAGTTTGCAAGGGTATAAGGAAAAACGGGTATTCTTCTAATCCGAAACTCAACCTTCATCCTTCCATGAACGTTATTGCTGAAGGAAGCAAAAGGAAAACCGAGGCACAACAACACATGCATGCTTCTCCAGTATTCCAGACTCCTCCAAAAAGGAAGTATAATCAAACCCGAAATGCACAAATGTCGACTAAGCGTCAACAAAATGACTAGACAGACCCAGACTTCCATCTTCCCATTGAAAAAGTGATCGAGTTGCTAGAAGTATGGATCCAAAATGATGCAATCAAATTGCCATCCGTCAAGAAAAAGCCTATTGAAGAAGAAATGGAGAATCCTTGTTATTGTCGCTTTCATAGGTTCGTCAATCATCCAACAAGTGACTGCAAGGTTTTGAAGCGCATCTTTAAGGAAAAGATCAAATCGGGAGAACTTAACCTGGGGACTAAAGGGGTGCACAGGTATCCTCTCCCAGTCAGGACTTCCTCTCTCTGAACAAGCTGTCAAAGAAGCAGTTCAATCCTTGATCGAATATATATGTGAATTTCTATCTCTGTCGAGGGCACAAAGGAAATACATGTTCACGATACTGAATCACATCGTGTCAGGGAGACGACTGTCCATTTATGGAAATACTCCATGGGCCTTCAACCACAGATAAGGAGATGCACGACCGTGGACTTCTTACCATATTCGATCTCAAAGGAAACGAATTTGGAAGAACATTGATCCGCCACCAACATAATTCCACTGAAGACTCTTAGAGCCGCAGGCATTACTCGAATAGAATCTACTCATGTTCTCATCTCAATCAAGGATCATGAAGAAACGCTCAGAGATGCTTATGGCTATATTACTCTCAAGATGAAAATAGGCTCAACCTAGACATACACCAGGTTTTTTACAGTCAAGGAAGATCCAGGATATGACATGATCCTCGTACGAACATGGATCCATGCTGAAAAGATGGCTACTGACTAAACGCCTTTGGTTTCACATCTCTTCAACAAAGAAGGTTCGATCCAGAGGATTTGGTGAGCGCTCCATCGTCATGGCACTGGGAGGAATTTATGATGAGGTTGAAACAAGAACCCGAAGAAGGTGCATTGACATTTCTCAAAATATTCTGCGTTCAGGAAAGTCCCATTACTCCTATGTCCATATCAAATATTCTCCTACATGCTCTCCTAGCACGGGGACTCAATTTTGCTAACAACTTAGCCGTTGCAAGACGTCATGAATATATATCTTCACCACAAAATATTTTACCAAGTGGTCGCACCTCTTCGAATCGAGCATCTCACTGGAATGTTCATTTTAGAGACGATATGCAATCATGACAAGGAATATCTTGGATGTACTCCTGTTCTGCATTCAGTAATGTCCACCGCCGAATTACGGAAAAGTGTTGACGCCTGTATGAGCATGAAATCTCACATATTGGAGGACTAATGAAGGAAAAACCGAACAGAAGATATTCAGGGCCAAGATTGAAAAAGCGGGGGTCTAACAACACCACCCAATATTTCGCTTAGCAATCTGTATGGACTAAATCCGAAACACTTTCTAGAGAATCAACTAGACAATCAGACTCAATCTAGGTAAAAGTATCTCAAGGAGTTAATATCTCTCTCTTGTTTTGATTCACTGAAGCTAATAGAAATCAGCGAGTCTATAATCAAATACAAGGAATAACTTGGACGGTACCAAAGACCAATGTCCAAGGATCAATCAATATCAATAAACAACCAAAGGTCGGATTTCCAATTGATTGATTCAAACGCACAACCTGTATTATTTCAATTATATAAACAAATATAATGCGGAATTAGAAATAACACATACACCATAATTTTGTTAACGAGGACACCGCAAATGCAGAAAACCCCGGGACCTAGTCCAGATTGAATACACACTGTATTAAGCCTCTACAGACACTAGCCTACTCCAAGCTAACTTCGGACTGGACTATAGTTGAACCCCAATCAGTCTCCCACTGATCCAAGGTAAAGTTGTACTCCATACGCCTCTGATCCCAGTAGGATACTGCGCACTTGATTCCCTTAGCTGATCTCACCCACAACTAAGAGTTGCTACGACCCAAAATCGCAGGCTTTAACAATAAAAAAATCTGTCTCACACATACAAGTCTATCAAAGGATCAATATGTCTCCCACAGAAAAACCCTAAAAGTTTTTGTTCCGTTTTTTGATAATAACCAAGGTGAACATGAACCAATTGATAATCCAGTCTTATATTCCCGAAGAACAGCCTAGATTAACCTCACAACAATCTTAATCGTATGGTAGCGAAACAAGATGTCGTGGAATCACAAACAATGAGACGAAGGTGTTTGTGATTACTTTTTATATCTTGCCTATCGGAGAACTCTCACGATCTCAAGCCAATCAATATGATTGTACTGTTACTATAGAAGATGCAAGATCAGATCACACAACTACAATAAAAGTAGTATCGGCCTGGCTTCACAATCCCAATGAAGTCTTTAAGTCGTTAACCTGGTTTTAGAACATGAAAACCAAAGGTTAAAGGAGAAACGACTCTAGCACGCAAACTAGTATCACACGTAAGGTGTGGGGATTAGTTTTGCACAATACTAGATGGCTCCTTTATATATCCTTTCAAATCAGGGTTTTGCCTTAGTTACAAAGAAATCAATATTCACCGTTAGATGAAAACCTGATTTAGATTCAAGCTAATATTTCTCAACCGTTAGATCGAAAACTTAGCTTGTCATACACAAATGACTGTACGCTTCTAGGTTTGTTAACCGCACCCAAACATGTACATTGTTGGATATACAATAGTCTACCCAAAGAGGTTAACCATATGAGCGTTTCATACCAACCATGTTCTTCTTCACCATAACTAGTTCAATTGAATCAAATGAACTAGTTAAGAGAGTTGTTCAATTGCAAGGAAATCTTATGTAACTACACAAGATACAATTGAAGCAAAGATGATTTGATTCACTTGAATCGGTTCATGAACTTTAATAGCCACGGTTTGCAAATGCATTCCTTAGTCTTTTAAGATTAAGTTCAGAAATCATCTTTAGATATATAACCTTCTCAAGTTCGCAGACTAGGTTCGCGGACTTAAGACACCGGATAGAGTTTCCAAACTCCAGCAGAAATTCTCGGGTTCGAGAACTACGCCGGTTCACAGACTGGGTTCGCGGACTAGGTTCACGGACTTGGCTCACGCAAGTAGTTTGTCAAATCTAACAGAAATTCTCGGGTTTGAGAACTTCGGCAGTTCGCGGACTTGGCACTTGCCATACTTCCGAATCTCTTGATCAACAAAGTTCGAAAACTTCGGTTAAAGGAATCCATTCTTTATGTAATCTAAACTCTCATCCCAATCAATGAAACATTCTTAGAGGACTTTATACAGTTGTTACACTATTTCTCGTCAAAGCAATTTTCAAAGTGATTGAAACATTCATGACTTTCGTCACTAGGTAAAGATAAACATTCATGACTTTCGATATATAGATATGCGAGGTATACTCGTCTCGAAATACCAAATGTGTATGATCTAGTCTATATACATATCATACGACTTTTGTCTCAAAGAGTAGGAGATAGAATAGATAGACTTTTGAGTGACAGATAAGTTCAAGTCTCCACATACCTTTTTGTCGAGAAGTTCCACCGGTTCCTTGAGTAGATCTTCTACTTGTGTGATGAATCGCCATGAAGTCCTTTTGCTCAACTACACTTACTATCCTAGTCCGAGACTTGGCTATAAGAGACTATAAATCAAGACTTATAGTTTTGATCACTAACATTAACAAACATGCTTGAGATAGCAACGCATGCGAGTTTGACCGAGCAGTGCTCTAACAATCTCCCCCTTTGTCAATTTTAGTGACAAAACTATCAATACATATGGAATACAAAAAAGATAATGAAACTTTAGTAGCTCTTATTCCATATGTCTAATCTTCAACATTCCTCGAAATCTTCGTCACTTCCAAGTACTCCAATGATCCCAAAGGTTGTAAGTTTAGCATCACAGTTGTTGAAGATCCGTATCTATAACAATGAGAAAGCATCGGTCTCGATCACTGCTATACAATGTTATAGTATTATTATATAGTGTCAAAGTCCAATTGTATCACAACTTCAACAATAATACTGTGGTGATATGTATCACTCCCTCTTAGTCAATACTCCATCTCACATGAAAACCACTCCCCCTTACACAATGATCCGAAAACCATATGTATTTGTAGTGTGAACTACATATTAATTCTCCCCCCTTTTGTCAATAAAACTGGCAAAGGTACAAGAACGGGATCATAATGAAATTTCCGTAGAGACATTTCATGACTGAGAGAAAGAAACACACATCATATTATTTAGATGCAATCATATAGCCGAAGCTAATAACATTCATCAAGGAGTTTAAAGATACAAGATAACCCCTCTAAAATTCCACAGCCGCACACCCCTCAAGATATGACCATTAAGCACAAGTTCAAAAGAACTCTCCCCCATTTGATGTCATTCCCAAGGGAACAACAAGAGCGACCTTAAATTCCAAAGAAAAAAAGGATTTTATTGGACACCAAAACCATGAGAATGATTTTTATATTCAAAACTCAATCAAATTATTCATAAGTAAACCCATGAATAATGTAATTGGAATACATAATCAAACTAACCACAAAAGTGATCAATTTAATTCATTGTGCTCAACATAAGAAAACTTACGGAACATATAACCATTAGAAAATGATTAAGATGGCCGTTCATATACTCAACACAAGAAAAACTCATGGAATATATGAAAACTCAACTAGACTAATTACAAGAGATCCCATAATTAATCTAATTGGAAAACACAATCAAACTAATCACAAACGTAATCAATTTAATTGTAATTTTTTTTGCTCGACATAAGAGAACTTACGGAGAAATAACTAAATAACCAAACAAGATGATTAATTTAGTTCACAAATGCTCAACATAAAGTATCTTACGGAACAACCAACCAATCTAATCAAAAAATAATCAACTTAGTCGTATCGTGCTCAACATAAGACACATTACGGAGCCTCACAGTATTACATAAAATATAGATCAGTGAAGATCAATGCTGTGGAATACACAAGGATTCTATCTATCTTCCATCACTATTTGCATAACGATATTTAATAGACATAATCCTTAGATACAAAAGATTTTAACCTATCTTTCGTCAAGGGTTGAAAATATACGCTTAACTTTTGTATATGTCAGAAGTCTATTCATTCTTAAACCAATACATGAATACCGATCGTGAACGACTTTACTTTTGACAAAATATGGGACAACAAAGTTCACGGACGTAAACACAAATATCCCATAACAAGTTGCAATATAACAAAATCAAAAATATTGCAAAACATCATCCTCCAAATAGTTTTAGAATTTTAAACCAAAAAAAAAACTAAAAACAAGAAGATGAAAATAATAGCTATGTGTAGTCACAATCATCGCTATTCAAAGCACTAGTTATTCTTCCAACTAAGCCAAAAAGAAGACATACTAGGAAACAATGTCTTTGAGAAATTCTTTATCATTCCCGAACTCCTTGTCGTCAACAACCATTGGTACATAAGGTTCGTGAAGATAGGAGTTAAAATCAACAAACCGTCTTGGCTGATGATGTCAAACTAGGGCTTTCTGAATTTCCAAAGATCTTAAAATGCAAGCTTTTATATCACGAATCTCCTTTCTTACCTCCTTGAACTCATCAAGAACATCGGAAAATTTCTGAGAGTTAGAAGGGACAACCCTTGGCTTTCTTGTATTCCTCCTTTTTCTTTTCAATTACGGAATTACTGGAGATTTTTCTTTTTCCTTGATTGATGGCTTAACAATCATGTTGACATCCTTTCCATCCAAAGACATGATGCTTATGAGAGCAACTATAACCAACTGATTTTTGTGATTGGAATTCACAATCTCAACAAGCAGTCTTGGAATATAAAGAATATCAAAGAGGAAAAAGGAATGTAGGGTTCGAAACCTTTAAACAGGTTCGTGGACGTCCAACTCTAAACCCTATAAAGAGTAGAATTATCGAAAGTAACCCTTCCTTTTATTTAATAAACAGAAAAGAATAAACCTAAGAAAACTTTTCCTAAAGCATGTGCGTTCACAACCTTGTCTCTTTTGAACATGCACATGAGACAAGATTTACCAAACAACACAATTAATTTGTGTTGTGGTGAACAATGATTTGTCCACCATTTTCCTCATGAGAGGAATCCTATGACTTCTGTCTATCAAAGCGATTTGACCATACTTTCTTCTCAAATGGTCTTGTTTTGTCTTTGGAAACTAACTTCTTAGACGAATATAAAGTCCTACAAACCTCAGCGGTCTTCATGTAGTTGCAGGAAATCCTACACTACACCCGTCATATGATTTCATTGTTGATCTACTCATTTTTAGGTTTACACTCTTAATTTTATTGATTAATTTTGAATGTTCTTACAAGAAAGATAAAAATCAAGAATGTCTCTGCTCTGAACTTTCTCTCTCCTATTTACTTGTTTCTTACTCAAAAAGATCTCTCTCCTTTACAACTCGAATGACTATTTATAAGGAAATACATAGTGGATGACAGCTAATCTGTCCTTTATTTTCGGATATGGTTTGCGACATTCTCGCAACCTTACAAATGTTAACTTCGCAAGCTCTCTAATTTTCGCAAGACTATCACATCTTTCTCATGATCCTTGCTGACGTCGTTTCTGAAATTGTTCTGCGACGCTATTGTGCTGTACCATTGATAATTTCGCTGAGACATAATTGTTGCGAGATTCTGATCCTACATCTTGCCTCTTCTCATATCTTCTCTGCAAAGTAGAGAATGATGTGAGAAATGCCGCAACTGCTTATCTTTTCATATTCTGCATTTATCACACGTATTCTTTCTTCCATTTATTTCTCGACACGTCTTTTGTAACCGTTACTTTTTAACCGCTTAATCTTTCCGTATTAACCGTGTTTATTTTCTCGAGGAAAAATTCCCTCTATATATATTCTTTTCACTCTTTCTTCTTTCCTTTTATCTCTCTGCAACTTCATCGTTCTTCTGCAAATTCCATTATTGCAACTTTTCTTCTTTCTCTTCAATCTTAAGTTCTTCTTCATCTTCAACTAGATCTTCATAGTTCGTGATTTCTTCGAGAATCTCCCTGCTATATTTTCATGGATTCATCAAGGTTAGTCTTCTCTTTTCTTCTTATGAGTTTTGCTGAAATTGATATATTTGAAATGATCTTGTTTATTGCCTTATTGATGTTGTTATGTGATTCCCATACTCTTGTTATTTCAGCAAAAGCGGCTCCAACACTAAATTTACAGTTCAGAACCCTAACAATCCCAAATCACAGCATAAGTTGTCGCACATAAAAGAAAGTCTGCGAATGAGAAGGTAGTAAGAAACACTATCTTTTTCTAATAACAATATTGTTGCCTCTGTTTCTTATCTAGATTGTAATTCGCAGGGTGATAAAGATCTTCATAAACCTCACAAGAAATCTCGCCACCTAAACTGTTCCAACTTCTGTTCCCTTCCACCTACTCATTTCTTCCAAATCTCCTGCGACATCTTCGCAAGATAAACCTTTATCTCCAATTCGTGAAATGCTGCCTCTGATTTCATTTCTTCCAAATCTCCTGCGACATCTTCGCAAGATAAACCTTTATCTCCAACTCGCGAAAATGCTGCCTCTGATTTCATTTCTCCAGTTGATCTTTCTATGATTGAAATTCCCCTTGTGGATCCTTCTGCGAATGAAACCTCTTCTCTTCCCATTGAGAATGTTTCTCAACCTTCTGTCTCTACCAGTTCTCTACCCAAGTCTCTTCCTCTGTCGAAAGAGACCGTGGAAGGGATAGATATTGCTTTCAAGGTTTTATCTGAGATTCTGGATGATGGCAAGAAGTCTTCTACTGATCCCATCAAGTCTAATGTTTGCGAAATTCTGAGCAAGCATTTGGGTTCTGACAAGCTGCTTCGCAGACAGCTTTAGAAAAAGAATGTAATGCTCTTCGTCTTGAAAATCAGAAACTTCAGAATGTTTTGCTGGATCGTGACAATCTTCGCAAGAAGAATGATGAATTAAGAGGTATGATTTCCTATCTATGTCTTTAATTTGCCTTTTCGATGGTTTTATCCTTCCCATGTTTAATTATCCTTTAAATCCCTCTTTCGCATGTTAAGCATTAAATCAGAAACGATAATGGAGAGATATCAATTTGAATCTGCTGTTGAAGAAGCCCGTGTTGATAAAGAATCTTAATGGATCAATATAACCAATTAGATAACCTCTATTCATATTCTCTTGATCAAATAAATAATCTTACCAATGAAAATACCCAATTAGTTCAAAGACAAGATCTATTAAGTAATGAAGTATCTCGTCTTTCTTATTCTTTAACCAAAGCTAATTTAGGGATGGAAACTTTATCAGATGAGAATAAAACCTTATCTCAAGAGAAGCGATTATTTAAACAAGATGGCGATATCTTCGCAACAACTTAATATTCTCCAAAAAGTATGTGCTGACCAAGAGAAATCTCTTCGCTCTTTAAGAAATGAACTTAAAGAAGTAACAAATCATCTATCGCTGAAAGAGATACACTCATTCAAGGTAGAATAGCTTTAAGTGTGAAGGCAAATCAGCTTAAAGAACAATATTCCAAATTAGAAGAATCTTATTCTTCTCTTGCGAAGAAAATGCCTTCCTTGTTTCTAAAGAGAAAAATCTTCAGTCTCGACTTAAAGGTTTAGTTGGAGATAAATTTGATGACGCAATGGACCATTGGGAGAATAGTTGTCTATCCTTGATTCAACACCTTATTTCGCAAAAGGAAGGTAGTCATAATAGTTTGACTGCCTTAATTATCTTTCTTTGTCATATCTCTCTGAATTCCTTATCTTAATAAAATTTTGTATTCTATTTTTCGCAGAGTCTGAGAAGAATCTTCATTCTTCTATTTCTGTTGGAGGCTAAATATGCTAAAATTCGCAAAGAGAATGCATTGCTCGTCTCTACCCTTACTGGTTCTCGCGACCGAGCAGAAAGAAGACTTGATTATCTTGCTTATTTTAAGGATATTCAAGATAGGAATCATCAAAGAGCACTTCTTCGCCAAGTTCATCTCCGGGCTGAAGTCCTTGTAAATGACATTTATTGTCCAACTTCTCCTCCTACATCAATTGATCCTTAGAAGTAGATGATGATGAAGTTCCTCGTCCTGCTGATAGTGATTATGATTACGAAAGCGGTGCAGAGGATAATTTCCTGGAAGATGAAGAAGAGGTTCCTTCTAAAGAAGTATCTGGGTGTTAATCAGAATGAGAAAGAAATTTCTCCTGAAGAAGTAATTGCTGGCGATAATCAAATGCTAGTCATGGCGAAGATCAAAGCCGAAATGAAGGAGAAGCTTGCGAGAATGTTGGCGAAGAATTTCTGTCATCTCCTGCTACTGACATTAATATTGAAGCTTGAGCTTCTTTCTAGCTTTGTTTTCTTGACTGTCTTATTTTTATCACTTTTGAGAGTTACATTTTTCAATAACTTTGAGTCAACTTTTCCTTTTAATATTTTGTTGATAAGAAAGATAATGCTTCTTGTGTATCGATTCCCATACTTGCCTCTCATTATCTTTCTTGCAAAAATAATCTGTTATGAATGCTTATCATTAATTTGTTTTTCATATGGTCTTATTTTGCCTTCCTAATTAAAGGTCTTATTATGCCATCTCTTGTCATTGCGACAAAATCGCAGGACGTCCTTGCACTTTCATACAAAAACCCATTGATCTTGTCTTAACTTTTCTTTTGTATTATGGCCTCTTCAGGAATGTTGCGACAATATGACAGGCCTAAATATTCTTGCGAAAATAAAGCCCCATGACATTGCCGTCTTGCGACGAAATCGCAGGACGTCTTCGCACTTTCATGCGAAAACCCATTGATCTCGTCTTATCTTTTTCTTTTGTATTATTGCCTCTTCAGGATTGTTGCACAAATATGACAAGCCTTAATATCCTTGCGAATAAAAAGCCTCATGACATTTGCGTCTTAAGACACTTATCAGCTCCCTAATGGAGGGTGCCGCCCTTATCTCCCCCTGGTTGCCCCTTCAAGGAGGCGTACTTCTACCATACAAGGTTAGCTCCTCCCATCCAGTCTTAACAACAACCAGTTTTTTCGCAGCCTCTTATCCCTTTTCCTATAGGGCTTATGGTTACGAGACTGCACCCTAAGTGGGGTTTTCTTCAGGCCGAGTGCAGTATAAGCCAAGACTTGTCAAGAATGGCAAGGACGCTTCAAACGCCCCCGGCCCTTGACTCAACCGTGTACCTCGGCGCCTTGATCAGATTCTGCACTCCTTGGGAGAGTCCTTATTACCTTAGTCGCCCAACCTAAGTCATATGCTTAAGTTGAGAATCCAAGGTGCCTCTCCCGGATGGGCTTTATTGACCCCAAATCTCCATGACTCAGGTTCCGGTGGCGGTGTAGCCTTTCCCTGAGCCATGTAACAGGTACCCCCTAATATGACGTACTTTAGGTCTTACATTTGCCTCTTGCGAAATTTTATTCGCGAACTAGGGTGTACGCCATAAAGGTTCGCCCCTTTCTTTTATGTCATTGTTCTGTGGTTATCTCTGCGACAATTTCGCACATCATGATCTTCTTTTGATATGAGTAATTCTGCAATTATTTTTCAGAATTCATAACTTCTCAAAGCTTCTTACTGATAATATCTTTTCAAATACAACCTGTTCCATGGTTGTCTAATCTATGACCAACATCTCCCTTCTGGATCCATTAATCTATAAGCTCCTGTTCCAACTATCTCCTTAATGATGTAAGGTCCATCCCATTTTTTCGCTAATTTTCCACCATTTTCTCGCTGATATATTGGTGTTTCTCGCAGAACTAAATCTCCTGGTTGAAATTCACGTATTTTGACACGTTTATTATATTCTCGAGCTAATCTTCGCTGATAATTCTCCATATGTTGTAAAGCTTTTTCTCTTCCTTCTTCTAATTCATCAAGTTTGTTTAAAATTAAACCCGCACTAAGATTTTTCTCCCAAGCTTCTCTTTTTGTTGTCAGAATAACAACTTCTGTTGGTAACACCGCTTCAACTCCGTATGTTAAACAAAAAGGTGACATTCCAGTAGCTTGTCTTCTAGTTGTATTATAAGCCCATACTGCATTATGTACTTGTTCGCACCATGATCTGTGATGTCCTTCCAATTTCTTCTTTAATATATCTGCAATTGTTTTATTTGTTGCTTCTACTTGCCCATTAGCTTGTGGATACAAAGGAGTGGACTTTCCACATTTTATCTTGAATGCATTAAGTAACATTTCTATATTTTTCCCCTCAAACTGTTTCCCGTTATCAGATACCAACTGTGCAGGAATTCCAAATCTGCAAATGATATTTTCGAATATGAATGTAAAGATATCTTTATCGCGAATATGTTGTACTTCCTTAACTTCTGTCCATTTTGTGAAATAATCTGTTGCGACTATTAAGTATCTTCTTTG
Organism: Papaver somniferum; assembly: GCF_003573695.1. Taxonomy (NCBI): domain Eukaryota; kingdom Viridiplantae; phylum Streptophyta; class Magnoliopsida; order Ranunculales; family Papaveraceae; genus Papaver; species Papaver somniferum. The sequence continues at coordinate 98,419,419 of NC_039358.1, forward strand.
TCCAGTTCCTGGTAAAAATGGCCCCACAATGTCTAAGCCCCATTTCCCAAAGGGCCATACACTGGTTGAAGATGACAATGGTGCTCCTGGTGCATGTATTTTATTTCCATGTCGCTGACAATCTTCGCAATGTCTTGATATTTGTTTTGCATCTTCATGCATGTATGGCCAATAATAACCTTGCATTTTTGCTCTATGTGCCAAAGATCTTCCTCCACTATGATTGCCAGCATCTCCACTATGTAACATTTTCAGCACCTTTTCTCCTTCCTCTCGTGTCAAACATCTGAGTGATGGTCCACTAAAGGATTTTCGGTATAACAACCCATCTTTTAATTCATAATTCGTTGCTCGGATTTTTAACTTGTGTGTTTCCAATCTATTTCTCGGTGTTTCTCCTTTCGCCAAATATGCGTGAAGTTCCATTCTCCAGTCTGCGACATTGTTTATTTGTTCTTCTTTTTCATTATCTATCATCGTCACATCCACATATTCCTCTTCTTTATTTATTGATGGTGACAGAAGTGTTTGTCTTTTTATGCATCTCTCAGTTGGATCTGTCATCATGCTTGAGATGAAAGCAAATGCGTCTGCGAGTCTATTATCCTTTCTTGAAATGTGCCTCCATTTTATCTTTGGGATTTTCGCTGATAATTCTTCAACCAGCTTCTTGTATTTCTTCAAAGATGGTTCATTTGTAGTATACTCCCCTTTTATTTGGCGAATAACTAGCTGCGAATCACTAGTGATCCTGGCATTTTCTAGTATCATTTCTATTGCGAATTTTAAAGCATGTATCACAGCTTCATATTCTGTTTCATTATTAGTGGATGCAAATTCCAATCTGAATGAAAAAGCCATCTTTATTCCTTCTGGCGAAATTAAAACAATTCCAACTCCATTTCCTTCTCCATTTGATGATCCATCTACCAATATTTCCCATCTATTTGGTTCTTTTAATAAATCTTTTGGATCTCCATGTTCTTCTTCTACATCCATCATTTCTTCTACTGCTTCATCTTCTTCTAAAGGAAATTCTGCCAAGAAATCCGCAACAACTTGTGATTTTGGTGAAGACAAAATTTCATATTTAATATCAAAGTGGCCTACTTGTGCATTCCATCTCTCCACCCTTCCTGATCTTTTAGAATTCTTCATCACTGATTCAATTGGTACTTTTGTTAATACCTTTATCTTGTGTGCTTGAAAGTATATGCGGAGCTTAAATAATGCATAAACTAATGCTAAGATTAAATTTTCAATCTTTGAGTAATTCTTCTCAGCAGTATTAAAAGTTTTGCTAATGTAATAAATGGGTTTCTCCACTCCTGCGTCAACTCGCAATAACACAACACTTAATGCATGCGACGTTGTCGCAAGGTAAATCAATAATTCTTCTCCAGATTCTGCCTTTTGTAAAATACTTGTATTCATAAGATGTTCTTTGATTCCTTGAAAAGCCTTTTCACATTCATCACTCCATTTAAATTTTGCACCCTTCTTGAGTATATCGAAAAAATATTTGCATTTGTCTGATGATCGCGAAATGAATCTCCCCAGCGAAGCTAGAATCCCATTCAACTTATGTACATCTTTTATTGTTGCTGGTGTTGGCATGTCACGAACTGCTTGCACTTTTTCTGGATCAACCTGTATTCCTTCCTTTGATACAATGTAACCTAAAAATTTTCCCGATGCAACTCCAATAGTACACTTCTCAGGATTCAATTTAATGTTATACTGCCGCATTTGTTCAAAAATCTCCCTCAAGTCTTGTACATGGTCTTTAGCTTCTTAACTCTTTACTAACATGTCGTCCACGTATACTTCTAATGTTTTATGTATCCATTTTGCAAACACCTTCTCTACCATTCTTTGATATGTCGCTCCCTCATTTCGCAAACCAAATGGCATTTTCGTGTAACAATATAAACCTCTAGGGGAAAAGAAAGCAGTATGTTCTTGATCTTCTTCAGCGAGAGGGATTTGGTTATACCCTTTGTACCCATCTAAAGATGATACCCTATCATTTCCCGCTGCGGATTCCACCATTTGAGGAATATAATGGTAACGGAAAACTATCTTTGGGGCAAGCTTTGTTCAAATTAGTGAAATCTATGCAAATCCTAATTCCCTTGTTTTTCTTTGGTACAATGACCATATTCGCTATCCATTCTGGGTATTTAGCTTCTATTATAATTCCCGCCTCAAGCATTTTCTGTAATTCTTCTTCTATTTGGGAATGGTAAGTTGTTGCAATTTTTCTTATTCTCTGTTTAAATGGTCTCACATTTTTCCTAATCTCCAATTTGTGGCATGCAATTGATGGATCTATTCCTGGTATCTCATCCATGTTTCCTGCGAAAATATCTTTATATTCTCGCAACAAGTTAACAGTTCTTCCTTCTTCTTCTATATCCATTGTGGTTCTAATTCTCAACATTAGAGGCTCCTCTACAGTCCCAACATTTATTTCTTTTGTTGGTTCTGCGGCAGTGTAACGGGGTTTAGGTTCCCCCATTGGTGTTGGTTCTTTTATTGCTTTTATGGGTCTTTCCCCTTCTTCCGAAATTTCGCTGGATATTCCTTTGCCTTCTTTTGCCCTTATCATATATACTCTAAATTCTTCTTCCTTCTTTGCTTCCTTTGCCAATTTTCTGCGAAATTGTTTCTTTTTGCTTGTTCTTCATAATATTTTACTTCAATTTGATGACATAATTTTTCATTCTCAACATCTCCTCTAATTTCACCTATTCCATTTGGAGTGGGGAATTTAATACATTGATGCAACGTTGATACCACAACTTTTATCGCATGTATCCATGATCTTCCTAATAACATATTATATGGCGATTCCATATCCACCACGCACAATGTTACATATGTTTCGATTTCTCCAAGTGGAATTCGTACCACTATTTCTCCTTTAGGTTTTGTTGTGGATTTTCCAAAGCCGTGAAAAAAATATGCTGAACTGGACATTTCTTCATCTTTAAATCCCATTCCCCGGAATGCATGATAAAATATTATATCAACTGAACTTCCTGTATCGATTAAAGTTCTGTTCAACATCCATTCTTCTGTGGATTTTATTTCCGTATCCTTCTCTTTTCATGTAATAGGCACTGTGATGACCAATGGAGATGTATGGTTCACATTTTCTTTTGGTATTTCTTCCGCCATGAATGCAATTTTTTGCTTTACCCAATCTTTCAAGGGTGATGTTTTTTCTACCGCCATAACTTTCTTTCCTTCAAAATTTCGTTTATGTATTCTTCCTTTGATGTTTTCATGGAATTCATTGATCAAGCTTTTTGTTATCATATTACACTCCAATCTTTTGCCATTTTCATTAATTCTACTCATCTTTCTTCTAACCGATTCACTGATTTATTTAATCACTTTCTTGATTTGAATATTCTCAATCAACAATCTTCAACTTTCGATCTTCAATCCCTGTTTCTAGCGCCATTATGTAGTTGCAGGAAATCCTACACTACACCCCTCATATGATTTCATTGTTGATCTACTCATTTTTAGGTTTACACTCTTAATTTTATTGATAAATCTTTGGATGTTCTTACAAGAAAGATAAGAAATCAAGAATGGTCTCTGCTCTGGACTTTCTCTCTCCTATTTGCTTGTTTCTTACTCAAAAAGGATTCTTCCTCTCCTTTACAACTCGAATGACTATTTATAAGGAAATACATAGTGGATGACAGCTAATCTGTCCTTTATTTTCGAATATGGTTTGCGACATTCTCGCAACCTTACAAATGTTAATTTCGCAAGCTCTCTAATCTTCGCAAGACTATCACATCTTTCTCATGATCCTTGCTGACGTCGTTTCTGAAATTATTCTGCGACGCTATTGTGTTGTACCATTGATAATTTCGCTGAGACATAAAGGTTGCGAGACTCTGATCCTACACTGAGCAAGTTTAAGCTTCCTCGCTAACTGATTTGCTCTTCGTTGAAGTTTGTCGGCATGCCTCAATTGATGTTTGTACTTGTAACATCTTGATAGTTCATGACCCTTCTGAGAACAAAATGAGCACGTCAATCTTGGATAATAATCAGGCATCTGTGATGCAACAGCAGCTAAACACATGGTAGATCCCGAAACATTACAGACAAGGTTTCCAAAGGTTGGGTCAATTGATTCTTCCAACATGATTGGATTCTTATCTTCACCGAAACCATCAAGAATGATATATGTATGGCTACAGTTATCAAAATCAATGTTTCACATAGAAGATCGACACTTGATTTCCTATCTTCATCAGAATCATAGATCTCAGAAATCTCATCAAGTGTTACAGCAAGACCTTTGTTCCTAGTGTATTTTCTACGATTTGGGCACTCGTTTGCAAAATGACCAAAACCTTTACACTTAAAGCAATGTGGCATATCCTCGTCATCAGCCTCGTCAGCATCCTTGTTTTTAGGAGGGACGCGATTGTGAGGTTTATCTGACGACCTAGGTTTGTCTCTTGAAAACCGTTTACTTCTCTTCAATAGAAGATCCCTAAACTGTCTTGTGATCAAGGAGACTGATTTGTCAAGATCTTCATCCGAAAAATCATCCTCAGACTGATTATCCTGAGAGACATAAACACTTTTACTTTTATCAAGTAATTTAGTGTTCCTTTGTGCTTTAAAGGCAACATCCTTTCCGATTTTGGATGTATGGTCATGATCAAAGATCTTTAGCTTTCCAACCAATGTATTTATGGAAAGATTATCAAGGTTATTTCCCTCAACGATGGCATGCTTCTTAGACTCGTATCTAGATGACAACGATCTGATAATTTTCATCACAATGTCCTTTTCAGGAATAGTATTACCCAATGCAAACGATGCATTAACAATCTCAGACACTTTGTGATTAAATTCATCAAACGTATCTTCATCTTCCATACGAAGTTTCTCCCAATCGGAATTCAGGTTTTGAAGCCTAACTTCCTTTTCACTGGAGTTACCTTCGAATACGGTTTCTAAGATATCCCAAGCATCTTTAGACGGAATGCAATTAGACACATGGTGCTGAAGATTTGGGGTAATGACATGTATGATAACATTCAAACCGTCGGAATTTTTCTTTGCACCATTTATCTCAGCAGGGGTGTATTCACCAATAGGTTTGGGAACGTTTACATCTCCAACTGCCACAACGGGAGCATCATAGCCATTAACCACATATACCCATGATTTAAAATCACGCGATTGAAGAAAAGCTCGCATAAAAATTTTCCACCATAAGTAATTGGAGCCTTCGAAGACTGGTGGTACGTTAATAGAGATAGTACCTCTGTCCATAGAGTCATATCGCTACAAGCACAAACTTGTAAGGTCTTGAACGTGTTTGCCTGCTCTGATACCAATTGAAAAAGCGGGGGTCTAACAACACCACCCAATATTTCGCTTAGCAATCTGTATGGACTAACTCCGACACTTTCTAGAGAATCAACTAGACAGTCAGACTCAATCTAGGTAAAAGTATCTCAAGGAGTTAATATCTCTCTCTTGTTTTGATTCACTCAAGCCAATAGAAATCAGCGAGTCTATAATCAAACACAAGGAATAACTTGGACGGT